>NW_026112275.1:25000-625000 GCF_024679095.1 Eriocheir sinensis
CTGTCTTTTTCTCTCACTCCTCTCTCACTCATAAGCAACCTCGGAGGATAAGAGAAGATAAAAGACATTAGTAACAACTCCTATCTCCGTCTCTCACTCGGGGAAATATCATAAACAACTCGGAAAGAAAAAAAAAATAATCTGCTGTCTTTTTCTCTCACTCCTCTCACTCATAAGCAACCTCGGAGGATAAGAGAAGATAAAAGACATTAGTAACAACCCCATTTTCCTCGCCCACTCAGGGAAACATCGTCAACAACCTGGGCATTGAGAACGACCCCTGGAGGTTCACCGCCACGCTCACGGGCGGCGCTCAGGGAGTGACGCTCGGGGGCACCACCTCCGTTCCCTACGTGGACGGCGCCGCGACCTTCACCGACCTTTCCGTCAGTGCCCCCGGGGAGGACTTCAGCCTGTCCTTCGCCATCACGTACCCTGCGGACGCCCCGGCCCTCCCCGTCGCCCTCGGCCAGACCTTCAAGTGAGTAGCTGCAGCGTTTTTTTATTTATTTATTTATTTATTTTTTTTTTTTTTTTATTACAGTACAATATGGGTAGCGGCCTTTTTTTTCCATCATTGTTTCCTTTTTTTTTTTTCCCCTTGAACCGTTTCCTTTCCCGTAAAAAAAAATACATCACTTACTATACATCCCGTCTCCCTTCAGTGCAAGAGCCGAGATCCCCATGGCGGTCAACATCGACATTTCCGAGGACATGCTTAACGTGGGGCAGCCCTTCACCGTCTCCATACAGCTGGTGGATGAGGACTCTGGGGAACTGTTGGACGGGACACTTTTAGAGGTGAGCTGTGACCCACTCATAAAGGTGTGGTACCAGGTAAAAGCCTCACCAAACCCACCTATTTGGATTCTGTTTAGGAGCAGCGAGTAGCAGGCTTTTTTTATATTATTGTTTCCTTTTTTTTGTCTCCTTTGTTGTAAAAAAAAAAGTATGTACATATAAGCCAAACCCAATTTCACGATCCAACACTGGCTTTGTAATCGCCAAAACTAGGCTTTTCAATCTTCTACGCTTCCTAGGTTTTCAACACAACACAGACACACACCTAACTTTCCTCCTTCCCAGTAATGTCCCACCAGACCCATTCATGTATTATCCAAACCCAATTTCACGATCCAACACTGGTTTTGTAATCACCGAAACTGGGCTTTTCAATCTTCTACGCTTCATAGGTTTTCAACACAGCACGGCCACTCATCTAACTTTCCCCCTTCCTGGTAAAGTCCCACCAGACCCATTTATGTGTTATCCAAACCCAATTTCACGACCCAACACCGGTTTTGTAATCGCCGGAACTAGGCTTTTCAATCTTCTACGCTTCCTAGGTTTTCGACGCAGCACGGACACACACCTGACTTTCCTCCTTCCTCAGTCGCATATATATTTTCATGCTGCAGTGAGATAGCCTTCTGTAACCTTGCTTAATCTTCTTCTTCTTCCCCGCCACTCTCTCAGGACCAGGTCATCGTTGGGGAGCTGCTGAGGAGGAACCAGGCAATACCCAACCTTGTCAAGAGGTGAGAGAGAGAGAGAGAATGTGAAAGAGAGAGGGAGAGAGATTTTGCAGGGACTTAACAGATTGAAGAGAATGAAAGAATGATAATAAAGGGAAACACTGACCATGAGATAATAGGGAAATAATGGAAGAGAGAGAGAGAGATAGAGGGAGGGAAAGAAGGAGAATGTGAAAGAGAGAGGAAGAGAGATTTTGGGGGGACGTAAAAGATGGAAGGGAATGAAAGAGTGACAATGAAGTGAAATACTGACCAAAAGATAATAGAGAGATAATGGAAGCAATCTGATTCAAAACACTACTACTACTGCTACTACTACTACTACTACTAATAATAATAATAATAGTAATACAATACTTACCCCTATAATTTCCCCTCGACAGATTCTACGAGATGTCTCCAAGCAGTTCGGAGATTCCCCTCGAGATCACCCTGGACGAGGAAGCCGTGCGATACCAACTCATTACCCGCGTGTCCATCGTGCCTGGCGAATGGTATCTGGAAGGGAAGACTAAACGTGAGTGTGGGAAGCAGCTTGAGGGGAAAGGAAGATACGAAAGAAATAAACAAAAGAGGAAAAAGAAACTCACGCAGTAGCTGATCTTGTAGAGAAGGAAAGGAGGAGTAGAGAAGGAGAATGAGTAATAAAGAATGAGGATGCAAATGGGAGAAAGGGAGAATGAGAAGAAGAGAATGAGAATGAGGAGAATGAGAATGAGAATGGAAATGAGAGAATAGGAGAAGGAGAAGGAGAGAATGAGAATGAAAATGACAGAATGGGAGGAAAAGGAGAAGAAGAAGGAGAGAATGAGAATGGAAATGAGAGAATAGAAGAATGAGAGAATGAGAATGAGAATAGAAGAATGAGGAGAAGTGAATGAGAAGGAGAAGGAGAATGGAAGAATGAGAAGGAGAATGAGAGAATGAAAAGGAGAATGAGAGAATGAGAACACAAATACAAAGGGATAGTTTTATGACCCTGGTGGTAGTCTGACCCTTCTTCTGTATCATGAGCCTAAAGTACCACTCACTAGAACCAGACTCATCACCTGTTCGGCCTCTGGAAATACATGACGTGAGGGGCAAGAGTGTCCGAGGATATCCCACTAATACCCCCTTCTTATCCTCTGCAGGCATGGTCGTTTATCCCGAGGAAGTGAGTCAGCGGGATGATTCAGTAACCAAGACCGTCGGAGTGGAATTGTACAGAGGCAAGCTCCTGCCAGACTTGAACGAGGAGGTGAGTGAGAAACACCCAATCTATCTACGTGTTTGAGTAGGTCCACCTTACACACACGGAAACATTGATAGGTTAGAACAAATCAACACCAAAGCGGCTAGGCTCATTACAAACAGTTACACTCAAACGCTTGGCATCACAACACGGATCAAATTACACTCGAACGCCTGGCATCACAACACGGATCAAACAACAGATAAACATGGAACTTCTCATTACAAACAGTTACCCTGGCATCACATCACGGATCAAACAACAGATAAACATGGAAAAACAGTTACACTCAAACGCCTGGCATCACAACACGGATCAAACAACAGATAAACATGGAACTTAACAACAGATAAACATGGAACTTCTCATTACAAACAGTTACACTCAAACGCCACAACACGGATCAAACAACAGAAACAGTTACACTCAAACGCCTGGCACTTCTCATCACAAACAGTTACGCTCAAACGCCTGGCATCACAACACGGATCAAACAACAGATAAACATGGAACCTCTTCACATACGCAGACTTAAAGACTTACACTTATGCACAAGATCACAAACACTCACACTGACATTGACCCACACACATACCTACGCAATGCAAACGGTCAACGTACTCGTAACACTCACATCCATAAATACCAAACATATCACACTAACACTGACGCATACAAGCACTCATACTTTCCACGCACCATATGTGACTAGAACAGCCTCCCTCAACAGCTTCTTTACACTAATTCAACTTGTACCACAAACAGAAAGTAAGTCAAATCATATTGGTGGACATATTGCGAAGCATCAAATCAAAGTTATATTAGTGCCCTGGTCCCGTCAACTCGTTCCACAACAGAAAGATAAGTCGACACTAGGAAAGGTTGGTTAATCACTGTTGGTATGTGCTGAGACAGAGGTTGAATCTTATTGGTGAAGCATCAAATCAAAGTTATATTAAAGCTCTGGTTCTTTTTGCTTCTTTTTGTATCTTCAAGTCCAGAATCATCATTTTGACCCTTTCGTCTTTCACAACTTGAACCTCACGTAGTCAGGAACCTAATGTGTTTTTGGCGAGTGAAGCAAAAGAAGTAAACTAATCTCTGGACCCCGCTTCCTCTTTCCATCCACTTATAGAACAGTGTTTCCTCTTTCTTCTGGTGTGATCCGTTTCGTTCTGTCTGTATTGTTTTTCTCTCTGTCTCCACCATCACTTAAAATCACTTTGGGCCATATTACTAAACATTTCATCGCCCAAGTTGACCTATTTGACAAGGCTTTCGTATGAGTTTGGGGTATTTCCACGAGTAGTTTTATGACCCTGGTGGTAGTCTGACCCTTCTTCTGTACCATGAACCTAAAGAAACACTCATTAGAGCCCAATTGATCCCCTCTTTTGATCTTTAGAAATAGTTGATATGAGAAGTGAGTGTGTCTTATAATGCCGGCCTTTATGTACAGCTGGAGGATGCAGTGCTGGCGTATCTGATCGAGAACTTCAACATGGAAAGAAGTAACATCGTCTGGGGGCCCGTGACGGTTGGCAACAAGGAAAGGAAGATGGTGCCTGCAGAATTTGAGGTGAGGAGGGTTAAGCTTTTTTCGAGAATGGGAGAGACAGAATGACACAATCTTACCCTCAGAGAAACACAAAATCAAAGTGAAAAAGAGTGTTGAATTTGAGGTAAGGAGGGTTGAACCTTTTTTGAGAATGGGAGAGACAGAATGACACAATCTTACCCTCTGAGAAACACAAAATCAAAGTGAAAAAGAGTGTTGAATTTGAGGTAAGGAGGGTTGAACCTTTTTTGAGAATGGGAGAGACAGAATGACACAATCTTACCCTCTGAGAAACACAAAATCAAAGTGAAAAAGAGTGTTGAATTTGAGGTAAGGAGGGTTGAACCTTTTTTGAGAATGGGAGAGACAGTATGACACAATCTTACCCTCAGAGAAACACAAGATTATTGAAAAAAAGTGTGATGAATTTTAGGTCAGGAGGGTTGAACCTTTATGAGAATGGGAGACAAAATGACACAATCTTACCCTTAGAGAAACACAAGATTATAGAAAAAAAGTGTGATGAATTTTAGATCAGGAGGGTTGAGCCTTTTCGAGAATGGGAGAGACAAAATGACACAATCATACCCTTAGAGAAACACAAGATTATAGAAAAAAAAGAGTTCTGAGTTCAAGGTAAGGAGGGTTGAGCCTTTATGAGAATGGGAGATTGACAATATGATGCAACCTTGCCCTCAGAAAAACGCAAAATCAAAGAGCAAAAGAATGTTGAATTTGAGGTAGGGAGGGTTGAGCCTTTATGAGAATGGGAGATTGACAATATGACGCAACCTTGCCCTCAGAAAAACACAAAATCAAAGAGCAAAAGAATGTTGAATCTGAGGTAGGGAGGGTTGAGCCTTTATGAGAATGGGAGACAGACAAAATGACACAATCTTACCCTTAGAGAAACACAAGATTATAGAAAAAAAGAGTTCTGAATTCTCTAGTATCTGAAAAGTCGCTAATTTCTTAAACCTTTCTTTATTTTCTTTCCATATCTCTTTATTTTCCATTCAGTCTTATTTCTTTGCAATTCACAAGTTTCCTCTACCATGATCTGTTTCTTAATAATCATAAGTTTCCTCTTTTTTTTATTCTCCTGTATCTGAATAGTCATAAATTTCTTAAGGGGGAGTGTTGAGCCTTTATGAGAATGGGAGATGGACAAAATGACGCAATGTTACCCTCAGAGAAACACAAGATTATGAAGAAAAAGTTGCAGAAAATGAGAGAACAACCAACAACAACCACCACTAACAACCAATTCCTTGTCTAACCTCACCCCAACCTTTCCGCAGATCTCAGGCCCATCGGAACAAGTCACAGACACCATCAATGACCTCTGTAGGGAGTTGAAGAAGAAAGTGTTGGTGCAGGTTGAAAGCGACTGCCAGAGAGGATCGTACAGGATGTTGCATGTGTATGTCGATGGCGAGAAACAGAAATGCAGGAGGAGGACGTTGATGCCAGAGTCATCGGTGGGGAAAAACTCTGTGGTCGTCATCAATGGTACTCGCAGCATGTCAATGGATGAGTCGACACTGGTGGAAGGCATTGAGGTCATAAATGTCACTCGCGCGGAGACGACAATTGGAAGGCACAAGTTTAACCGAGGATAAACTGGACGAATTTGATCACTGAGGGAACTGGACAAGACTAACCAAGGATAATCTAAAGCAGTATGAACAGGAAAGGAAGGAAAAAAAAAAAAAAAACTCCACTCGCAGTGTGACAACATTTGGAAGGATCAAGTTCAACCAAGGACAAATTCAATGAATTTGATCACTGAGGGAATGGCACAATTCTAACCAAGGACAATCTAAAGCAGTATGATCAGGAAGCGAAGAATAATGGAAAACTCCGGCATCTTAAACTCCTTTCTAACTGTGACACCATTTGGAAGGATCAAGTTCAACCGAGGACAAACTTAACCAATTTGATCACTGAGGGGATGGCACAAGTTTACACCAGGATAATCTGATGTATTTAATTATGAAGAAAACGGGTAAGTCCAAGAATGAACCAGCATTCGTACACTAACCAAAGTAGATGATAGTGCATTGTTGTGAGGTAGTTAGACATGGTGCTGGTTATAGCGATCCTCAGAATAGAAAACGCATGCTACCATAAACCAACATATTGGTATTTTCTAATCAGAGGAACTTCTTTAGAGCATTTTGATGAAGTTTCTCTTAACAAGCATGATTTTGATATGTGTAGTCGTAACCCTGTATTCCAAGTTCTTTTCAATAGCCATCTTGAGCTGAGTTTTGAATGAAGGACAAATTTGTATCTTGGGGTAATGGAATCATCATTTTGACCCCTTCGTCTTTCACAGCCTGCACCTCTTGTGATTGGTAGTTAAGTAGAAGAAGTAAACAGTTTTGAACAATCCTTTCCAGTCTTCCAATAGCCATCTTGATCTGGGTTTTGAATGAAGGACAAATTTGTATCTTCAAGTCCAGAATCATCATTTTGACCCTTTCGTCTTTAACAACTTGATCCTCAGTAGTCAGGAAGCTATAATGTGTTTTTGGCGAGTGAAGCAAAAGAAGTAAACTAATCACTTAACATCACTTAATATATTCGTAAGTCTAGTTCATAAGTTCTGAGATGCTTGACCACTTAACTGTATATCAACTTGTGTACTCTTAAAACTGTGAAAAATATAACATTAGAGGCATTTGAGTTACTGATTTTCTCTAACCACCATCACCTCTGTCTCCTAATGCATGCCTCCTCACCTGACCTGCTGTGTGATTCTGCATATTTTCATAGATTTTACATATTTTCATTCATAGACCACTCAGACATAATTCTCGTTCCCGACATGTCATCGATCATAAACAATTTGGGTTCATCCACATTCGTAAAACCACTATTAAGGATTTTGACGTATTTTATTAGTTTCCCTCGAAGGCAACATTTACCAAGAAAGAAGACAAAGTAAGATATAACAAGATATAACAGCCTTTCCTTGCATAGTTTGTAGCATAAGGAAGATATCAACTTGGCTGCAATTTAAACACCCTCTAGTTTAACAATATCCCCTCTGTATATGTGGGAGACCAAAATCCATCATGCATTCCAAGTTTTTGAGGTCTGACTAACTATTGTGCATCGGTAGTATTAGTACATAGTAGAGTGAGTAAGTAGTGTTAAAATAGTCTCATTCTATAAGTCATCACCTTATAATCCCATGATAATCCCCTACTAACTCCTAGGTAATCCCTTATGACCAGCTGTGTGAAGCTAAATCGAGTTAATCAATAGTTAGTTAATCCCTAATAATCCTCAAAGTGATCTCTCCTCATTAACCAAGGATAATCTGAAGCTTAATATAATTCAGAAGGCGTTAAACAAAAAAACAACCCACTCGCACTGTGACAACATTTGGAAGGATCAGTTCAACTGAATTACCTGCTATTGTTAAGCTAGGCGAGTTGGTCCCCTAATAGTTAATCCCTAATGATCTAGTAATCCCTCATCGCCTGTTGCAAAAAAACTAGATGAGTTAATCCTAATCCCAATCGTTAATCCCAAATAAACCCCCTATGCGCTAATCCCATTATGGTTTGTGTGAAGTTAGACAAGTTAATCCCTATGAGTTAATCCCAAATACACACACACACACACACACACACACAGGAAATGGAAGAGAGAGAACAATCAAAGGAGGAAGTGAAGTAAGAATTTAAAGAGAGAAAGAAGACAGACGAAGAAGGGAATAAGTAATGGAAGATGAGGTAGAGGAAAGGGAAGATTTAAGAAGGAATAGAAAGGAGAAAAGGTACAGAAAGAGAGACAAAGGAGAATTAAGTGAGAGGAGGAATTTCAAAGAGAGAAAAGAAGGAGAGGCAAAGGAGGAAATAAGGGAATGGAAGGAGGATAAGGAGGAGGGAAGAAGAAATAATAAGAATAGGAAGGAAAACGAAAACAAGAAAATAAATAAAGAGGGGAAAAGGAGAAAGGGAAAAGAAAGACAGTGAAGTAGGAATTTGAACTTGAAAGAAAGAAGGAAGGCAAAAGGAAGGAATAAGAAATGGAAGAGGAGGAAAGAAAGAAGGAATAGGGAAGGAAAAAGCGAAAGAAGAGAAAAATAGAAGAAGTAGAAAGGTAAGAAATGAGTGAAAGGCAGGAATTTAAAAGAAAGAAAGAAGAAAGGCAAAAGAATGGTATAAGAAATGGAAGAGGAGGAAAGAAAGAAGGAATAGGAAGGAAAAAAAACAGAAAAGGAGAAGAAAGAACGGACCAAGAGGAGAGAGGAAGAACTACACACACACTTTTTACACACACACACACACACACACACACACACACGCACGCACACACACACACCACACACCGCACACACACACATACACAGTGGTATAATATAGTGATGATTTAATAAGTATATGGCGCACTAATATAATGTTAGTTCTGTGGGCTGCCTGTTTGAAGCTATTATTACAATTGAGTTTTCATTAAGTTATATTTGCTATGAGAATTGCTTACGAGGGAGGGGGACAGCTTATAGTGATGATAGTAGTAGGTAGTAGTAGTAGTAGTAATAGTAGTAGTAGTAAAATTGAAATGAGAAAGATTGACACGGGAAATATTGGAAGAGAAAACTTGAAATAGGAAAATTGAAAAGGAAGGAAAAGAGAGAGGAAGGGAAGAAAGGAAAAAAAAGTAGAGAAGGAGAAAGGAAGAAAGAAAGAAAGGAGAAAGGAAAGGAAAGCAGGAAGGAAAGGAATTAAGGGATCAGGACTCAATTTTTGTTAAGATATCCATAGCCATTTTCATTTTCCTTAAAAGAATCGCCTACAGTTGCTCAGTGATAAGTTTTACATATGGGGATAGTTTGAAATGGTGCGTGGATACCGTAACATTAGTCAAGTTAACCCTGCAAGGTGTCGTTTTCTTTCAGTCCGTAGATTTATAGAAGGTGATACTAACTTGCCACTGTATCGAAAGTTTACTATAGTGCCCCCTTCAATGGTACTTCTCCTCCTCCTCCTCCTCTTCTTCTTTCCTCAAGCAATAACTCAATCCTCCTCTTCCTCCTCCTCCACCTGCAATATTCTCCTCCTCATCTTCCTCTCTTCCTCCTCCTCCTCCTCCTCCTCCTCCTCTCCATAATAACCTTTCCCCTTCTTCCTCTTTCTCCTTTTCCTCATGTAATAGATATCTTAATACTCCTCCTCCTCCTCCTCCTCCTCCTTTCTTTCTCCTGCTAACCTTTCTTTGATGGAATTTGAGAGAGAGAGAGAGAGAGAGAGAGAGAGAGAGAGAGAGAGAGAGAGAGAGAGAGAGAGAGAGAGAGAGAGTAATACAGAAGTTACCTCCATTATACAGCGTTGCCAGATTATCGTATTCCCCACATTGTATTTATCATTTTTAAGCCTCAAACTCTCGCACCTACACAAATAACGAAAGAATATTAAAGTTAGCGTTAAAACTGTTATTTATTATTGATGTTTGTTTTGTTTGTTTTTTGCTAAAAGATATCAGTCAGAAACTACGAAATGCAATACGGTGTGTACGATAATTTGAAAAAAAAATTGGTAACGCTGCTCTGGCCACCTACGAAGCTTCATACTATACTTAAATAAAAAAATGTTCTGGGAATGAGAGAAAGAAAGCTTGAGGGAGAAGTTAATTTAAGAGGCAAGTTAAGGATCGATCTGTGACTTGAAATGTTAAGTGTCTCTCTGTCTCTCTCTCTCTCTCTCTCTCTCTCTCTCTCTCTCTCTGGTAATGTAGGAATGTCTGGAATGTAAAAAAAAAAAAGATATGTAATGTTATGTTATTGAGGACATTGATTTTATTTGAGGGAGAGAGAGAGAGAGAGAGAGAGAGAGAGAGAGAGAGAGAGAGAGAGAGAGAGAGAGAGAGAATGGTAAAGAACAGTAATAAGAGAAACGAAATATGAGTAAAAAAAAGAAATCTAAAGAAAATAAATTAAAAACAAAAGATATGAGAAAAAAATAATAAAATAAAAGAAAATGTGCGTAAGGAGGAGTACATCTGTAACCAAAATAAATAAATAAATAAATAAACAATAAACAAATAAAAAACAATAAAAAGCTAGAGAATGTATGAAATAACAAATGTCTTTATTCTTCCACTCTTAAAAAGAGTGTCACTAACGGAAAACAATTTTGAGGCGCCACTGGACTTTATCGAATTCGCTGGAAAGAACATTCGCAAATACAACAATTGAGCAATTCTTAAGGTCGTTACTGTAAACCATTTCCCATTTTCCTTTACCAGAGAGAGAGAGAGAGAGAGAGAGAGAGAGAGAGAGAGAGAGAGTGTGTGTCCATGTTTGTTTGTTTGTTTGTTCGTTTCTTGTTTATTTCCTACTGTAAAGTGATAGATAGCCTACTTGATTTAATGACTTAATAGATAATTGTTCTCTAAATATAAATAGCTTTCGTATGACAACTAAATGACTGCTTGTATAACGCTCTCTCTCTCTCTCTCTCTCTCTCTCTCTCTCTCTCTCTCTCTCTCTCTCTCTCTCGGTTTCGTTTTTTTATTCCTTTTTTCCTGTTAATCATTTCCCCCCCTCCTCCTCTCTCTCTCTCCTCTTGGTTTCGTTGATTATTCCTTTTTCCTTTTAATCATTTTCTTCCCCCCCACTCTACTCTCTCTCTCTCTCTCTCTCTCTCTCTCTCTCTCTCTCTCTCTCTCTCTCTCCTCTCTCTCTGTTTTTTGGTGTTGTTTTTATTCCTTTTTTCCTTTTAATCATTATTCTTCCCCCCTTTCTCTCTCTCTCTCTCTCTCTCTCTCTCTCTCTCTCTCTCTCTCTCTCTCTCTCTCTCTCTCTCTCTCTAACCCGACTTTCCACCACCTCGCAAAGTCACTTAATAACGAAGAGACGATTTTAGAAACGTTAAATTCCTTCACCCGAACGTTCAAAGCGCATTCTACAGTTGGCTCCAGTAAACGGTTGTTCGCTCTCTGTAAACGTAACTCCTAAGCCCTTTTTTCCTTTCTTTTTTTCCTTTACTGTATAACCACATTTTTTTTATATATATATTCACAAACGTTGAAGTACTTTGGGCTAACGTTTACGTGTATCGTTGAAGTACTGACCGTTACGAATTTACGACAGGCTATTGTTTATTGATTTATTGTATGTGTTATTATATTATTTCTTTTACCGGATTAGAATTTATCGTCACAAAACAGATATTATACTCACAATTTTTTTTTTTTAATATCTATCTTTCTTGTTATAAAACCATCACTATTTTCTGTAGCATGATAGTTTATTTTTACAACATTTATCTGATTTTTTGCAACCTTTTCGTCCATTGAAATCGTTTTTGTCATCTCTATACCTTTTTTTTTTCTATTATAACCTTTCCTCTTTCACTTACTCAGCTTCTCTATCCTTTCTTTTTTATATAACAATTGCTACTTTTCTTTTCTGTTATAATCTTTTCTCTACATCACTTATCAGCATCTCTATCTTTTTCTCCTTTTCTTATACTTTCCCTAACTCACTTTCCTAGTTTTCTCCCTCCCTCCTTCCCCTTTATTTCATATCGCTAGTAATCTTTATAATTATTTTCTTTTGTAGCAAAATATTTTGCTTTTCAATATCTATCAGCATTTCTACCTTTTTCTCCTTATCTCTACTTTTCCTTACTTCTTTCACTCCCTTCTCCTTCCTCTTACTCAATATCTCTACTAACCTTACTTTCTTTTCTCTTGTAGCATAATATTTCCTTTTTTTCAATATTGAACAGCATTTCTATCTTTTCTTCTTATCTCTACTTTTCCTTACTTCTTTCCTACTTTTCTCCTTCTCCTCCTTTACTCAATATCTCTACTAACCTTACTTTCTTTCTCCGGTAGCATAATATTTCCTTTTCAGTATTTATCAGCATTTCTATCTTCTTCTTCTTATCTCATACTTTTCCTTACTTCTTCCTACTTTCTCCTCCTCCCTTCCTTTTTTATTCAATATCCCCATTAACCTTACTTTCTTTCTCCTGTAAGCATAATATTTCCTTTTCAGTATTTATCCAGCATTTCTACCTTTTCTCCTTATCTCTACTTTTCCTTACTTCTTTCCTCTTCCTACTTTCTCCCTTCTCCTTCCTTTACTCCACTATCCTCACTAACCTTACTTTCTTTCTCGGTAAAGTATATTTCCTTTTTCAATATTTATCAGCATTTCTATCTTTTCTTCTTATCTCTACTTTTCATTTTTCCTACTTTCTCCTTCTCCTTCCTTTTACTCAATATCTCTACTAACCTTACTTTCTTTCTGCAATATTTCCTTTTCCAACAATTATCACCATTACCTATTCTCCTTATCCTTATACTTTCCCTTACATCTATCCATAATTCATTCCTCCTTTCCTCTATTTCCTTTATTATTCCTACTTTTCCTTTACTCCTTTCCCTATATAGGGTAATTTCCTCTCTTTCCTCCTTTCCTTACTCCCTATAACACCATCTCTATCCGCTGCTTTTACTCCCTCCCTCAGCATTCCTCTCCTCCTCCTTTCCTTACTCCCTATAACACCATCTATATCCCTACTTAATTCTCCCTTAGGCATCCCTCTCTCCTCCTTCCTTCACTCCTTATAACTCCATATCTACTTTCTTTCTCTGGTATTTCTTTTTCTCTGGTATCCTTCTCCTTTCCCCCGACGCTAAGAAGAGCTATGGCGGGGCTGGTAAAGGGAGTTACATAATTCGTGGAAACAACAAAAGCCAGACGAAGGTGTGGAATGTCTGGTGGGTGGAGAGCTAACTATGGGGGAAGCTGAGGAAGGGAGAGAGAGAGGGAGGGGAGGTGTCTTTGGGTGGGTGGGTGTGATATGTAGGGAGAGGGCGAGGGTGTCAGGAGGGGGTGCTTATGGGGAGGCTGAGAGAGAGAGAGAGAGAGAGAGAGAGAGAGAGAGAGAGAGAGAGAGAGAGAGAGAGAGAGAGAGAGAGAGAGAGAGAGTGTCTGTGGTGTGTTGAAGGGAGATAAGGTAGGGAGAGAATTTAAGGAAAGATCTCTGTGAAGGGGTGCTTATGGGAGGCTGTAAAATGGAGAGAGAGAGAGAGAGAGAGAGAGAGAGAGAGAGAAAGGGAGAGGATGTCTGGGGTGTGCTGAGATATATGTAAGGGAGAGAATTCAAAGATCTGTGAAGGGATGCTGTCAGGAGAGGGTGTGAAAGGAAGGGAGAGAAAGGATGGGTTGTGTAGGGTGAGAGATCTGTGAGGTGATATATGGGTGAACTATGAAGGGTGTTGGGAGCTGATCATGAGTGTGGGGGGTGAGGATGAGAATGTGCTAGAAATTGTATGGGGTGTTGTGGAGAGGGTGTGTTAGGGGGAGGAGCTGTGTAGGGGTGTTTGGATGGGGTGTAAGGGGAGAATGTGTAAGGGTGTGTGTTGGGAAGGGCTGTAAAGAGAGATGTGAAGGGGGAGAGAGAGAGAGAGAGAGAAGGGTGTGTGAAGAGGTAAGGGTGCTGAGAAAGCTGAACAGTATCCCCCCCTCTCTCTCTCTCTCTCTCTCTCTCTCTCTCAAATATGACTCGGTATAATCAAGAGAACGACCGGCACTTGTCCTTGTATAACACAACACACACACACACATACACACATACACAGCAATACTTTAACCTCCCTTCCCCCTCCTTCCCTCCTCTCACACACACACACACACACACACACACACACACAGTACACAGAAATAAACAGGGAAAGAAGAGCATGTATCAAACGCGAGTAATGTGGATTCTTATGTAACCTTCGTTCTGTGTTTTTGTATTCTTGTCAAACGATCAATTCTGGCATTTGTGTGAAGCTTTCTGGCATTTGAGAGAGAGAGAGAGAGAGAGAGAGAGAGAGAGAGAGAGAGAGAGAGAGAGAGAGAGAGAGAGAGTACTGTCAGTTGCCAAGTAGAAAATACGAGATGAAGAGATGTGCAGTTTTAGCAGCTTCTCTTCATCTTCATCTCCTCTTTGGTCTTGGGCACAGGGCAGCACACATGTCTCTTTACCCTCCTCAAAACGTGTCCTTTATGCCTCCTTCCCTTTGTATACACAGCTGTAGGCGTTTAGTTTTTTTTGTTGTAGACCTAAAAGCTATAAGCTGTCTCTCCACACACAATTCCTGGGTAGAGTCTGACTGGCAAACACACACATGATATCTATTCGTTATTTTTACCTATTTCCACGCTTCCTATAGCCACTGAGAAAGCGATATATAAGCTTGTAGGAAACATGGAAGATCACATGAGGAAGGACGCGAGTGAGTAGAAAGTCTAGTTAATGTAGTAAATGAGGTTTTAAATATCACAAATGGTGACTCAAGTGTGGGAGACCAGCACTTCTTTTCTTAATTTTTACCTGTTTATCTTTTCTTATAGCCATGTCCAGCCGTATATAAGCCGTAGGAAACATGGAAGGTCAAGAGTATAGGGAAGGATTTAAGGGAATATAGAGACTAAGTTAAGGTAATAAATAAGGTTTTATATAACACAACTGGTGACTCGAGGGCGAGGGAGACAGGACCTTTCCTCCCCCCCCGCAAAACCATAGCATAGCAGTCAGTGTCTCTTTAGCTTTGTGGTAGGGAGAGGTTGCGTCTCCTCTCGCTCCTGCTCTGTGGATATACGTGTCTTACTCTGTACCGTGGGGATTTAATTAGTGACAGGTGACATTGGTATAAGTGAAGGTACAGTTTAATTTACTTTGGCGTCGATTTGGGGGCTATTGGAGTGAGTTTTTAGCGTTTTTCAAGTGCGATTTTGATTTTTTGGAACGTACGAAACAGGAAGTTGGGGAGAGGCCTCTATTGTGGTGAGTGTTTTGTGTGTTCGTTTGTTTGTGTTTGTTTCTGTGTGTGTGGAGTGAGTGAAAGTGTAAGTAAGAAAGGGAAAGAGAGGTGTGTGTGTGTGTGTGTGTGTGTGTGTGTGTGTTTCGTTTGTGTGTGTGTGTGTGTGTGTGTGTGTGTGTGTGTGTGTATTGCTCTGTTTGTGTGTGTGTGTGTGTGTGTGTGTGTGTGTGTGTGTACTTCCTTCATCTCCTTCCTTCTTCTATCTTTCCTTTTCTTTCTCTCTCTTCTTCCTTCCTTTTCTCTCTCCATATCTTCCTCTTCTTTCTTTCTCGTTTCTTCTTTCCTTATTTAATGTTTATTTTGAATATATATTTTTATACTAATTCATGTTACTTTATGTGTATTTGTATTTATATTTTCATACAAATTTATATTATTTCATGTGTATTTTGTACATATATTTCATTACAAATTTACCTTATTTATGTTTATTTTGTTTATTTATTTTATTTATTATGTGTATATTTGTATTTGTATTTAGGTTATTTTATGTGTATTTTCTTTATATATTTTCATCCAAAATTCCATTATTTTTTTGGTATTTTGTTAATTTGATTCGATGCAAATTTAGATTATTTCATTGGTATTTTGTATACATATTTTTATACACATAAAATTTACCTAATTTTATGTGTATTTTGTATATTTCTTTTCATACAAATTATAAATATTTTTGTGTATTTTTGTATATAGTTTTATACAAATTTAGGTTATTTTATGTACGCATTTACATTTAATGTGTGTTTTGTATATTTATTTTTATTCAAATTTAATTTATTTTATGTGCATTTTTTTACATATATTTTTTAGAAATTTGCGTTATTTTATGTGTATTTGTATATGTTTTCTCATACAAATTTACATTATTTCATTGCAATTTTGTTTATTTATTTTGATACGAATGAAAATAGATATACAAAATATACATAAAATAAACTAAATTTATATTTAAATATATATAAAAAATACATAAAATAATGTAAATTTGAATCAAAATATTTGAACAGATGCGCATGAAATAACGTAAATTTGTTTTAAAATATACAAGATACACATTAAATAATGTAAATATGTATAAAAAAATATATACAAAACACAAATAGAATAATGTAAAATCGTATCAAAATAAATACACAGAATTTTAATAAAACAATGTAAATTTGTATAAAAATAAAGATGCAAAATACCCATTAAATAACGCATTTTTTTTTTAAATATATATACCAAAATACACATAAAATATTTAAATTTGTATTACAATAAATATACAAAATGCACATACAATAAGGTAAATTTGTATTGAAATAGATATGCAAAAAACACATAAAACAATGTAAATTTGTTTCAAAATTAATATACGAATACACATAAAATAACGTAGATTTCTATAAAAATATATATACAAAATACACATAAAATTAAGTAAATACGTATAAAAAATGTATACAAAATACACATAAAATAAAGTAAACAAAATACCAATAAAAGAATGTGTATTTGTATAAATATAAATATACAAAATCCACATAAAATAACGTAAATTTATATAAAACTATATATAAAAATACACAGAAGTAATTAAATTTGTTTGAAAATAGATAAACAAAATACACACAAAATAAGCTAAATTTGAGTTGAAATATATATACAAAATACATAAAATAAAGTATATTTGTATCGAAATATTTTTTAAAAATACTCATATAATAACTTAAGTTTGTATAAAAAATATATAAACAAAAAAAACATTAAGTAATGTAAAAACGTATAAAAAAATATGTAAAAAATACACATATAATCATGTAATTCGTATCAAAATAAATATAAAAAAAAACAATAAAATAATGTAAATTTGTATGAGAAAACATATACAAAATACACATAAAATAACGCAAATTTCTATAAAAATATATGTACAAAAATGCACATAAAATTAATATGCATAAATAAATATATACAAAACACACATTAGATAATGCAAATGAGTATAAAAATATGTATACAAAATACCTATGAAATAATCTAAACTCGTATCGAGTTAAATTAAGTAAATACCAATAAAATAATATAGTTTTGGATGAAAATATATATAGAAAACACACAAAAATAACCTAAATACAAATACAAATATACACATTAAATAATTTAAAATTGAATAAAATAAATATACAAAATAAACATAAAATAAGGTAAATTTGTAATGAAATATATGTAAAAATACACATAAAATATTTTAAATTTGTATGAAAATATATATACAAACACAAAAATAACATGAATTTGTATAAAATTTGTATCAAAATATATACGAATACACACAATAAAATAACGTATATTTTTGTGAAAATGTATATATAAAATACACATAAAACCATATAAATACGTAGAAAAATATATATACAAAATACACATAAAATAATGTAAATTCGTAAAAAAATAAATACACAAAATTCCAATAAAAGAATGTATATTTGTAGGAAAATATATATACAAAATACAAATAAAATAACTAAAATTTGTATAAAAATATATAAAATTACGTAAATACAAATACAAATATACACATAAAATAATTTAAAATTGAATGAAATAAATATACAAAATAATCATAAAATAAGGTAAATTTGTAATGAAAAATATATAAAAATACACATAAAATAATATAAATTTGTATGAAAATATATATATATATATATATATATATATATATATATATATATATATATATATATATATATATATATATATATATATATACATATATATATATATATATATATATATATATATATATATATATATATATATATATATATATATATATATATATATATATATATATATATATATATATATATATATATATATATAAAATTTGTATCAAAATAAATACGAATACACACAATAAAATAATGTAAATTTTTATTAAAATATATATAAAATAAATAAAATAAATTTGCATGAAAATAAAGATGCAAAATACCCATAAAATAACGCATTTTTTATAAAAATATATATACCAAAACACACATAAAATATTTGAATTTGTATTAAAATAAATATACGAAATGCACACACAATAAGGTAAATTTGTATTAAATCTGTTTCAAAATATATATACGAACACACATAAAATAACGCAGATTTAACTAATTATATGTGTATTTTGTATATCTATTTTCAAACAAATTGAAATTATTTTTGTGTTTTTTTTTTCTACAAATTTTAATAAAAATTTTCGTTATTTTATGTATATTTTGTAATAATATTGTATATGTAATATTTTAATAAGTTAAAATTGTATTGAAATACATATACAAAATACACATAAAATAATGTAAATTTGTATGAAATTAAAACAAATTCACATGAAATAACGTACATTTGTATAAAATATATATACAAAATATACATAGAATAATGTAAAATCGTATCAAAATAAATACACAGAATATCAATAAAATAATGTAGATTTGCATAAAAATATATATATACAAAACACACATTAAATAATGTACATGCGTATGAAAATATGTATACAAAATACCATTGAAATATCGAATCAAATTAACAAAATAACAAAAAAATAATGGAATTTTGGATGAAAATATATATAGAAAATACACATAAAATAACCTAAATACAAATACAAATATAAACATAAAATAATTTCAAATTGAATGAAATAAATATACAAAATAAACATAAATAAGGTAAATTTGTAATGAAATATATGTACAAAATACACATAAAATAATATAAATTTGTATGAAAATATAAATACAAATACACATAAAATAACATGAATTAGTATAAAAATATATATTCAAAATAAACATTAAATAATGTATAAAAATATATATGCACAATAAAGTAAATTTGTATTGAAATAGATATGCAAAATACACATAAATAATGTAAATTTGTATCAAAATATATATACGAATACACCTAAATTAGAGTAAATTTCTATGAAAATATACATACACAATACATATCAAATGATGTAAATAAGTATATATAAAATATATATATATATATATATATATATATATATATATATATATATATATATATATATATATATATATATATATATATATATATATATATATATATATATATATATATATATATATATATATATATATATATATATATATATATATATATATATATATATATATATATATATAAATACACCTAAAATAATGTAAATTTATCAAAATAAATAAACAAAATTCAGATAAAAAACGTATATTTGTAGGAAAATAAATACCGCAAATACACATAAAAAAACGAAAATTTGTATAAAAATATATACAAAAAAATAATATCAATTTGTATGAAAATAGATATACAAAATACACATATAATTAGTTAAATTTGTATTTGAATACATGTACAAAATACACGTAAAATTATGTAAATTTGTATGAAATGAATAAACACATATAAATAACGTCCATTTGTATAAAATATATATACATAGAATAATAAATAATTTAAATTTGTATGAAAATAAAGATGCAAAATACCCATAAAATAAAACATATTTTTTTAAAAATACATATACAAAAATACACATAGAATAATTAAATTTGTATTAAAATTAATATACAAAATGCACATACCATAAGATTAATTTGTATTAAAAAAATACGCAAAATACACATAAAACAGTGTAAATTTGTTTCAAAAAATATATACGAATACACATACAATAACGTTGATTTCTATAGGAATATATATACAAAATACACATGAGATGATGTAAATACGTATAAAAATATATATACAAAATACACATTAAATAATATAAATTCGCGTCAAAATAAATAAACAAAATATCAATAACAGAAAGTGTATTTGTATGAAAATAGATATACAAAATACACATAAAATAACCTAAATTTGCATCAAACTATATACAAAAATATACAAAAATATTTTAAATTGGTATGAAAAAAAATATTCAAAATGCATATAAAATTCGGTAAATTTGCATTGAAATAAATATACAAAATACACATAAAATAATGTAAATTTTATGAAAATACATAAGCAAATACACTTAAAATAACGTAAATTTGTATAAAAACATATATACAAAACACAAATAGAATAATGTAAAATCGTATCAAAATAAATACACAGAATATTAATAAAATAATGTAAATTTGTATGAAAATAAAGAGGCAAAATACCCATAAAATAACGCTTTTTTTTTTATAAAAATATATATACCAAAATACACATAAAAATTAAATTTGTATTGAAATAAATATATAAAAAACCCATACAATAAGGTAAATTTGTATTGAAATAGATATGCAAAATACATATAAAACAATGTAAATTTGTTTCAAAATATATATACGAATACACATAAAATAACGTAGATTTCTATAAAAATATATATACAAAATACACATAAAATGAAGTAAATACGTATAAAAAAAATGCATACAAAATACACATAAAATAATATAAATTCGTATCAAAATAAATAAACACAATACCAATAAAAGAATGTGTATTTGTAATACACATATAATTAGTTAAATTTGTAATTTTTATACATGTACAAAATACACATAAAATTATGTAAATTTGTATGAAATGAAAACAAATACACATAAAATAACGTACATTTGTATAAAATATATATACAAAATACACATAGAATAATGTAAAACCGTATCAAAATAAGTACACAGAATATCAATAAAATAATTTAGATTTATGAAAACAAAGATGCAAAAAACCCATAAAATAAAGCATATTTAAAAAAAAAATACATATACAAAAATACACATGGAATAATTAAATTTGTATTAAAGTTAATATACAAAATGCACATACAATAAGGTAAATGTGTATTGAAAAAATACGCAAAATACACATAAAACAGTGTAAATTTGCTTTAAAATATATATACGAATACACATAAAATAACGTTGATTTCTATAGGAATATATATACAAAATACACATGAAATGATGTAAATACGTATAAAAATATATATACAAAATACACATTAAATAATGTAAATCCGCGTCTAAATAAATAAACAAAATATCAATAAAAGGATGTGTATTTTTATGAAAATAGATATTCAAAATACACATAAAATAACCTAAATTTGTATCAAACTATATACAAAAATACACAAAAATATTTTAAATTTGTATGAAAATAAATATACAAAATACACATAAAATTAGGTAAATTTGTATGGAAATACATATACAAAATACACATAAAATAATGTAAATTTGAATGAAAATACATAAACAAATACACTTAAAATAACGTAAATTTGTATAAAAAAATATATACAAAACACAAATAGAATAATGAAAAATCGTATCAAAATAAATACACAGAATATTAATAAAATAATGTAAATTTGTATGAAATAAAGAGGCAAAATACCCATAAAATAACACATTTTTTTATTTATAAAAATATATATACCAAAATACACATAAAAAAAATTTGATTTGTATTAAAATAAATATATAAAAAACACATACAATAAGGTAAATTTGTATTGAAATAGATATGCAAAATACATATAAAGCAATGTAAATTTGTTTCAAAATATATATACGAATACACATAAAATAACGTAGATTTCTATATAAATATGTTTACAAAATACACATAAAATGAAGTAAATACGTATAAAAAAAATGTTTACAAAATACACATAAAATAATGTAAATTCGTATCAAAATAAATAAACAAAATACCAATAAAAGAATGTGTATTTGTATAAATATAAATATACAAAATACACATAAAATAACGTAAATTTATATAAAACTATATACAAAAATACACAGAAGTAATTAAATTTGAATGAAAATATATACAAAATACACAAAAAAATAAGCTAAATTTGAATTGAAATATATATACAAAATACATGAAATAAAGTAAATTTGTATCAAAATATTTATACAAATACACATATAATAACGTAAATTTTTATGAAAATATATAAACAAAATAAACATTAAATAATGTAAATACGTATAAAAAAATATGTACAAAATACACATATAATCATGTATTTCGTATCAAAATAAATAAACAAAATACCAATAAAATAATATAAATTTGTATGAGTAAACGTGTATGTTGCATATTTTTTCAATACAAATTTACCTTATTATATACGCATTTTGTATATTAATTTTAATACAAATTTAATTATTCGATGTGTATTTTTGTATCTGTATATTTATAAACATATGCTTTATTTTTTGGGTATTTTGCATCTTTATTTTCATACAAATTTACATTATTTTATTGATATTCTGCTCATTCATTTTGATACGAATTGACATTATTCTATGTGTATTTTGTATATATTTTTCATACAAATTTACGTAATTTTATGTGAATTTGTTTATATATTTTGACACAAATTTACAATATTTTATGGCTATTTTGTATATACATTTCAAAAGAAATTTACCTAGTTTTATGTGTATTTTGTTTATCTATTTTCATAAAAACTCAAATTATTTCTATGTATTTTTGTATATATTTTAATACAAATTTTAGTTATGTTATGTGTATTTTGTAAATTTATTTTCATTCAAATGTATATTATTTTATTGGTGTTTTGTTGATTTATATTGATACGAATTTACATTATTTTATATGTACTTTGTATATATATTTTTATACGCTTTTACATTATTTAATATTTAATTTGAATATATATTTTTATACAAATTCATTGTATTTTATGTGTATTTGTATATATATTTTCATATAAATTTACATTATTTTATGTGTATTTTGTACATATATTTTGTTATAAATCTACCTTATTTTATGTTTATTTTGTATGTGTATTTTGTATATTTATATTTATCCGAATACACATTCTTTTATTGGTATTTTGTTTATTTATTTTAAATCGAATTTATATTATTTTATGTGTATTTTGTATACATTTTTTTATACGTATTTACTCAATTTTATGTGTATTTTGTATATATATTTTTATAGAAATCTACGTTTTTTTACTTGTATTCGTATATATATTTTGAGACAAATTTACATTGTTTTATATGTATTTTTGCATATCTCTTTCAATACAAATTTACCTTATTGTATGTGCATTTTGTATATTTATTTCAATACAAATTTAAATATTTTATGTATTTTGGTATATATATTTTATAAGAAATGCGCTATTTTATAGAATTTTGCATCTTTATTTTCATACAAATTTACATTATTTTATTAATATTCGGTGTATTTATTTTGATACGATTTTACATTATTCTATTTGTTTTTTGTATATACTTTTTTATACATATTTACATTATTTAATGTGTATCTTGCATATATACTTTATACAAATTTATTATCTATTATCTATTTTCATACAAATACACATTCTTTTCATGATATTTTGTTTATTTATTTTGACACGAATTTACATTATTTGATATGTATTTTGTATATATATTTTTATACGTATTTACATAATTTCATATGTATTTTGTATATATATTTCTATATAAATCTACTTTATTTTATGTGTATTCGTATATATATTTTGAAACAAATTTACATTGTTTTATATATATTTTTGAATATCTCTTTTAATACAAATTTACCTTACTGTATATGCATTTTGTATATTTATTTCAATATCTTTTTTTATACAAATTGAAATTTATTTTTTTGTTTTTTGTATATATTTTTGTTCAAATTCTCGTAATTTTATGTGTATTTTTTATATTTAATTAATCTATGTGTATTTTGTATATATATTTTATATAAAATGTATTTGTTTTCATTTCATACAAATCTACATTATTTTATGTGTTTTTTGTACATGTATTTAAATACAAATTTAACTAGTTATATGTGTATTTTGTATATCTATTTTGTATGTATATTTTCATAGAAATTTACTCTATTTTATGAGTATTCGTATATATATTTTGATACAAATTTACATTAATAATGTGTATATTGCATATCTATTTCACTACAAATTTACTTTATTGTACGTGCATTTTTTTATATTTATTTTAATAGAAATTTAATTATTTTATATGTATTTTTGTATATATACTTTTATGCAAATATGCGTTATTATATGGATATTTTGCATCTTTATTTTCATAGAAATTTACATTATTTTATTGATTTTCTCTTTATTTATTTTGATACAATTTAACATTATTCTATGTGTTTTTTGTATATATTTTTTATACATATTTACATTATTTAATGTTCATTTTGCATATATATTTTATCCAAATTTACATTATTTTATGTGTATTTGTTTATATATTTTCATACATATTTACATTATTTTATGTGTTTTTTGTATATATATTTTTCTACGTATTTAAATTATTTTATGTGTATTTTGTATATACATTTTCATAAATAAATTACGTTATTTTATTGTGTGAATAAGTATATATTTTGATACAAATTTTATACAAATTCATGCTATTTAATGTGTATTTGTATATATATTTTCATACAAATTTATATTATTTTATGTGTATTTTTTCATATATTTCATTACAAATTTACCTTATTTTATGTTTATTTTGTATATTTATTTCATTCAATTTTTAATTATTTTATGTGTATATTTGTATTTGTATTTAGGTTATTTTATGTGTATTTTGTATATATATTTTCATCCAAAATTCCATTATTTTATTGGTATTTCTTAATTTAACTCGATTCGAATTTAGATTATTTCATAGGTATTTTGTATACATATTTTTATACTCATTTTCATTATCTAATGTGTGTTTTGTATATATATTTTCATGCAAATTTATTTAATGTTCATTTTTGTACATATATTTTTATAGAAATTTGCGTTATTTTATGTATATAGTTTTATATAAATTTACGTTATTTTATGTGCATTTTGTATATTTATATTTATACAAATACACATTCTTTTATTGGTATATTGCTTATTTACATTTATACGAATTTACATTACTTTATGTGTATTTTGTATACATTTTTTTATACGTATCTACTTAATTTTATGTGTATTTTGTATATGTATTTCTATAGAAATCTACGTTATTTTATGTGTATTCGTATATATATTTTGAAACAAATTTACATTATTTTATATGTATTTTGCATATCTATTTATGCATTTATTTAATGTGTTTTTGTATATATATATTTTTTGAAATTTTTATATATAGTTTTATATAAATTTACGTATTTTATGTGCATTTTTATATTTATATTTATACAAATAACATTTTATTATATATATTGTATATATTTACATTTATATAATTTTATTTACTATTATGTGTGTTTTTTATATTTATTTATTTATTTATAATTTTATGTGTATTTTGTATATGTATTTCTATAGAAATCTACGTTATTTTATGTGTATTCGTATATATATTTTGAAACAAATTTACATTATTTTATATGTATTTTGCATATCTATTTCAATACAAATTTACCTTATTGTATGTTTATTTTGTATATTTATTTCAATACAAGTTCAAATATTTTATGTGTATTTTGGTTTCAATAATTTTATAAAAAATGCGTTATTTTATAGGTATTTTGCATCTTAATTTTCATACAAATTTACATTATTTTATTAATATTCTGTGTATATATTTTGTACGATTTTACATTATTCTATTTGTGTTTTGTATATATTTTTTTATACATATTTACATTATTTAATGTGTATTTTGTATATATATTTCATACAAATTAACGTTATTATATGTGTATTTGTTTATATATTTTCTTTCAAATTTACATTATTTTATGTGTATTTTGTATATGTATTTCAATACAAATTAATCTAATTTTATGTGTATTTTGTATATTTGTTTTCAGACAAATTTAAATTATTTTTGTGTATTTTTCTATATAGTTTTATACAAATTTAGGTTATTTTACGTACGCATTTACATTATTTAATGTGTGTTTTTTATATATGTTTTTATCCAAAGTTACTTTATTATATGTTCATTTTTGGACATATATTTTTTTAGAATTTAGCTTTATTTTATATGTATTTGTATATGTTTTCTCATACAAATTTACATTATTTTATTGATATTTTGTTTATTTAGTTTGATACGAATTACATGATTATATGTGTATTTTGTACATATTTTTTATACATATTTACATTACTTAATGTGTATTTTGTTTATATATTTTTAAATAAATTTACGTTATTAGATGTATTTTTATAAATATTTTCATACAAATTTACATTATTTTATGTATTTAGTATATACATCTCAATTCAAATTTAGCTTATTTTATTTATATTTTGTATATCTATTTTCATACGAATTTAATTACTTCTGTGTATTTTTGTATATAGTTTTATACAAATTTACGTTATTTTATGTGTATTTTGTATATTTATATTTATACAAATACACTTTCTTTTATTGGTATTTTGTTTATTTATTTTGATACGAATTTACATTATTTTATGTGTATTTTGTAAACATTTTCTTATACGTATTTACTTAATTTTATGTGTATTTTGTATATACATTTTTATACAGATCTACGTTATTTTATGTGTATTCGTAAATATATTTTGAAACAAATTTACATTGTTTTATATTTATTTTGCATATCTATTTCAATACAGATTTACCTTATTGTATGTGTATTTTGTATATTTATTTTAATACAAATAATTTTTTCATGTGTATTTTGGTATATATATTAAAAAAAAAAAAGCGTTATTTAATGGGTATTTTCATCTTTATTTTCATACAAACTGACATTGTTTTATTAATTTTCTGTGTATTAATTTTGATACGATTTTACATTATTCTATTTGTTTTTGTATATATTTTTTTATACATATTTACATTATTTAATGTGTATTTTGTATATTTTAAAACAAATTTACGTTATTTTATGCGCATCTGTTAAAATATTTTGATACAAATTTACATTATTTTATGTATTTTGTATATATATTTCAATACAAATTTAGTTTATTTTATGTATATTTTGTATATCTATTTTCATTCGTATCAAAATAAGTAAACAAAATAGCAATTAAATAATATAAATTTGTATGAGAAAACATATACAAATACACATAAAATAACTCAAATTTCTAAAAGTAAATTTGCATAAAAATATATATACAAAACAGACATTAAATAATGTAAATGCGTACATAAAATATCCTAAATTTGTATTATACTATATACAAAAAAACACAAAAATTAGGTAAATTTGTATTTAATACATATACAAAATACACGTCAAATAATGTAAATTTGATGTATATACAAATTTGTATATATATTTGAAAAGAAATTTACCTACTTTTATGTGTATTTTGAATATCTATTTTCATACAAACTCAAATTATTTTTATGTATTTTTGTATATATTTCAATACAAATTTAGTTATGTTATGTGTATTTTGTAAATCTATTTTCATTCAAATATATATTATTCTATTGGTATTTTGTTGATTTATATTGATACGAATTTACATTATTTTATATGTACTTTTTATATATATTTTTATACGCATTTACATTATTTAATATTTATTTTGAATTTATAATTTTATACAAATTCATGGTATTTTATGTGTATTTGTATATATATTTTCATATAAATTTACATTATTTTCTGTGTATTTTGTACATATATTTCATTACAAATTTACCTTATTTTATGTTTATTTTGTATGTGTATTTTGTACATTTATATTTATACAAATACACATTCTTTTATTGGTATTTTGTTTATTTATTTTGTTTCGAATTTATATTATTTTATGTGTATTTTGTTTACATTTTTTTATACGTATTTACCAAATTTTATGTGTATTTTGTATATATATTTTTATAGAAATCTACGTTATCTTATGTGTATTCGTATATATATTTTGAAACAAATTTACATTGTTTTATATATATTTTTGCATATCTCTTTCAATAGAAGTTTACCTTATTGTATGTGCATTTTGTATATTTATTTCAATACAAATTTAAATATTTTATATGTATTTTGGTATATATATTTTTATAAGAAATGCGCTATTTGATGGGAATTTTGCATCTTTATTTTCATACAAATTTACATTATTTTATTAATATTCGGTGTATTTATTTTGATACGATTTTACATTATTCTATTTGTTTTTTGTATATATATATTTTTTATACATATTTACATTATTTAATGTGTATCTTGCATATATATTTCATACAAATTTATTATCTATTATTTATTTTAATACAAATACACATTCTTTTCATGATATTTTGTTTATTTATTTTGACACGAATTTACATTACTTAATATGTATTTTCTATATATATTTTTATACGTATTTACATAATTTCATATGTATTCTGTATATATATTTCTATAGAAATCTACGTTATTTTATGTGTATTCGTATATATATTTTGAAACAAATTTACACTGTTTTATTTGTATTTTACGTTTTTTTTTTCAATACAAATTTACCTTATTGTATGTGTGCATTTTGTATATTAATTTTAATGCAAATTTAATTATTCTGTGTATTTTTGTATATGTATTTTTAAAAAAAAATATGCTTTATCTTATGGGTATTTTGCATCTTTATTTTCATACAAATTTAAATTATTTTATCGATATTCTGTGTATTTATTTTGATACGATTTTACATTATTCTATGAATAACAAAAATAAATACAGAATACACAAAAATAGATATGCAAAATATATATAAACAATGTAAATTTGTTTCAAAATATATATACGAATACACATGAAATAAGGTAGATTTCTATAAAAATATATATACAAAATACACATAAAATTAAGTAAATTAGTATCAAAATAAATAAACAAAATACCAATAAAAGAATGTGTATTTGTATAAAAATATATATACAAAATACACATTAAATAATGTAAATTCGCGTCAAAATAAATAAACAAAATATCAATAAAAGAATGTGTATTTGTATGAAAATAGATATACTAAATACACATAAAATAACCTAAATTTGTATCAAACTATATACAAAAATACACAAAAATATTTTAAATTTGTATGAAAATAAATATACAAAATACACATAAAATTAGGTAAATTTGTATTGAAAAACATACACAAAATACACATAAAATAATGTAAATTTGAACGAAAATACATAAACAAATACACTTAAAATAAGGTAAATTTGTATAAAAAAATATGTACAAAACACAAATATAATAATGTAAAATAGTATCAAAATAAATACACAGAATATTAATAAAATAATGTAAATTTGTATGAAAATAAAGAAGCAAAATACCCATAAAATAACGCATTTTTTTATTTATAAAAATATATATACCAAAATACACATCAAAAAATTAAATTTGTATTAAAATAAATATACAAAAAACACATACAATAAGGTAAATTTGTATTGAAATAGATATGCAAAATACATATAAAACAATGTAAATTTCTTTCAAAATATATATACGAATACACATAAAATAACGTAGATTTCTATAAAAATATATATACAAAATACACATAAAATTAAGTAAGTACGTATAAAAAAATGTATACAAAATACACATCAAATAATGTAAATTCGTATCAAAATAAATAAACAAAATACCAATAAAAGAATGTGTATTTGTATAAATATAAATATACAAATAACATAAATAACGTAAATTTATATCAAACTATATACAAAAATACACAGAAGTAATTAAATTTGTATGAAAATATATACAAAACACACACAAAATAAGCTAAATTTGAATTGAAATATATATACAAAATAAATGATATAAAGTAAATTTGTATCAAAATATTTATAGAAATACACATATAATAACGTAAATTTGTATGAAAATATATAAGCATAAATATTAAATAATGTAAATACGTATAAAAATATGTTCAAATACACATATAATCATGTATTCGTATCAAAATAAATAAACAATAAAATAATATAAATTTGTATGAGTAAACGTGTATGTTGCATATTTTTTTAATACAAATTTACCTTATTATATACGCATTTTGTATATTAATTTTAATACAAATTTAATTATTCGATGTGTATTTTTGTATCTGTATTTTTATAAACATATGCTTTATATTTTGGGTATTTTGCAACTTTATTTTCATACAAATTTCCATTATTTTATTCATATTCTGCTCATTCATTTTTATACGAATTGACATTATTCTATGTTTATTTTGTATATATTTTTCATACAAATTTACGTTATTTTATGTGTATTTGTTTATATATTTTGATACAAATTTACAATATTTTATAGGTATTTTGTATATACATTTCAAAAGAAATTTACCTAGTTTTATGTGTATTTTGTATATCTATTTTCATACAAACTCAAATTATTTCTATGTATTTTTGTATATATTTTAATACAAATTTTAGTTATGTTATATGTATTTTGTAAATTTATTTTCTTTCAAATATATATTATTTTATTGGTGTTTTGTTGATTTATATTGATACGAATTTACATTATTTTATATGTACTTTGTATATATATTTTTATACGCTTTTACATTATTTAATATTTATTTTGAATATATATTTTTATACAAATTCATGGTATTTTATGTGTATTTGTATATATATTTTCATATAAGTTTACATTATTTTATGTGTATTTTGTACATATATTTTATTACAAATCTACCTTATTTTATGTTTATTTTGTATGTGTATTTTGTATATTTATATTTATCCAAATACACATTCTTTTATTGGTATTTTGTTTATTTATTTTAATTCGAATTTACATTATTTTATGTCTATTTTGTATCCATTTTTTTTATACGTATTTACTTAATTTTATGTGTATTTTGTATATATATTTTTATAGAAATCTACGTTTTCTTATTTGTATTCGTATATATATTTTGAAACAAATTTACAGTGTTTTATATGTATTTTTGTATATCTCTTTCAATACAAATTTACCTTATTTTATGTGCATTTTGTATATTTATTTCAATACAAATTTAAATATTTTATGTGTATTTTGGTATATATATTTTTATTAGAAATGCGCTATTTTATGGGAATTTTGCATCTTTATTTTCATACAAATTTACATTATTTTATTAATATTCGGTGTATTTATTTTGATACGATGTTACATTATTCTTTTTGTTTTTTCTATATATTTTTTTATACATATTTAAATTATTTAATGTGTATTTTGCATATATATTTTATACAAATTTATTATCTATTATCTATTTTCATACAAATACACATTCTTTTCATGATATTTTGTTTATTTATTTTGACACGAATTTACATTATTTGATATGTATTTTGTATATATATTTTTATACGTATTTACATAATTTCATATGTATTTTGTATATATATTTCTATAGAAATCTACTTTATTTCATGTGTATTCGTATATATATTTTGAAACAAATTTACATTGTTTTATATGTATATTTGAATATCTCTTTCAATACAAATTTACCTTACTGTACATGCATTTTGTATATTTATTTCAATACAAATTTAAATATTTTATGTGTATTTTGGTATATATATTTTTATAAAAAATGCGATAATTTTTGGGAATTTTGCATCTTTATTTTCATACAAATTTACATTATTTTATTGATATTCTGTGTTTTTATTTTGATACGATTTTACATTATTCTATTTGTTTTTTGTATATATTTTTTTATACACATTTACATTATTTAATGTGTATCTTGCATATATATTTTATACAAATCTACGTTATTTTAAGTGTATTTGTTTATATATTTTCATTCAAATTTACATTATTTGATGTGTATTTTGTATATGTATTTCAATACAAATTTTCCTAATTTTATGTGTATTTTGTATATTTCTTTTCAAACAAATTTAAATTATTTGTGTGTATTTTTGTATATAGTTTTATAAAAATTTAGGTTATTTTATGTACCAATTTACATTATTTAGTGTGTGTTTTGTATATATATTTTTATACAAATTTACTTTATTTTATGTGCATTTTTGTACATATATTTTTATAGAAATTTGCGTTATTTGTATATGTTTTCTCATACAAATTTACATTATTTTATTGCTATTTTGTTTATTTATTTTGATACGAATTACATAATTTAATGTGTATTTTGTACAAATTTTTTTATACGTATTTACATTACTTAATGTGTATTTTGTTTATATATTTTTAAACAAATCTACGTTATTATATGTATTTGTATAAATATTTTGATACAGATTTACATTATTTTATGTATTTTGTATGTACATTTCAATTCAAATTTAGCTTATTTTAGCTGTATTTTGTAGATCTATTTTCATACAAATTTAATTACTTCTGTGTATTTTTGTATATAGTTTTATATAAATTTACGATATTTTTTGTGTATTTTGTATATTTATATTTATACAAATACACATTCTTTTACTGGTATTTTGTTTATTTATTTTGATACGATTTTTATGTGTATTTTGTATTCATTTTTTTATACGTATTTACTTCATTATATGTGTATTTTGTATATATTTTTATAGAAATCTACGTTATTTTATGTGTATTCGTATATATATTTTGAAACAAATTTGCATTGTTTTATATGTATTTTTGAATATCTCTTTCAATACAAATTTACCTTACTGTATATGCATTTTGTATATTTATTTTAATACAAATTTAAATATTTTATGTGTATTTTGGTATATATATTTTTATAAGAAATGCGATATTTTTTGGGAATTTTGCATCTTTATTTTCATACAAATTTACAATTTTTTATTGATATTCTGTGTATTTATTTTGATACGATTTTACATTATTCTATTTGTCTTTTTTATATATTTATTTATACACGTTTACATTATTTAATGTGTACTTGTATATATATTTTATACAAATTTACGTTATTTTAAGTGTGTTTGTTTATATATTTTCATTCAAATTTACATTATTTGATGTGTATTTTGTATATGTATTTCAATACAAATTTACCTAATTTTACGTGTATTTTGTATATTTCTTTTCTAACAAATTTAAATTATTTTTGTGTATTTTTGTATACAATAAGGTTAATTTATATTGAAATAGATATGCAAAATACATAAAAAAACAATTTAAAATTTGTTTCAAAATATATATACGAATACACATAAAATAACGTAGATTTCTATAAAAATATATATACAAAATACACATAAAATGAACTGAATACGTATAAAAAAATGTATACAAAATACACATAAAATAATGTAAATTCGTATCAAAATAAATAAACAAAATACGTATAAAAAAATGTGTACAAATTACATATAAAATAATGTAAACTCGTATCGAAATAAATAAACAAAATACTAATAAAAGAATGTGTATTTGTATAAATATAAATATACAAAATACTCATAAAATAACGTAAATTGATATTAAAGTAGATAAAAAATACACCAATTTAGTTTATTTTATGTGTATTTTGTATATCTATTTTCATACAAATTTAACTACTTTTGTGTATTTTTGTAAATAGTTTTATATAAATTTACGATATTTTATATGTATTTTGTATATTTATTTTTATACAAATACACACTTTTTTATTGGTATTTTGTTTATTTATTTTGATACGAATTTACATTATTTTATGTGTATTTTGTATACATTTTTTTATTCGTATTTACTTCATTTTATGTGTATTTTGTATATATATTTTTATAGAAATCTACGTTATTTTATGTGTATTCGTATATATATTTTGAAACAAATTTTACATTGTTTTATATGTATTTTGCATATTAATATAAATTTACCTTATTGTATGCGCATTTTGTATATTTATTTTAATACAAATTAAAAAAAAATTATATGTATTTTGGTATATATTTAAAAAAAATGCGTTATTTTATAGATATTTTGCTCCTTTATTTTCATACAAATTTACATTATTTTATTAATATTCTGTGTATTAATTTTGTTACGATTTTACATTATTCTATTTGGGTTTTGTATATATTTTTTTTATACATATTTACATTACTTAATGTGTATTTTCTATATATATTTTATACAAATTTACGTTATTTTAAGTGTATTTTGTAAATGTATTTCAATACAAATTTACCTAATTTTATGTGTATTTTGTATACTTATTTTCAAAGAAATTTAAATTATTTTTGTGTATTTTTGTATATAGATTTATACAAATTTACGTTATTTTATGTGTATTTTGTATATCTATTTTCATACAAATACATATTCTTTTATTGATATTTTGTTTATCTATTTTGACACGAATTTACATTATTTAATGTCTATTGTGTATATATATTTCTATAGAAATCTCCAATATTTTATGTGTATTCGTATATATATTTTGAAACAAATTTACTTTGTTTTATGTGTATTTTGCATTTTTTTTTATAAAAATTTACCTTATTGTATGTGCATTTTGTATATTAATTTTACTACAAATTTAATTATTGAATATGTATTTATGTATATGTATTTTTAAAAAAAATATGCTTTATTTTATTGGTATTTTGCATCTTTATTTTCATACAAATTTACATTATTTTATTGATATTTTGTGTATTTATTTTGATACGATTGTACATTATTTTCTATGTGTATTTTGTATATATATTTAATACAAATGTACGTTATTTTATGTGTATTTGTTTTCATTTCATACAAATTTTCATGATTGTGTGTATTTTGTGCATGTACAAATTTGTACAAATTTAACTAATTATATGTGTATTTTGTATATCAATTTTCATAAAAACTGAAATTATTTTTGTTTTTTTGTATATATTTTTATACAAATTTTCGTTATTTTATGTGTATTTTGTATATTTATTTTCCTACAAATATACGTTCTTTTATCGGAATTTTGTTTGTTTATTTTGATACGAATTTACATTATTTTAGGTGTATTTGGTATATATATTTTTATACTATTTACATCATTTTATATGTATTTTGTATGTATATTTTCATAGAAATTTACTCTATTTAATGTGTAATCGTATATATATTTTGATACAAATTTACATTATTGATGTGTATTTTGCATATGTATTTCAATACAAATTTACTTTATTGTATATGCATTTTGTATATTTATTTCAATACAAATTTAATTATTTCATGTGTATTTTTGTATATATATTTTTATGCATATATGCGTTATTATATTGGTATTTTGCATCTTTATTTTCATACAAATTTAAATTATTTTATTGATATTCTGTTTATTTAATTTGATACGATTTAACATTATTCTATATGTATTTTGTATATATATTTTTATGCATATTATCATTATTTAATGTTTATCTTGTATATATATTTTATCCAAATTTACGTTATTTTATGTGTATTTGTTTATATATTTTCATACAAATTTACATTATTTTATGTGTATTTTGTATATGTATTTCAATACAAATTTGCCTAACTTTATGTGTATTTTGCATATCTATTTTCAAACATATTTAAATTATTTTTGTGTATTTTTGTATTTATTTTTATACAAATTTTAGTTATTTTATTTGTATTTTGTATATATATTTTCCAACAAATAATCAATCTTTTATCATAATTTTGTTTATTTATTTTGATACGAGTTTACATTATTTTATGAGTATTTTGTATATATATTTTTCTACGTATTTACATTATTTTATCTGTATTTTGTATATATATTTTAATAAAAATTTACATTATTTTATTGTGTGTATTCCTATTTATTTTGATACAAATTTTATACAAATTCATGTTATTTTATGTGTATTTGTATATATATTTTCATGCAAATTCTTATTATTTTATGTGTATTTTTACATATTTTTCATTACAAATTTACCTTATTTTATGATTATTTTGTATATTTATTTCATTCAATTTTAAATTATTTTATGTGTATATTTGTATTTGTATTTACGTAATTTTATGTGTATTTTCTATATATATTTTCATCCAAAATTACATTATTTTATTGGTATTTTCTTTATTTAACTCGATACGAATTTAGATTTTTTCATAGGTATTTTGTATACATATGTTTATACTCATTTACATTATGTAATGTGTGTTTTGTATATATTTTTTAATGCAAATTTATTTTATGTGCATTTTTGTACATATATTTTTATAGGAATTTATAGATTTTATGTGTATTTTGTATATGTTTTCTCATAAAAATTTACATTATTTTATTGGCATTTTGTTTATTTATTTTGATACGAATTACATGCTTATATGTGTATTTTGTATATACTTTTTCATACGTAGTTACATTATTTAATGTGTATTTTGTTTATATATTTTTATATAAAATTTACGTAATTATGTGTGTATTTGTAAGAATATTTTGATACAAATTTACTTTATTTTATGTATTTTTTACATATATTTCAATTCAAATTAAGCTTATTTTGTGTGTATTTTGTATATCTATTTTCATACAAATTTAATTACTTTTGTGTATCTTTGTATATTGTTTTATATAAATTTACCTTATTTTATGTGCATTTTGTATATTTATATTTATACAAATACACATAAAATAAAGTAAATTTCCATAAAAATAAATATACAAAACACACATTAAATAATGTAAATGCGTATAAAAATATGTATACAAAATACCTATGAAATAATCTAAATTCGTATCGAATTAAAATCACAAAATACCAATGAAATAATGTAATTTTTGATGAAAATATATATAGAAAATACACATAAAATAACCTAAATACAAATACATATATACACATAAAATAATTTAAGATTGAAGGAAATAAATATTCAAAATAAAAATAAAATAAGGTAAATTTGTAATGAAATATATGTAAAAATGCACATAAAATAATGTAGATTTGTATGAAAATATATATACAAATACACATAAAATAACATGAATTTGTATAAAATTTGTATGAAATTATATACGAATACACAAAAAAAAAAAAAAATTATGAAAATATATATACAAAATACACATAAAATAATGTAAATACGTAGAAAAAAAAAAAAATATATATATATATATATATATATATATATATATATATATATATATATATATATATATATATCTATATATATATATATATATATATATATATATATATATATATACAAAATACACATAAAATAAAATAAGTTCGTATCAGAATAAATAGATAAAATTCCAATAAAAGAATGTATATTTGTAGGAAAATATATATAGAAAATACAAATAAAATAACTAAAATTTGTATAAAAATATATACAAAAACACACAAAAATTATTTAAATTTGTTTGAAAATAGATATGCAAAATACACATAAAATTAGGGAAATTTGTATTGAAATACATATACAATATACATATAAAACAATATAAGTTTGAATGAAAATATATAAACAAATACACTTAAAATAACGTAAAATTTTATGAAATATATATACAAAATACACATTAAATAATGTAAATATGTATAAAAAAATATATACAAAACACAAATAGAATAATGTAATATCGTATCAAAATAAATACACAGAATATTAATAAAATAATATAAATTTGCATGAAAATAAAGATGCAAAATACCCATAAAATAACGCATTTTTTATAAAAATATATATAACAGAACACATAAAATATTTGAATTTGTATTAATATAAATATACGAAATGCACACAAAATAAGGTAAATTTGTATTGAAATAGATATGCAAAATACATATAAAACAATGTAAATTTGTTTCAAAATATATATACGAAAACACATAAAATAACGCAGATTTCTATAAAGATATATATACAAAATACACATAAAATGAAGTAAATACGTATTAAAAAATATGTACAAAATACATATAAAATAATGTAAACTCGTATCGAAATAAATAAACAAAATACTAATAAAAGAATGTGTATTTGTATAAATATAAATATACAAAATACACGTAAAATAACGTAAATTGATATAAAAGTATATACAAAAATACACAAAAGTAATTAAATTTGTATGAAAATAGATATACAAAATACACATAAAATAACTCATATTTAATATATATATATATATATATATATATATATATATATATATATATATATATATATATATATATATATATATATATATATATATATATATATATATATATATATATATATATATATATATATATATATATATATATATATATATATATATATATATATATATATATATATATATATATATATATATATATATATATATATATATATATATATATATATATATATATATATATATATATATATATATATATATTTATATATATATATACAATAAGGTAAATTTGTATTGAAAGAATATACAAAATACACATAAAACAATGATTATTTATTTCAAAATATATATACGAATACACATAAAATAATGTAGATTTCTATAGAAATATATATACAAAAAATAGATGAAATGACGTAAATACGTATAAAAATATATATACACAATACACATTAAATAATGTAAATTCGTGTCAAAACAAATAAACAAAATATCAATAAAAGAATGTGTATTTGTATGAAAATAGATATACAAAATACACATTAAATATTGTAAATTTGTATAAAACTCTATACAAAAATACACAAAAAATAATTTACATTTGTATGAAAATTAATATACAAAATACACATAAAATTAGGTAAATTTGTATTGAAATACATATTCAAAATACACATAAAATAATGTAAATTTGAATGAAAATTTATAAACAAATACACTTAAAAAAACGTAAATTTGTATGAAATATATATATAAAATATACATTAAATAATGTAAATATGTATAAAAATATATAAAAAAGACAAATAGAATAATGTAAAATAGTATCAAAATAAATACACAGGATATTAATAAAATAATGTAAATTTGTATGAAAATAAAGATGCAAAATACCCATAAAACAACGCATTTTTTTATGAAAATATGAATACCAAACTGCACATAAAATATTTGAATTTGTATTACAATAGATATACAAAATGAACATACAATAAGGTAAATTTGTATTGAAATAGATATGCAAAATACATATAAAACAATGTAAATTCGTATCAAAATAAATAAACTAAATGCCAATAAAAGAATGCGCACTTGTATAAATATAAATATACAAAATTCATATAAAATAACGTAAAATTGTATAAAACTATATACAAAAACAAACAAAAAATTTTTTTGTATGAAAATAGATATACAAAATACACATAAAATAAGCTAAATTTAAATTGAAATAAATATAGAAAATACATAAAATAATGTATATTTGTATGAAAATATATATTCAAATACACATATAATAACGTAAATTTGTATAAAAATATATAAACAAAATACACATTAAATAATGTAAATACGTATAAAAGATATGTACGTAATGTAAAAATTTATAAAATTAAAGATGCAATATACCCATAAAATAACTCATATTAAAAAAAATATATACAAAAATACACATAAAATAATTAAATTTGTATTAAAATAAATATACAAAATACACATACAATAAGGTAGATTTTTATTGAAATACATATGCAAAAAACATAAAATAAAGTAAATTTGAATCAAAATATATACGAATACACACAATAAAATAAATATATATACAAAAAAATGAAAATATATATACAAAATACACATTAAATAATGTAAATACATAGAAAAATATATATACAAAATACACATAAAATAATGTAAATTCGTATCAAAATAAATAAACAAAATTTCCTCTAAAAGAATGTATATTTGTAGGAAAATATATATACAAAATACAAATAAAATAACAAAATTTGTATAAAAATATATTCAAAAATACACACAAAAAAAATTAATTTGTTTGAAAATACATATGCAAAATACACATGAAATTAGGCAAATTTTTATTGAAATACATATACAAAATACACATAAAATAATGTAAATTTGTATGAAACTATATAAACAAATACACATAAGATAACGTAAATTTCCATAAAATATATGTACAAAATATACATAAAATAATGTAAATATGTCTAAAAATATGTATGCAAAATACACAGAATAACGTAAAATCGTATCAAAATAAATAAACAGACTATCAATAAAATAATGTAAATTTGTATGAAAATAAAGATGCAAAATACCCATATAATAACGCATATATGTTTAAAAATATATATACAAAAATACACATAAAATAATTAAATTTGTATGAAAATAAATATAGAAATGGCACATACAATAAAGAAACTTTGTATTGAAACAGATATGCGAAATACACATAAATAATGTAAATTTGTATCAAAATATATATACGCATACACATAAAATAGAGTAAATTTCTATAAAAATATATATATATATATATATATATATATATATATATATATATATATATATATATATATATATATATATATATATATATATATATATATATATATATTTTATATATATATATAATATATATATATATATATATATATATATATATATATATATATATATATATATATATATATATATATATATCAAATACACCTAAAATAATGAGAATTCGTATAAAATTCAATAAACAAAATTTCGATAAAAGAACGAACAAATTTACATTATTTTATGTGTATTTTGTACATGTATCTATATATTTTGAAACAAATTTACATTGTTTATATGTATTTTGCATATCTATTTTTGTGTATTCTGTATTTATTTTTGTTATACATAGAATAATGTAAAATCGTATCAAAATAAGTACACTGAATATCAATGAAATAATTTAAATTTGTATGAAAATAAAGATGCAAAATACCCATAAAATAAAGCATTTTTTTTAAATACATATACAAAAATACACTTAGAATAATTAAATTTGTATTAAAATTAATATACAAAATGCACATACAATAAGGTAAATTTGTATTGAAAAAAAAACGCAAAATACACATAAAACAGTGTAAATTTGTTTCAAAACATATATACGAATACACATAAAATAACGTTGATTTCTATAGGAATATATATACAAAATACACATGAAATTATGCAAATACGTATAAAAATATATATACAAAATACACATTAAATACTGTAAATTCGCGTCAAAATAAATGATCAAAATATCAATAAAAGAATGTGTATTTGTATGAAAATAGATATACAAAATACACATAAAATAACCTAAATTTGTATTAAACTATATAGAAAAATACACAAAAATATTTTAAATTTGTATGAAAATAAATATACAAAATACACATAAAATTAGGTAAATTTGTATTGAAATACATATACAAAATACACATAAAATAATGTAAATTTGAATGAAAAGACATCAACAAATACACTTAAAATAACGTATATTTGTATAAAAAATATATACAAAACACAAATAAAATGATGTAAAATCGTATCAAAATAAATACACAAAATATTAATAAAATAATGTAAATTTGTATGAAAATAAAGAGGCAAAATAACCATAAAATAACGCATTTTTTGTATTTAAAAAAATATATATACCAAAATACACATAAAAAAATTAAATTTGTATTAAAATAAATATATAAAAAACACATACAATAAGGTAAATTTGTATTGAAATAGATATGCAAAATACATATAAAACAATGTAAATTTGTTTCAAAATATATATACGATTACCCATAAAATAACGTAGATTTCTATAAAAATATATATACAAAATACACATAAAATGAAGTAAATACGTATAAAAAATGTATACAAAATACACATAAAATAATGTAAATTCGTATCAAAATAAATATACAAAATACCAGTAAAAGAATGTGTATTTGCATAAATATAAATATACAAAATACACATAAAATAACGTAAATTTATATAAAGCTATATACAAAAATACACAGAAGTATTTTAATTTGTATGAAAATAGATAAACAAAATAAGGTAAATTCGTTTCAAATTCAATAAACAAAATTCAGATAGAAGAACGAATATTTGTAGAAAAAATAAATATACAAAATACACATAAAATAACGAAAATTTGTATGAAAATATATAAATAAATAAACAAAAATAATTTCAATTTGTATGAAAATAAATATACAAAATACACATGTATTTTGTATATCTATTTTCACACAAATTTAATTACTTCTGTGTATTTTTGCATATAGTTTTATATAAATTTACGTTATTTTATTTGTATTTTGTATATTTATATTTATACAATACACTTTCTTTTATTAGTATTTTGTTTATTTATTTTGCTACGAGTTTACATTATTTTATGTGTATTTTGTATACGTTTTTCTATACGTATTTACTTCATTTTATGTGTATTTTGTATATTTATTTTCATAGAAATCTACGTTATTTTATGTGTATTCGTATATATATTTTGAAAAAAACTTACATGGTTTTAATTGTATTTTGCATATCTATTTCAATACAAATTTACCTTATTGTATGTGCATTTTGTATATTTATTTTAATACAAATTCAAATATTTTATGTGTGTCTTGGTATAAATATTTTTATAAAAAATGCGTTATTTTATGGGTATTTTGCATCTTAATTTTCATACAAATTTATATTATTTTATTAATATTCTGTGTATTTATTTTGATAAGATTTTATATTATTCTATTTGTGTTTTGTATATATTTTTTTTATACATATTTACATTATTTAATGTGTATTTTCTTATATATATTTTATACAAATTTACGTTATTTTAAGTGTATTTGTTTATATATTTTCATTCAAATTTACATTATTTTATGTTTATTTTGTAATTGTATTTCAATACAAATTTACCTAATTTTATGTGTACTTTGTATATTTATTTTCATACAAATTAAAATTATTTTTGTGTATTTTTGTATATAGTTTTATACAAATTAAGGTGATTTTATGTGTATATTGTATATCTATTTTCATAAAAATACACATTCTTTTATTGATATTTTGTTTATTTATTTTGTCGCGAATTTACATTATTTAATGTGTATTTTATATATATATTTTTATACGTGCTTACATCATTTGATGTGTATTTTGTATATATATTTATATAGAAATCTATGTTGATTTATGAGTATTCGTATATAGATTTTGAAATAAATTTACACTGTTTTATGTGTATTTTGCATATTTTTTCAATACAAATTTACCTTATTCTTTATGCATTCTGTATATTAATTTTGATACAAATTTAATTATGCTATGTGTATTTTTGTATATGTATTTTTATAAAAATATGCTTTATTTTATGGGTATTTTGCATTTTTATTTTCATACAAATTTACATTATTTTATTTATATTGTTTATTTTTTTTAAACAATTTTACATTATTCTATGTGTATTTTGTATATCTATTTTTATATTTATATATATTTATATAGAAATGTACGTTATTTTATGTGTATTCGTATTTTGAAACAAATTTACATTGTTTTATATGTATTTTTGCATATCTCTTTCAATACAAGTTTACCTTATTGTATGTGCATTTTGTATATTTATTTCAATACAAATTTAAATATTTTATGTGTATTTTGGTATATATATATTTATAAGAAATGCGCTATTTCATGGGAATTTTGCATCTTTATTTTCATACAAATTTACATTATTTTATTAATATTCGGTGTATTTATTTTGATACGATTTCACATTATTCTATTTGTTTTTTGTATATATTTTTTTATACATATTTACATTATTTAATGTGTATCTTGCATATATATTTCATACAAATTTATTATCTATTATTTATTTTCATACAAATACACATTCTTTTCATGATATTTTGTTTATTTATTTTGACACGAATTTACCAAGATATGTATTTTGTATATATATATATATATATATATATATATATATATATATATATATATATATATATATATATATATATATATATATATATATTTTTATACGTATTTACATAATTTCATGTGTATTTTGTATATATATTCCTATAGAAATCTACGTTATTTTATGTGTATTCGTATATATATTTTGAAACAAATTTACTTTGTTTTATATGTATTTTAGAATATCTCTTTCAATACAAATTTACCTTACTGTATATGCATTTTGTATATTTATTTCAATAAAAATTTAAATATTTTATGTGTATTTTGTTATATATTTTTTTTATAAAAAATGCGCTATTTTATGGGAATTTTGCATCTTTCTTTTCATACAAATTTACATTATTTTTTTGATATTCTGTGTATTTATATTGATAGGATTTTACATTATTCTATTTCATTTTTGTATATATTTTTTTTATACACATTTACATTATTTAATGTGTATCTTGCATATATATTTTATACAAATTTGCGTTATTTTAAGTGTATTTGTTTATATATTTTCATTCAAATTTACATTATTTTATGTGTATTTTGTAAATGTATTTCTATACAAATTTACCTAATTTTATGTGTATTTTGTATACTTATTTTCAAAGAAATTTAAATTATTTTTGTGTATTTTTGTATATAGATTTATACAAATTTACGTTATTTTATGTATATTTTGTATATCTATTTTCATACAAATACACATTCTTTTATTGATATTTTGTTTATCTATTTTGACACGAATTTACATTATTTAATGTCTATTGTATTATTATTATATTATTGTATTATTGTATTGTATTGTATATTAAATAATGTAAATGCGTATAAAAATATATATAAAAAGTACATATAAAATAATGTAAATTCGTATCAATATAAATCAACAAAATACCAATAAAATAATATATATTTGAATGAAAATAGATTTACAAAATACACATAACATAACTAAAATTTGTATTGAAATATATACAAAAATACATAAAAATAATTTGAGTTTGTATGAAAATAGATATTCAAAATACACATAAAACTAGGTAAATTTCTTTTGAAATATATATGCAAATTTGTATATCACATAAAATTTACATTATTTGATGTGTATTTTGTATATGTATTTCAATACAAATTTACCTAATTTTATGTGTATTTTGTATATTTCTTTTCATACAAATTTTAAATATTTTTGTGTATTTTTGTATATAGTTTTATACAAATTTAGGTTATTTTATGTACGCATTTACATTATTTAATGTGTGTTTTGTATATATATTTTTATGCAAATTTACTTTATTTTATGTGCATTTTTGTACATATGTTTTTTTAGAAATTTGCGTTATTTAATGTGTATTTGTATATGTTTTCTCATACAAATTTACATTATTTTATTGCTATTTTGTTTATTTATTTTGATACGAATGAAAATAGATATACAAAATATACATAAAATAAACTAAATTTGTATTGAAATATATATACAAAATACATAAAATAATGTAAATTTGTATCAAAATATTTTAACAGATGCGCATAAAATAACGTAAATTTGTTTTAAAATATACAAAATACACATTAAATAATGTAAATATGTATAAAAAAATATATACAAAAACAAATAGAATAATGTAAAATCGTATCAAAATAAATACACAGAATATTAATAAAACAATGTAAATTTGTATGAAAATAAAGATGCAAAATACCTATTAAATAACGCATTTTTTATAAAAATATATATACCAAAATACACATGAAAAAATGAATTTGTATTAAAATAAATATACAAAATACACTTACAATAAGATAAATCTGTATTGAAATAGATATGCAAAATACATATAAAACAATGTAAGTTTGTTTCAAAATATATATACGAATACACTTAAAATAACGTAGATTTGTATAAAAATATATATTCAAAATACACATCAAATTAAGTAAATACGTATAAGAAAATGTATACAAAATACACATAAAATAATGTAAATTCGTATCAAAATAAATAAACAAAATACTAATAAAAGAATAAGTATTTGTATAAATATAAATATACAAAATACACATAAAATAACGTAAATTTGTATAAAACTATATACAAAAATACACAGAAGTAATTAAATTCGTATGAAAATAGATATACAAAATACAGATAAAATAAGCTAAATTTGAATTGAAATGTATATACAAAATACATAAAATAATATAAATTTGTATCAAAATATTTATAAAAATACATATAATAACGTAAATTTGTTTAAAAATATATAAACAAAATACACATTAAGCAATGTAAATACGTATAAAAAATATGTACAAAATATACATATAATCATGTAATTCGTATCAAACTAAATAAACAAAATATCAATAAAATAATGTAAATTTGTATGAGAAAACATATACAAATACATATAAAATAACGCTTATTTCTATAAAAATATATGTCCAAAAATGAACGTAAAATAAAGTAACTTTGGATAAAAATATATATACAAAACACACATTAAATAATGTAAATGCGTACGTAAAATAACCTAAATTTGTATAAAACTATATACAAAAATACACAAAAATAGTTTAAATTTGTCTGAAAACAAATATACAAAATACACATAAAATTAGGTTAATTTGTATTGAAATACATATACAAAATACACATAAAATAATGTAAATTTGAAAGAAAATATATAAACAAATACACATATAATAACGTAAATTTGTATGAAATATATATACAAAATACACATTAAATAATGTAAATATGTATAAAAAAATATATACAAAACCCAAATAGAATAATGTAAAATCGTATCAAAATATATACACAGAATATTAATGAAATAATGTAAATTTGTATGAAAATTAAGATGTAAAATACCTATAAAATAACGCATTTTTTATAAAATTATTGATACCAAAATACACATAAAATATTTGAACTTGTATTAAAATAAATATACAAAATGCACATACAATAAGGTAAATTTGTATTGAAATAGATATGCAAAATACATATAAAATAATGTAAATTTGTTTCAAAATATATATACGAATACACATAAAATAACGTAGATTTCTATAAAAATACATATACAAAATACACATAAAATTGAGTAAATACGTATAAAAAAATGTATACAAAATACACATAAAATAATGTAAATTCGTATAAAAGAATGTGTATTTGTATAAATATAAATATACAAAATGCACATAAAATAACGTAAATTTATATAAAACTATATATATAAAATAACGCAAATTTCTAGAAAAATATATGTACAAAAATGAACATTAAATAAATTTGCATAAAAATATATATACAAAACACACATTAGATAATGTAAATGAGTATAAAAATATGTATACAAAATACCTATGAAATAATCTAAATTGGTATCGAATTAAATTAAGAAATAGCAATAAAATAATGTAATTTTGGATGAAAATATATATACAAAATACACATAAAATAACATAAATACAAATACTAATATACACATGAAATAATTTAAAATTGAATGAAATAAATATACAAAATAAACATAAAATAAGGTAAATTTGTAATGAAATATATGAAAAAATACACATAAAATAATGTAAATTTGTATAAAAATATATAAACAAATACACATTAAATAACATGAATTTGTATAAAATTTGTATCAAAATATATACTTATACAAACAATAAAATAACGTAATATTTTTATGAAAATGTATCTACAAAATACACATAAAATAATTTAAATACGTAGAAAAATATATATACAAAAAACACATAAAATAATGTAAATATGTATGAAAATATATAAACAAATACACATAAAATAATGTAAATTTGGATAAAATATATATACAAAATGAACATTAAATAATGTAAATATGTATAAAAAATATATATACAAAAAACACATAGAATAATGTTAAATCGTATCAAAATAAATAAAGAGAATATCAATAAAATAATGTAAATTTGTATGAAAATAAAGATGCAAAATATCCATATAATAACGCATATTTGCATAAAAATATATATAAAAATACATATAAAATAATTAAATTTGTATTAAAATAAATATACAAAATGCACGTACAATAAAGTAAATTTGTATTGAAATAGATATGCAAAATACACATTAATAATGTAAATTTGTATCAAAATATATATACGAATACTCATAAAATAGAGTAAATTTCTATGAAAATATACATACAAAATAGATATACAAAATACACATATAACTAGTTGAATTTGTATTTAAATACATGTACAAAAAACACATAAATAATGTAGATTTGTATGAAATGAAAACAAATACATTTTATATAAAATATATATACAAAATACACATAGAATAATGCAAAAACTTATCAAAATAAATACACAGAATATCAATAAAATAATGTAAATTTGTATGAAAATAAAGATGCAAAATACCCATAAAATAAAGCATATTTTTTATAAAAAATACATATACAAAAATACACATAGATTAATCAAATTTGTATTAAAATTAATATACAAAATGCACATATAATAAGGTAAATTTGTATTGAAAAAATATGCAAAATACACATAAAACAATGTAAATTTGTTTCAAAATATATATACGAATACACATAAAATAACGCTGATTTCTATAGAAATATCTATATATATCTATATCTATATCTATCTATCTATCTATATAGATATATATATATATATATATATATATATATATATATATATATATATATATATATATATATATATATTTTTTTTTTTTTTACGTTGTTGCCTATTGCGCCGGTAGGCATATAGAAAATACACTTGAAATAATGTAAATACGTATAAAAATATATATACAAAATACACATTAAATAATGTTAATTCGTGTCAAAATAAATAAACAAAGTATCATGAAAAGAATGTGTATTTGTATGAAAATAGATATACAAAATACACATAAAATAACCTAAATTTGTATAAAACTATAAACAAAAATACACAAAAATAATTTAAACTCGTATGAAAATAAATATACAAAAAACATGTAAAATTAGGTTAATTTGTATTGAAATACATATACAAAATACACATAAAATAATGAAAATTTCAAAAAATCCAAAAATACGAATTTAGATTATTTCATAGGTATTTTGTGTACATATTTTTATACTCATTTACATTATCTAATGTGTGTTTTGTATATATTTTTTTATGCAAACTAATTTTATGTGCATTTTTGTACATATATTTTTATTGAAACTTAAAACGTTATTTTATGTGTATTTTGTATATGTTTTCTCATACAAATTTACATTATTTAATTAGTTTTTTGTTTATTTTTTTTATACGAATGACTTGATTATTTGTGTATTTTGTAAATATTTTTTTTATACGTATTTACATTACTTAATGTGTATTTTGTTTATATATTTTTTTACAAATTTACGTTATTATATGTGTATTTGTTAAAAATATTTTGAAACGAGTTTACTTTATTTTATGTATTTTGTATATATATTTTAATTCAAATTTAGCTTATTTTGTGTGTATTTTGTATATCTATTTTCATACAAATTTAATTACTTCTGTGTATTTTTGTATATAGTTTTATACAAATTTACGTTATTTTATGTGTATTTTGTATATTTATATTTATACAAGTACACATTCTTTTATTGGCATTTAGTTTATTTATTTTGATACGAATTTACATTATTTTATGAGTATTTTGTATACATTTTCTTATACGTAGATACTTCATTTTATGTGTATTTTGTATATATATTTTTTTAGAAATCTACGTTATTTTATGTGTATTCGTATATATATTTTGAAAGAAATTTACATTGTTTTATATGTATATTGCATATCTATTTCAATACAAATTTACCTTATTGTATGTTCATTTTGTATATCTATTGTAATACAAATCTAAATATTTTATGTGTATTTTGGTATATATTTTTTCATAAAAAATGCGTTGTTTTATGGGTATTTTGCATCTTTATTTTCATACAAATTTACATTATTTTATTAATATTCTGTGTATTTATTTTGATACTATTTTACATTATTCTATTTGTCTTTGGTACATATTTTTTTTATACATATTTACATTATATATATATATATATATATATATATATATATATATATATATATATATATATATATATATATATATATATATATATATATATATATATATATATATATATATATATATATATATATATATATATATATATATATATATATATATATATATATATATATATATATATATATATATATATATATATATATATATATATCATACAAATTTACGTTTTTTTAAGTGTGTTTATATATTTTCATTCAAATTTACATAATTTTATGTGTATTTTGTATATGTATTTCAATACAAATTTACCTAATTTTATATGTATTTTGTATATTAATTTTCATACAAATTTAAATTATTTTTTGTGTATTTTTGTATAGAGTTTTATACAAATTTACAATATTTAATGTGTATTTTATATATCTATTTTCATACAAATACACATTCTTTTATTGATATTTTGTTTATTCATTTTGACACGAATTTACATTATTTAATGTGTATTGTGTATATATATTTTTATACGTATTTACGTCATTTCATCTATTTTTTGTATATATATTTCTATAGAAATATACATTATTTTATGTGTATTCGTATATATATTTTGAAACAACTATACATTGTTTTATGTGTATTTTGCATATTCTTTCAATACAAATTTACCTTATTGTATGTGCATTTTGTATATATATATATATATATATATATATATATATATATATATATATATATATATATATATATATATATATATATATATATATATATATATATATATATTTTAAATATGAGTTATTTTATGTGTATTTTGTATATCTATTTTCATACAAATATAATTATTTTTGTGTATTTTTGTATATACTTTTATATCAACTTACGTTATTTTATGTGTATTTTGTATATTTATATTTATACAAATACACATTCTTTTATAAGTATTTTGTTTATTTATTTCGATACGAGTTTACATTATTTTATGTGTATTTTGTACACATTTTTTTATACGTATTTACTTCATTTTATGTGTATTTTGTATATATATCTTTATAGAAATCTGCGTTATTTTATGTGTTTTCGTATATATATTTTGAAGCAAATTTACATTGTTTTATATGTATTTTCCATATCCATTTCAATACAAATTTACCTTATTGTGTGTGCATTTCGTATATTTATTTTAAAACAAATTCAAATATTTTATGTGTGTTTTGGTATATATATTTTTATAAAAAATGCGTTATTTTATGGGTATTTTGCATCTTTATTTTCATGCAAATTTATATTATTTTATTGATATACGATTTTACATTATTCTATTTGTGTTTTGTATATATTTTTTTATACATATTTACATTATTTAATGTGTATTTTGTATATATATTTCATACAATTTTACGTTATTTTAAGTGTATTTGTTTATATATTTTTATTGAAACTTACTTTATTTTATGTGTATTTTGTATATGTATTTCAATACAAATTTGCCTAATTTTATGTGTATTTTGTATATCTATTTTCAAACAAATTTAAATAATTTTTGTGTGTTTTTGTATATATTTTTATACAAATTTTAGTTATTTTATTTGTATTTTCTATATACATTTTCCTACAAATATACATTCTTTTATTGGAATTTTGTCTATTTATTCTGATACGAATTTACTTTATTTTATGTGTATTTTGTATATATATATTTTCTACGTATTTACATTATTTTATGTGTATTTTGTATATATATTTTCATAAAAATTTATTTTATTTTATTTTGTGTACTCGTATATAATTTGATACAAATTTAATACAAATTCATGTTATTTTATGTGTATTTGTATATATATTTTCATACAAATCTACATTATTTTATGTGCATTTTTACATATATTTCATTACAAATTTACCTTATTTTATGTTTATTTTGAATATTTATTTCCTTCAATTTTAAATTATTTTATGTGTATATATGTATTTGTTTTTAGGTTATTTTATGTGTATTTTCTATATATATTTTCATCAAAAATTACATTATTTTATTGGTATTTTGTTAGTTTAATTCGATACGAATTTAGATTATTTCATAGGTATTTTATATACATATTTTTATACACATATACATTATTTAATGTGTGTTTTGTATATTTATTTTTATGGAAATTTACTTTATTTTATGTGTATTTGTATAAATATAAATATACAAAATGCACATAAAATAAGGTAAATTTATATAAAACAATATACAAAGACACACAAAAGTGATTAAATTTGTATGAAAATAGATATACAATATACACACAAAATAAGATTAATTTGAATTGAAAAATATGTAAAAAATACATAAAATAAAGTAAATTTGTATCAAAATATTCTTACAAATACACATATAATTACGTAAATTTTATATAAAAATATATAAACAAAATACACATTAAATAATGTAACTACGTATAAAAAAATATATACAAAATACACATATAATCATGTAATTCGTATCAAAATAAATAAAGAAAATACCAATAAAATAATGTAATTTGGGATGAAATAATATATAGAAAATACACATAAAATTACGTAAATACAAATACAAATATACACAAAATAATTTAAAACTGAATGAAATATATATACAAAATAATCATAAAATAAGGTAAATTTGTAATGAAAAATATGTAAAAATACACGTAAAATAATATAGATTTGTATGAAAATATATATACAAATACACATAAAATAACATGAATTTGTATAAAATTTGTATCAAAATAAATAGGAATACACACAATAAAATAATGTATATTTTTATTAAAATATATATTCAAAATACACATAAAATAATGTAAATACGTAGAAAAATATATATACAAAATACACATAAAATAATGTAAACTCGTATCAAAATAAATAAACAAAATTTTAATAAAAGATTGTATATTTGTAGGAAAATATATATACAAAATACAAATAAAATAACTAAAATTTGTATAAAAATAAATACAAAAATACACAAAAAAAATTTAAATTTGTTTGAAAATAGATATGCAAAATACACATAAAATTAGGCAAATTTGTATTGAAATACATATACAAAATACTCATAACATAATGTAAATTTGTATGAAAATATATAAACAAATACACATAAAATAACGTAAATTTGGATAAAATATATATACAAAACATACATTAAATAATGTAAATATGTATAAAAATATATATACAAAATACACATAGAATAATGTTAAATCGTATCAAAATAAATAAACAGAATATCAATAAAAAAAAATTAAATTTGTATGAAAATAAAGATGCAAAATACCCATATAATAACGCATATATGCATAAAAATATATATACAAAAATACACATGAAATAATTTAATTTGTATTGAAATAAATATACAAAATGCATATACAATAAAGTAAATTTGTATTGAAATACATATGGAAAAATACACATCAATAATGTAAATTTGTATCAAAATATATATACGAATACACATAAAATAGAGTAAATTTCTATGAAAATATACATACAAAATACATATAAAATGATGTAAATAGTATAAAAATATATATACCAAATACACCTAAAATAATGTAAATTCGTATCAAAATAAACAAACAAAATTCCGATAAAAGAACGTATATTTGTAGGAAAATAAATATACAAAATACACATAAAATAACAAAAATTTGTATAAAAATACATACAATTTTTTTTTTTTTTATGAAAATTGATATACAAAATACACATATAATTAGCTAAATTTGTACAAATTTGTACATGTACAAAATACACATAAAATAATGAAAATTTGTATGAAATGAAAACAAATACACATAAATTAACGTACATTTGTATTAAATATTTATATTTATACAAATACACTCTCTTATTGGTATTTTGTTTATTTATATTTATACGAATTTACATTATTTTATGTGTATTTTCTATACATTTTTGATTCGTATTTACTTAATTTTATTTGTATTTTGTATATATAAATTTATAGAAATCTACGTTATTTTATGTGTATTCGTATATATATTTTGAAACAAATTTACATTGTTTTATATGTATTTTGCATATCTATTTCAATACAAATTTACCTTATTGTATGTGCATTTTGTATATTTATTTTAATACAAATTCAAATATTTTATGTGTATTTTTGTATATATAATTAAAAAAAAAATGCGTTATTTTATAGGTATTTTGCATCTTAGTTTTCATACAAATGTACATTATTTTATTAATATTCTGTGTATATATTTTGATACGATTTTATATTATACTATTTGTGTTTTGTATATATTTTTTTATACATATTTTCATTATTTAATGTGTATTTTTTATATATATTTTATACAAATTAACGTTATTTTAAGTGTATTTGTTTATATAATTTCACTCAAATTTACATAGTTTTAAGTGTATTTTGTATATGTATTTCAATACAAATTTACGTAATTTTATGTGTATTTTGTATATTTATTTTCATACAAATTTAAATTATTTTTGTATAAACATATAGAGTAAATTTCTATGAAAATATATATTCAAAATACATTCAAAATTATGTAAATAAGTATAAAAATATATATATATCAAATACACCTAAAAAAATGAAATTTCGTATCAAAATAAATAAAAAAAACTCCGATAAAAGAACGTATATTTGTAGGAAAATAAATATACAAAATACACATAAAATTACGAAAATTTGAATAAAAATATATACAAAAAAACAAAAAAATAAATTTCAATTTGTATGAAAATAGATATACAAAATACACATATAATTAGTTAAATTTGTATTTAAATACATGTACAAAATACACAAAAAATAAAGTAAATTTGTATGAAATGAAAACAAATTCACATAAAATAACGTACATTTGTATAAAATACATATACAAAATATACATAGAATAATGTAAAATCAAAGAAATTTGAATTATTTTTGTGTATTTTTGTATTTATTTTCATACAAAATTTAGTTATTTTATTTGTATTTTGTATATATATTTTCCTACAAATATACAATCTTTTATCATAATTTTGTTTATTTATTTTGATACGAGTTTACATTATTTTATGTGTATTTTGTATATATATTTTTCTACGTATTTACATTATTTTATGTGTATTTTGTATATATATTTTAATAAAAATTTACATTATTTTATTGTGTGTATTCCTATTTATTTTGATACAAATTTTATACAAATTCATGTTATTTTATGTGTATTTGTATATATATTTTCATACAAATTTATATTATTTTACGTGTATTTTTACATATTTTTCATTACAAATTTACCTTATTTTATGATTATTTTGTATATTTATTTCATTCAATTTTAAACTATTTTATGTGTATATTTGTATTTGTATTTACGTAATTTTATGTGTATTTTCTATATATATTTTCATCCAAAATTTCATTATTTTATTGGTATTTTCTTTATTTAACTCGATACGAACTTAGATTTTTTCATAGGTATTTTGTATACATATGTTTATACTCTAAAAGAATGTATATTTGTAGGAAAATATATATACAAAATACAAATAAAATAACAAAAATTTGTATAAAAATATATACAAAAATACACAATTTTTTTTTAAATTTGTTTGAAAATAGATATGAAAAATACACATGAAATTAGGCAAATTTTTATTGAAATACATATGGAAATTACACATAAAATAATGTAAATTTGTATGAAACTATATAAACAAATACACATAAGATAACGTAAATTTCCATAAAATATATGTACAAAATATACATTCAATAATGTAAATATGGCTAAAAAAATGTATACAAAATACACAGAATAACGTAAAATCGTATCAAAATAAATAAACAGACTATCAATAAAATAATGTAAATTTGTATGAAAATAAAGATGCAAAATACCCATATAATAACGCATATTTGTTTGAAAATATATATACAAAAATACACATAAAATAATTAAATTTGTATCAAAATAAATATACAAAAGGCACATACAATAAAGAAAATTTGTATTGAAATAGATATGCGAAATACACATAAATAATGTAAATTTGTATCAAAATATATATACGAATACACATAAAATAGAGTAAATTTCTATGAAAATATATATTAAAAATACATATAAAATTATATATATATTTGTTCATGTATTTAAATACAAATTTAACTAATTATATGTGTATTTTGTATATCTATTTTCATGCAAGTTGATATTATTTTAGTTTTTTTTTTTGTATGTATTTTTATACAAATTTTCGTTATTTTATGTGTATTTTCGATATTTATTTTCCTACAAATATACATTTTTTTCGGAATTTTGTTTATTTATTTTGATACGAATTTACATTAATTTAGGTGTATTTGATATATATATATATATATATATATATATATATATATATATATATATATATATATATATATATATATATATATATATATATATATATATATATATATATATATATATATACGAATACACCTAAAATAGAGTAAATTTCTATGAAAATATACATACACAATACATATCAAATGATGTAAATAAGTATAAAAAAATATATATCAAATACACCTAAATTAATGTAAATTCGTATCAAAATAAATAAACAAAATTCCGATAAAAAACGTATATTTGTAGGAAAATAAATACCGAAAATACACATAAAATAACGAAAATTTGTATAAAAATACATACAAAAAAAAAACTAAAATAATATCAACTTGCATGAAAATAGATATACAAAATACACATATAATTAGTTAAATTTGTATTTAAATACATGTACAAATATATATATATATATAACTTTATATGTATTTTTAATATATATTTTCATAGAAATTTACTCTATTTTATGTGTATTCGTATATCTATTTTGATACAAATTTACATTATTTATGTGTATTTCGCATATCTATTTCAATACAAATTTTCTTTATTGTATGTGCTTTTTGTATATTTATTTTGATACAAATTTAATTATTTTATGTGTATTTTTGTATATATATTTTCAAACAAATATGCGTTATTATATGGGTATTTTGCATCTTTATTTTCATACAAATTTACATTATTTTATTGATAGTCTGTTTATTTATTTTGATACGATTTTACGTTATTCTGTGTATTTTGTATACATTTTTTTAGCCATATTTACATTATTGAATGTATATTTTGTACATATATTTTATGGAAATTTACGTTATCTTATGTGTATTTGTTTATATAGTTTCATACAAATTTACATTATTTTATGTGTAATTTCCATATGTATTTCAATAAAAATTTGCCTAATTTCATGTGTATTTTGCATATCTATTTTCAAACAAATTAAAAAAAAAATTGTGTATTTTTGTATATATTTTTATACAAATTTTTGTTATTTTATTTGTATTTTGTATATATATTTTCCTACAAATATACATTCTTTTAGAGGAAATTTTGTTTATTTATTTTGATACGAATTTACATTATTTTATGTGTATTTTGTATATATTTTTCTATGTATTTACATTATTTAATGTGTATTTTGTATATATATTTTCATTAAAATTTACGTTATTTTATTGTGTGTATTCGTATATATTTTGATACAAATTTGCTTTATTTTATGTGTTTTTTGCATATCTATTTCAATAAAAATCTACCTTATTGTATGTGTATTTTGTATATTTATTTTAATACAAATTTAATTATTTTATGTGTATTTTTGTATATATATATTTTTTAAATATGAGTTATTTTATGTGTATATTGCATCTTTAATTTTAAAAAATTTTACATTACGTACATATCTTTTATACGTATTTACATTATTTAATGTGTATTTTGTTTATATATTTTTATACAAACTTACGTTATTATATGTGTATTTGAATATATTTTTGATACAAATTTACATTATTTTATGTATTTTCTATATTTATTTCAATTCAAGTTTAGCTTATTTTATGTGTCTTTTGTATATCTATTTTCATACAAATTTTTTTTTGTTTATTTTTGTATATAGTTTAATACAATTTTACGTAATTTTATGTGTATTTTGTATATTTATATTTATACAAGTGCCCATTCTTTTATTGGCATTTAGTTTATTTATTTTGATACGAATTTACATTATTTTATGTGTATTTTGTATACATTTTCTTATACGTATTTACTTCATTTTATGTGTATTTTGTATATATATTTTTATAGAAATCTACGTTATTTTATGTGTATTCGTATATATATTTTGAAAGAAATTTACATTGCTTTATATGTATTTTGCATATCTATTTCAATACAAATTTACCTTATTGTATGTTCATTTTGTATATCTATTGTAATACAAATTTCAATATTTTTTGTGTATTTTGGTATATATATTTTCATAAAAAATGCGTTGTTTTATGGGTATTTTGCATCTTTATTTTCATACAAATTTACATTATTTTATTAATATTCTGTGTATTTATTTTGATACTATTTTACATTATTCTATTTGTCTTTTGTATATATTTTTTTATACATATTTACATTATTTAATGTGTATTTTATATATATATATATATATATATATATATCATACAAATTTACGTTTTTTTAAGTGTATTTGTTTATATATTTTCATTCAAATTTACATTATTTTATGTGTATTTTGTATATGTATTTCAATACAAATTTAACTAATTTTATATGTATTTTGTATATTAATTTTCATACAAATTTAAATTATTTTTTGTGTATTTTTGTATAGAGTTTTATACAAATTTACAATATTTAATGTGTATTTTGTATATCTATTTTCATACAAATACACATTCTTTTATTGATATTTTGTTTATTTATTTTGACACGAATTTACATTATTTAATATGTATTGTGTATATATATATATATATATATATATATATATATATATATATATATATATATATATATATATATATATATATATATATATATATATATATATATATATATATATATATATATATATATATATATATATATATATTCCTACAAATATACATTCTTTTATTGGAATTTTGTTTATTTATTTTGATACGAATTTACATTATTTTATGTGTATTTTGTATATGTATTTTTCTACGTATTTACATTATTTTATGTGTATTTTGTATATATATTTTCATAAAAATTTACGTTATTTTATTGTGTGTATTTGTATCTATTTTGATACAAATTTACATTATTTTATGTGTATTTTGCATTTCTATTTCAATACAAATTTACCTTATAGTATGTCTATTTTGTATATTTATTTTAATACATATTTAATTATTTTATGTGTATTTTTGTATATATTTTTTTTTAAATATGAGTTATTTTATGTGTATTTTGTATATCTATTTTCATACAAATTTAATTACTTTTGTGTATTTTTGTATATACTTTTATATCAATTTACGTTATTTTATGTGTATTTTGTATATTTATATTTATACAAATACACATTCTTTTATTAGTATTTTCTTTATTTATTTCGATACGAGTTTACATTATTTTATGTGTATTTTGTACACATTTTTTTATACGTATTTACTTCATTTTATGTGTATTTTGTATAAATATCTTTATAGAAATCTGCGTTATTTTATGTGTTTTCGTATATATATTTTGATACGAATTTACATTATTTTATGTGTATTTTGTATATATATTTTCATAAATATTTACGCTATTTTATTGTGTGTGTATCTATTTTGATACAAATTTACATTATTTTATGTGTATTTTGCATTTCTATTTCAATACAAATTTACCTTATAGTACGTGTATTTTGTATATTCATTTTAATACAAATTTAATTATTTTATGTGTATTTTTGTATATATTTTTTTTAAATATGAGTTATTTTATGTGTATTTTGTATATCTATTTTCATACAAATTTAATTACTTTTGTGAATTTTTGTATATACTTTTATATCAATTTACGTTATTTTATGTGTATTTTGTATATTTATATTTATACAAATACACATTCTTTTATTGGTATTTTGTTTATTTATTTTGATACGAGTTTACATTATTTTATGTGTATTTTGTACACATTTTTTTATACGTATTTACTTCATTTTATGTGTATTTTGTATATATATCTTTATAGAAATCTGCGTTATTTTATGTGTTTTCGTATATATATTTTGAAACAAATTTACATTGTTTTATATGTATTTTGCATATCTATTTCAATACAAATTTACCTTATTGTGTGTGCATATCGTATATTTATTTTAATACAAATTCAAATATATTATGTGTGTTTTGGTATATATATTTTTATAAACAATGCGTTATTTTATGGGTATTTTGCATCTTTATTTTCATTCAAATTTATATTATTTTATTAATATTCTGTGTATTTATTTTGATACGATTTTACATTATTCTATTTGTGTTTTGTATATATTTTTTTATACATATTTACATTATTTAATGTGTATTTTGTATATATATTTCATACAATTTTACGTTATTTTAAGTGTATTTGTTTATATATTTTCATTCAAACTTACATTATTTTATGTGTATTTTGTATATGTATTTCAATACAAATTTGCCTAATTTTATGTGTATTTTGCATATCTATTTTCGAACAAATTTAAATAATTTTTGTGTGTTTTTGGATATATTTTTATACAAATTTTAGTTATTTTATTTGTATTTTCTATATATATTTTCCTACAAATATACATTCTTTTATTGGAATTTTATCTGTTTATTCTGATACGAATTTACTTTATTTTATGTTTATTCTGTATATATATTTTTCTACGTATTTTATGTGTATTTTGTATATATATTTTCATAAAAATTTACTTTATTTTATTGTGTGTATTCGTATATAATTTGATACAAATTTTATACAAATTCATGTTATTTTATGTGTATTTGTATATATATTTTCATACAAATCTACATTATTTTTTGTGCATTTTTACATATATTTCATTACAAATTTACTTTATTTTATGTTTATTTTGAATATTTACTTCCTTCAATTTTAAATTATTTCATGTATATATATGTATTTGTATTTAGGTTATTTTATGTGTATTTTCTATATATATTTTCATCAAAAGTTACATTATTTTATTGGTATTTTGTTAGTTTAATTCGATACGAATTTAAATTATTTCATAGGTATTTTGTATACATATTTTTATACGCATTTACATTATTTAATGTGTGTTTTTGTATATTTATTTTTATGCAAATTTACTTTATTTTATGTGTATTTGTATAAATATAAATATACAAAATGCACATAAAATAAGGTAAATTTATATAAAACAATATACAAAGATACACAAAAGTAATTAAATTTGTATGAAAATAGATATACAAAATACACACAAAATAAGCTTAATTTGAATTGAGATATATGTACAAAATACATAAAATAAAGTAAATTTGTATCAAAATATTATTACAAATGCACTTATAATTACGTAAATTTAATATAAAAAAATATAAACAAAATACACATTAAATAATGTAATTACGTATAAAAATATATATACGAAATACACATATAATCATGTAATTCGTATCAAAATAAATAAACAAAATACCAATACATTAATGTAAATTTTTATGAGAAAACATATACAAAATACACATAAAATAAATAAATTTCTATAAAAATATATGTAAAAAATGCACATAAAATAAATTTGCATTAAAAAATATATACAAAACACACATTACATAATGTAAATGAGTATAAACATATGTATACAAAATACCTATGAAAAAATCTAAGTTCGTATCGAGTTAAATAAAGAAAATACCAATAAAATAATGTAATTTTGGATGAAAATATATATAGAAAATACACATAAAATTACGTAAATACAAATACAAATATACACATAAAATAGTTTAAAATTGAATGAAATAAATATACAAAATAATCATAAAATAAGGTAAATTTGTAATGAAAAATATGTAAAAATACACGTAAAATAATATAAATTTGTATGAAAATATATATACAAATACACATAAAATAACATGAATTTGTATAAAATTTGTATCAAAATAAATAGGAATACACACAATAAAAAATATGTAAATTTTTATTAAAATATATATACAAAATACACATAAAATAAAGTAAATACGTAGAAAAATATATATACAAAATACACATAAAATAATGTAAACTCGTATCAAAATAAATAAACAAAATTATGATAAAATATTGTATATTTGTAGGAAAATATATATACAAAATACAAATAAAATAACTAAATTTTGTATGAAAATAAATACAAAAATACACAAAAATAATTCAAATTTCTTTGATTTTACATTATTCTATGTATATTTTGTATATTTATTTTATACAAATGTACGTTATTTTATGTGAATTTGTTTTCATTTCATACAAATTTACTTTATTCTTTGTGTATTTTGTACATGTATTTAAATACAAATTTAACTAATTATATGTGTATTTTGTATATCTATTTTCATATAAATTGAAATTTATTTTTTTGTTTTTTTGTATATATTTTTATTCAAATTTTCGTAATTTTATGTGTATTTTGTATATTTATTTTCCTACAAATATACGTTCTTTTATCGGAGTTTTTTTTATTTATTTTGATACGAAATTTCATTTTTTTAGGTGTATTTGATATATATATATATATATATATATATATATATATATATATATATATATATATATATATATATATATATATATATATATATATATATATATATATATATATATATTTTTATACTTATTTACATAATTTTGAATGTATTTTGAATATATATTTTCATAGAAATTTACTCTATATGTTTATACAAAAATAATTTAAATTTGTATGAAAATAAATATACAAAATACACATAAAATTACGTAAATTTGTATTGAAATACATATACAAAATACACTTAAAATTATGTAAATTTGAATGAAATTATATAAACAAATACACTTAAAATAACGTTAATTTGTATAAAATATATATAAAAAATACACATTAAATAATGAAAATATGTATAAAAAAATATACCCAACACACAAATAGTATAATATAAAATCGTATCAAAATATATACACAGAATATTAATAAAATAATGTACATTTGTATGAAAACTAAGATGCAAAATACCTATAAAATAACGCATTTTTTATAAAATTATATATACAAAAATACACATAAAATATTTGAATTTGTATTAAAATAAATATACAAAATGCACATACAATAAGGTAAATTTGTATTGAAATAGATATGCAAAATACATATAAAGCAATGTAAATTTGTTTCAAAATATATATACGAATACACATAAAATAACGTAGATTTCTATAAATTTATATATACAAAATACAAATAAAATTAAGTAAATACGAATCAAAAATGTATAGAAAATACACATAAAATAATGTAAATTCGTATAAATATAAATAAACAAAATACCAATAAGAGAGTGTGTATTTGTATAAATATAAATATTTAATACAAATGTACGTTAATTTATGTGTATTTGTTTTCATTTCATACAAATTTTCATTATTTTATGTGTATTTTGTACATGTACAAATTTGTACAAATTTAACTAATTATATGTGTATTTTGTATATCAATTTTCATAAAAATAAAAAATAAATTTTTTATATATTTTTATACAAATTTTTGTTATTTTATGTGTATTTTGTATATTTATTTTCCTACAAATATACGTTCTTTTATCGGAATTTTGTTTGTTTATTTTGATACGAATTTACATTATTTTAGGTGTATTTGGTATATATATTTTTATACTATTTACATCATTTTATATGTATTTTGTATGTATATTTTCATAGAAATTTACTCTCTTTTATGTGTATTCGTATATATATTTTGATACAAATTTACATTATTTATGTGTATTTTTCCATTTGTATTTCAATACAAATCTACTTTATTGTATATGCATTTTGTATATTTATTTCAATACAAATTAAATTATTTCATGTGTATTTTTGTATATATATTTTTATGCATATATGCGTTATTATATGGGTATTTTGCATCTTTATTTTCATACAAATTTATTTATTTTTTTATTGATATTCTGTTTATTTATTTTGATACGATTTAACATTATTCTATGTGTATTTTGTATATATATTTTTATACATATTTACATTATTTAATGTATATTTTGTATATATATTTTATCCAAATTTACGTTATTTTATGTGTATTTGTTTATATATTTTCATACAAATTTACATTATGTTATGAGTATTTTGTATATGTATTTCAATACAAATTTGCCTAACTTTATGTGTATTTGCATATCTATTTTCAAACAAATTTAATTTTTTTTTGTGTATTTTTGTATTTATTTTTATACAAATTTTAGTTATTTTATTTGTATTTTGTATATATATTTTCCTACAAATATACAATCTTTTATTATAATTTTGTTTATTTATTTTGATACGAGTTTACATTATTTTATGTGTATTTTGTATATATATTTTTCTACGTATTTACATTATTTTATGTGTATTTTGTATATATATTTTAATAAAAATATACATTATTTTGTTGTGTGTATTCCTATTTATTTTGATACAAATTTTATACAAATTCATGTTATTTTATGTGTATTTGTATATATATTTTCATACAAATCTATATTATTTTACGTGTATTTTTACATATTTTTCATTACAAATTTACCTTATTTTATGATTATTTTGTATATATATTTCATTCAGTTTTAAATTATTTTGTGTATATTTGTATTTGTATTTACGTAATTTTATGTGTATTTTCTATATATTATTTCATCCCAATATACATTATTTGATTGGTATTTTCTTTATTTATTTTGATACGAATTACATGATTATATGTGTATTTTGTATATATTTTTTTATACGTAGTTACATTATTTAATGTGTATTTTGTTTATATATTTTTATATAAAATTTACGTAATTATATGTGTATTTGTAAGAATATTTTGATACAAATTTACTTTATTTTATGTATTTTTTACATATATTTCAATTCAAATTAAGCTTATTTTGTGTGTATTTTGTATATCTATTTTCATACAAATTTAATCACTTTTGTGTATCTTTGTATATTGTTTTATATAAATTTACCTTATTTTATGTGCATTTTGTATATTTATATTTATACAAATACACATAAAATAAAGTAAATTTCCATAAAAATAAATATACAAAACACACATTAAATAATGTATATGTGTATAAAAATATGTATATAAAATACCTATGAAATAATCTAAATTCGTATCGAATTAAACTAACAAAATACCAATAAAATAATGTAATTTTTGATGAAAATATATATAGAAAATACACATAAAATAACCTAAAAACAAATACATATATACACATAAAATAATTTAAAATTGAAGGAAATAAATATTCAAAATAAACATAAAATAAGGTAAATTTGTAATGAAATATATGTAAAAATGCACATAAAATAATGTAGATTTGTATGAAAATATATATACAAATACACATAAAATAACATGAATTTGTATAAAATTTGTATCAAATTATATACGAGTACACAAAATAAAATAAAATAAATTTTTATGAAAATATATATACAAAATACACATAAAATAATGTAAATACGTAGAAAAATATATATACAAAATACACATAAAATAAAGTAAATTCGTATCAGAATAAATAGACAAAATTCCAATAAAAGAATGTATATTTGTAGGAAAATGTATATAGAAAATACAAATAAAATAACTAAAATTTGTATAAAAATATATACAAAAACACACAAAAATTATTTAAATTTGTTTGAAAATAGATATACAAAATACACATAAAATTAGGCAAATTTGTATTGAAATACATATACAAAATACACATAAAATAATGTAAGTTTGAATGAAAATATATAAACAAATACACTTAAAATAACGTATAATTGTATGAAATATATATACAAAATACACATTAAATAATGTAAATATGTATAAAAAAATATATATACAAAACACAAATAGAATAATGTAAAATCGTATATCAATAAAATAATATAAATTTGCATGAAAATAAAGATGCAAAATACCCATAAAATAACGCATTTTTTATAAAAATATATATACCAAAACACACATAAAATATTTGAATTTGTTTTAAAATAAATATACGAAATGCACACACAATAAGGTAAATTTGCATTGAAATGGATATGGAAAATACATATAAAACAATGTAAATTTGCTTCAAAATATATATACGAAAACACATAAAATAACGCAGATTTCTATAAAGATATATATACAAAATACACATAAAATGAAGTAAATACGTATAAAAAAAATGTGTACAAAATACACATAAAATAATGTAAACTCGTATCGAAATAAATAAACAAAATACTTATAAAAGAATGTGTATTTGTATAAATATAAATATACAAAATACACATAAAATAAAGTAAGTTGATATAAAAGTATATACAAAAATACACAAAAATAATTATATTTGTATGAAAATAGATATACAAAATACACATAAAATAACTCATATTTAATATATATATATATATATATATATATATATATATATATATATATATATATATATATATATATATATATATATATATATATATATATATATATATATATCTATATATCTATCTATATATATATATATATAAATATATATATACAAAATGCACATACAATAAGGTAAATTTGTATTGAAAGAATATGCAAAATACACATAAAACAATGTATAGTTGTTTCAAAATATATATACGAATACACATAAAATAATGTATATTTCTATAGAAATATATATACAAAAAATAGATGAAATGACGTAAATACGTATAAAAATATATATACACAATACGCATTAAATAATGTAAATTCGTGTCAAAATGAATAAACAAAATATCAATAAAAGAATGTGTATTTGTATGAAAATAGATATATAAAATACACATTAAATATTGTAAATTTGTATAAAACTCTATACAAAAATACACAAAAAATAATTTAAATTTGTATAAAAATTAATATAAAAAATACATATAAAATTAGGTAAATTTGTATTGAAATACATATACAAAATACACATAAAATTATGTAAATTTGAATGAAAATATATAAACACACTTAAAAAAACGTAAATTTGTATGATATATATATATATATATATAGATATATATATATATATATATATATATATATATATATATATATATATATATATATATATATATATATATATATATATATAATACACATTAAATAATGTAAATATGTATAAAAAAATATGTACCAAAGACAAATAGAATAATGTAAAATAGTATCAAAATAAATACGCAGAATATTAATAAAATAATGTAAATTTGTATGAAAATAAAGATGCAAAATACCCATAAAACAACGCATTTTTTATGAAAAAATATATACCAAAATACACATAAAATATTTAAATTTGTATTACAATAGATATACAAAATGAACATACAATAAGGTAAATTTGTATTGAAATAGATATGCAAAATACATATAAAACAATGTAAATTTCTTTCAAAATATATATACGAATACACATAAAATAACGTAGATTTCTAAAAAAATATATATACAAAATACACATAAAATGAAGTAACTACGTATAAGAAAATGTATACAAAATACACATAAAATAATGTAAATTCGTATCAAAATAAATAAACTAAATGCCAATAAAAGAATGTGTACTTGTATAAATATAAATATACAAAATACACATAAAATAACGTAAATTTGTATAAAACTATATACAAAAATACACAGAAGTAATTAAATTTGTATGAAAATAGATATACAAAATACACACAAAATAAGCTAAATTTGAATTAAAATATATATACAAAATACATAAAATAAAGTAAACTCGTTTCAAAATATTTTTAACAAATACACATATAATAACGTAAATTTGTAAAAAAATATATAAACAAAATATACATTAAGTAATGTAAATACGTATAAAAAAAATATTTACAAAATACACAAATAATCAAGTCATTCGTTTAAAAAAATAAACAAAAAACTAATTAAATAATGTAAATTTGTATGAGAAAACATATACAAAATACACATAAAATAACGTTTTAAGTTTCAATAAAAATATATGTACAAAAATGCACATAAAATTAGTTTGCATAAAAAAATATATACAAAACACACATTAGATAATGTAAATGAGTATAAAAATATGTACACAAAATACCTATGAAATAATCTAAATTCGTATTTTTGGATTTTTTGAAATTTTCATTATTTTATGTGTATTTTGTATATGTATTTCAATACAAATTAACCTAATTTTACACGTTTTTTGTATATTTATTTTCATACGAGTTTAAATTATTTTTGTGTATTTTTGTTTATAGTTTTATACAAATTTAGGTTATTTTATGTGTATTTTGTATATCTACTTTCATACAAATACACATTCTTTTCATGATGCTTTGTTTATTTATTTTGACACGAATTAACATTATTTAATGTGTATTTTGTATATATATATTTATACGTATTTACATTATTTCAAGTGTATTTTGTATATGCCTACCGGCGCAATAGGCAACAACGTAAAAAATATATATATATATATATATATATATATATATATATATATATATATATATATATATATATATATATATATATATATATATATATATATTTCTATAGAAATCAGCGTTATTTTATGTGTATTCGTATATATATTTTGAAACAAATTTACATTGTTTTATGTGTATTTTGCATATTTTTTCAATACAAATTTACCTTATTATATGTGCATTTTGTATATTAATTTTAATACAAATTTGATTAATCTATGTGTATTTTTGTATATGTATTTTTTATAAAAATATGCTTTATTTTATGGGTATTTTGCATCTTTATTTTCATACAAATTTACATTATTTTATTGATATTCTGTGTATGAAAATAAATATAGAAATGGCACATACAATAAAGAAACTTTGTATTGAAACAGATATGCGAAATACACATAAATAATGTAAATTTGTATCAAAATATATATACGCATACACATAAAATAGAGTAAATTTCAAAAATAATATATATTAAAAATATATATATATATATATATATATATATATATATATATATATATATATATATATATATATATATATATATATATATATATATATATATATATATATATATATATATATATATATATATATATATATATATATATATATATATATATATATATATATATATATATATATATATATATATATATATATATATATATATATATATATATATATATATATATATATATATATATATATCAAATACACCTAAAATAATGAAAATTCGTATCAAAATCAATAAACAAAATTCCGATAAAAGAACGTACAAATTTACATTATTTTATGTGTATTTTGTACATGTATTTATATATTTTGAAACAAATTTACATTGTTTATATGTATTTTGCATATCTATTTTTGTGTATTCTGTATTTATTTTTGTTATACATAGAATAATGTAAAATCGTATCAAAATAAGTACACAGAATATCAATGAAATAATTTAAATTTGTATGAAAATAAAGATGCAAAATACCCATAAAATAATGCATTTTTTTTAAATACATATACAAAAATACACTTAGAATAATTAAATTTGTATTAAAATTAATATACAAAATGCACATACAATAAGGTAAATTTGTATTGAAAAAAAACGCAAAATACACATAAAACAGTGTAAATTTGTTTCAAAATATATATACGAATACACATAAAATAACGTTGATTTCTATAGGAATATATATACAAAATACACATGAAATGATGTAAATACGTATAAAAATATATACAAAATACACATTAAATACTGTAAATTCGCGTCAAAATAAATAATCAAAATATCAATAAAAGAATGTGTATTTTTATGAAAATAGATATACAAAATACACATAAAATAACCTAAATTTGTATTAAACTATTATACAAAAATACACAAAAATATTTTAAATTTGTATGAAAATAAATATACAAAATACACATAAAATTAGGTAAATTTGTATTGAAATACATATACAAAATACACATAAAATAATGTAAATTTGAATGAAAAGACATCAACAAATACACTTAAAATAACGTATATTTGTATAAAAAATATATACAAAACACAAATAAAATAATGTAAAATCGTATCAAAATAAATACACAAAATATTAATAAAATAATGTAGATTTGTATGAAAATAAAGAGGCAAAATAACCATAAAATAACGCATTTTTTTGTATTTAAAAAATATATATATACCAAAATACACATAAAAAAATTAAATTTGTATTAAAATAAATATATAAAAAACACATACAATAAGGTAAATTTGTATTGAAATAGATATGCAAAATACATATAAAACAATGTAAATTTGTTTCAAAATATATATACGATTACACATAAAATAACGTAGATTTCTATAAAAATATATATACAAAATACACATAAAATGAAGTAAATACGTATAAAAAATGTATACAAAATACACATAAAATAATGTAAATTCGTATAAAAATAAATATACAAAATACCAGTAAAAGAATGTGTATTTGCATAAATATAAATATACAAAATACACATAAAATAACGTAAATTTATATAAAGCTATATACAAAAATACACAGAAGTATTTTAATTTGTATGAAAATAGATAAACAAAATAAGGTAAATTCGTTTCAAATTCAATAAACAAAATTCAGATAAAAGAACGTATATTTGTAGAAAAAATAAACATACAAAATACACATAAAATAACGAAAATTTGTATGAAAATATATAAATAAATAAACAAAAATAATTTCAATTTGTATGAAAATAAATATACAAAATACACATGTATTTTGTATATCTATTTTCACACAAATTTAATTACTTTTGTGTATTTTTGCATATAGTTTTATATAAATTTACGTTATTTTATTTGTATTTTGTATATTTATATTTATACAATACACATTCTTTTATTAGTATTTTGTTTATTTATTTTGATACGAGTTTACATTATTTTATGTGTATTTTGTATACCTTTTTTTATACGTATTTACTTTATTTTATGTCTATTTTGTATATTTATTTTCATAGAAATCTACGTTATTTTATGTGTATTTGTGTATATATTTTGAAAAAAACTTACATGGTTTTATTTGTATTTTGCATATCTATTTCAATACAAATTTACCTTATTGTATGTGGATTTTGTATATTTATTTTAATACAAATTCAAATATTTTATGTGTGTCTTGGTATAAATATTTTTATAAAAAATGCGTTATTTTATGGGTATTTTGCATCTTAATTTTCATACAAATTTATCTTATTTTATTAATATTCTGTGTATTTATTTTGATACGATTTTATATTATTCTATTTGTGTTTTGTATATATTTTTTTATACATATTTACATTATTTAATGTGTATTTTTTATATATATTTTATACAAATTTACGTTATTTTAAGTGTATTTGTTTATATATTTTCATTCAAATTTACATTATTTTATGTTTATTTTGTAATTGTATTTCAATACAAATTTACCTAATTTTATGTTTTTTTTGTATATTTATTTTCATACAAATTAAAATTATTTTTGTGTATTTTTGTATATAGTTTTATACAAATTTAGGTGATTTTATGTGTATATTGTATATCTATTTTCATAAAAATACACATTCTTTTATTGATATTTTGTTTATTTATTTTGTCGCGAATTTACATTATTTAATGTGTATTTTATATATATATATATATATATATATATATATATATATATATATATATATATATATATATATATATATATATATATATATATATATATATATATATATATATAATTTTTTTTTTTTTTTTTTATACGTGCTTACATCATTTGATGTGTATTTTGTATATATATTTCTATAGAAATCTACGTTGATTTATGAGTATTCGTATATAGATTTTGAAATAAATTTACACTGTTTTATGTGTATTTTGCATATTTTTTCAATACAAATTTACCTTATTCTTTATGCATTCTGTATATTAATTTTAATACAAATTTAATTATGCTATGTGTATTTTTGTATATGTATTTTTATAAAAATATGCTTTATTTTATGGGTATTTTGCATTTTTATTTTCATACAAATTTACATTATTTTATTTATATTGTTTATTTTTTTTTAAACAATTTTACATTATTCTATGTGTATTTTGTATATCTATTTTTATATTTATATATATTTATATAGAAATCTACGTTATTTTATGTGTATTCGTATTTTGAAACAAATTTACATTGTTTTATATGTATTTTTGCATATCTCTTTCAATACAAGTTTACCTTATTGTATGTGCATTTTGTATATTTATTTCAATACAAATTTAAATATTTTATGTGTATTTTGGTATATATATTTTTATAAGAAATGCGCTATTTCATGGGAATTTTGCATCTTTATTTTCATACAAATTTACATTATTTTATTAATATTCGGTGTATTTATTTTGATACGATTTCACATTATTCTATTTGTTTTTTGTATATATTTTTTTATACATATTTACATTATTTAATGTGTATCTTGCCTATATATTTGATACAAATTTATTATCTATTATTTATTTTCATACAAATACACATTCTTTTCATGATATTTTGTTTATTTATTTTGACACGAATTTACCAAGATATGTATTTTGTATATTATATATTTATACGTATTTAAATAATTTCATGTGTATTTTGTATATATATTCCTATAGATATCTACGTTATTTTATGTGTATTCGTATATATATTTTGAAACAAATTTACTTTGTTTTATATGTATTTTAGAATATCTCTTTCAATACAAATTTACCTTACTGTATATGCATTTTGTATATTTATTTCAATAAAAATTTTAATATTTTCAATATAAAATGAGCTATTTTATGGGAATTATGCATCTTTCTTTTCATACAAATTTACATTATTTTTTTGATATTCTGTATATTTATATTTATAGGATTTTACATTATTCTATTTCTTTTTTGTATATATTTTTTTTTTATACACATTTACATTATTTTTGTGTCAAAATATATAAACAAATACACATAAAATAACGTAAATTTGTATGAAAAATATATACAAAATACACATAGAATAATGTCAATTCGTATCAAAATGAATGAGCAGAATATCAATAAAATAATGTAAATTTGTATGAAAATAAAGATGCTAAATACCCAAAAAATAAAGAATATGTTTATAAAAATACAGATACAAAAATACACATCGAATAATTAAATTTGTATTAAAATTAATATACAAAATGCGTATATAATAAGGTAAATTTGTATTGAAAAAATATGCAACATACACGTTTACTCATACAAATTTATATTATTTCATTGGTTCTATGTTTATTTATTTTGATACGAATTACATGATTATATGTGTATTTTGTACACATTTTTTTATACGTATTTACATTATTTAATGTGTATTTTGTTTATATATTTTCATACAAATTTACGTTATTATATGTGTATTTGTATACATATTTTGATACAAATTTACTTTATTTCATGTATTTTGTATATATATTTCAATTCAAATTTAGCTTATTTTGTGTGTATTTTGTATATATTTTGATACAAATTTAATTACTTCTGTGTATTTTTATATATATTTTTATATAAATTTACGTTATTTTATGTGTATTTTGTATATTTATATTTATACAAATACACATTCTTTTATTGGTATTTTGTTTATTTATTTTGATACGAATTTACATTATTTTATGTGTATTTTGTATACATTTTTTATACGTATTTACTTCATTTTATGTGTATTTTGTATATATAATTTTATAGAACTCTACGTTATTTTATGTGTATTCGTATACATATTTTGAAACAAATTTACATTGCTTTATATGTATTTTGCATATCTATTTCAATACAAATTTACCTTATTGTATGTGTTTTTTATATATTTATTTTAATACAAATCTAATTTTTTTATGTGTATTTTGGTATATATATTTTTATAAATAAAAATTTTGCCTCTTTATTTTCATACAAATTTACATTATTTTATTAATATTCTGTGTATTTATTTTGATACGATTTTACATTATTCTATTTGTGTTTTGTATATATTTTTTTTATACAAATTTACGTTATTTTAAATGTATTTGTTTATGTATTTTCATTCAAATTTACATTATTTTATGTGTATTTTGTATATGTATTTCCATACAAATATACCTAATTTTATGTGTATTTTGTATATTTATTTTCATACAAATTTAAAATATTTTTGTGTATTTTTGTATATAGTTTGATACAAATTTAGGTTATACCTAAAATAATGTAAATTCGTATCAAAATAAACAAACAAAATTCCGATAAAGGAAAGTATATTTGTAAGAAAATAAATATACAAAATACACATAAAATATGTATTTTGTATATGTTTTCTCATACAAATTTACATTATATTATTGGTATTTTGTTTATTTATTTTGATACGAATTACCTGATTATATGTGTATTTTCTACATATTTTTTATACGTATTTACATTATTAAATGTGTATTTTGTTTATGTGTTTTTATACAAATTTACGTTATTATATGTGTATTTGTATAAATATTTTGATACAAATTTACATTATTTGATGTAATATATATATACATTTCAATTCAAATTCAGTTTATTTTATGTGTATTTTGTATATCTATTTTCATACAAATTTAACTACTTTTGTGTATTTTTGTATATAGTTTTATATAAATTTACGATATTTTATGTGTATTTTGTATATTTATTTTCTATACAAATACACATTTTTTTATTGGTATTTTGTTTATTTATTTTGATACGAATTTACATTATTTTATGTGTATTTTGTATTCATTTTCTTATACGTATTTACTTCATTTTATGTGTATTTTGTATATATATTTTTATAGAAATCTACGTTATTTTATGTGTATTCTTATATATATTTTGAAACAAATTTTACATTGTTTTATATGTATTTTGCATATCTATTTAAATATAAATTTACCTTATTGTATGTGCATTTTGTATATTTATTTTAATACAAATTTAAATTTATTATATGTATTTAGGTATATATATATATATATATATATATATATATATATAAAATGCGTTATTTTATGGAATTTACATTATTTTATTAATATTCTGTGTCTTTATTTTGTTACGATTTTACATTATTCTATTTGGGGTTTGTATATATTTTTTTATACATATTTACATTACTTAATGTGTATTTTGTATATATATTTCAAACAAATTTACGTTATTTTATATGTATTTGTTTATATATTTTCATTCAAATTTACATTATTTTATGTGTATTTTGTAAATGTATTTCACTACAAATTTACCTAATTTTATGTGTATTTTGTATAATTATTTTCAAATAAATTTAAATTATTTTTGAATATTTTTGTATATAGTTTTATACAAATTTACGTTATTTTATGTGTATTTTGTATATCTATTTTCATATAAATACACATTATTTTATTGATATTTTGTTTATTTTTTTTTAAGACTATTTACATTATTTAATGTGTATTTTGTATATATATTTTTATACGTTTGTACATCCTTTCATTTGTATTTTGTATATTATTTCTATAAAAATGCGTTATTTTATGTGTATTTGCATCTATATTTTGAAACAAATTTACATTATTTTATGTACATTCTGTGTATTTATTTTAATAAAAATTTACATTATTCTATTTGTGTTTTGTATATATTTTTTTATGCAAATTTACATTATTTAATGAATATTTTTATGTTTATTTTATACAAACTTACGTTATTTTATGTGTATTTGTTTTTTATATTTTTATTCAAATTTACATTATTTTATATGTATTTTGTATATGTGTTTCTTTACAAATTTACCTAATTTTATGTGTATTTTGTATATTTATTTTCATACAAATTTAACTTATTTTTGTGTATTTTTATATATAGTTTTATACAAATTTACGTTATTTTGAGTGTATTTTGTATATGTATTTTCATACAAATACACATTCTTTTATTGATATTTTAATTATTTATTTTGACACAAATTTACATCATTTAATGTGTATTTTGTATATATATTTTTATACGTATTTACAACATTTCATGTATATTTTGTATATATATTTCTCTAAAAAAAATTTGTGTATTCTTATATATATTTTGAAACAAATCTACATTATTTTATGTGTATTTTGTATATATATTTCATTATAAATTTGCCTTATTATAAGTTTATTTTTATATCTATTTTCATTCAAATTCAAATTATTTTATGTGTATATATTTATTTGTATATACGTTATTTTATGTGTATTTTCTATATATATTTTCATTCAAAATTACAATATTTTATCGGTATTTTGTTCATTTATTTCGATACGAATTTAGATTATTTCATGTGTATTTTCTATACATATACATATAGAGTAAATTTCTATGGAAATATATATTCAAAATACATATAAAATTATGTAAATAAGTATAAAAATATATATATCAAATACACCTAAAAAAAATGAAAATTCGTATCAAAATAAATAAATAACATTCCGATAAAAGAACGTATATTTGTAGGACAATAAATATACAAAATACACATAAAATTACGAAAATTTGAATAAAAATATATACAAAAATACACAAAATTAATTTATATTTGTATGAAAATAGATATACAAAATACACATATAATTAGTTAAATTTGTATTTAAATACATGTACAAAATTCACATAAAATAATGTAAATTTGTATGAGATGAAAACAAATTCACATAAAATAACGTACATTGGTATAAAATAGATATACAAAATATACATAGAATAATGTAAAATCGTATCAAAATAAATACACAGAATATCAATAAAATAATGTAATTTTGTATGAAAATAAAGATGCAAAATACCCATAAAATAAAGCATATTTTTATAAAAATACATTTACAAAAATACACATAGAATAGCTAAATTTGTATTAAAATTAATATACAAAATGCACGTACAATAATGTAAATTTGTATTAAAAAAATATGCAAAATGCACATAAAACAATGTATATTTGTTTCAAAATATATATACGAATACACATAAAATAACGTATATTTCTATAGAAATATATATACAAAATACACATGAAATGACGTAAATACGTATAAAAATATATATACACAATACACATTAAATAATGTAAATTCGCATCAAAATAAATGAAAGAAAATATCAATAAAAGAATGTGTATTTGTATGAAAATATATATACCAAATACACATAAAATATTGTAAATTTGAATAAAACTCTATACAAAAATACACAAAAAATAATTTAAATTTGTATAAAATATATATACAAAATACACATGAAATTAGGTAAATTTCTATTGAAATACATATACAAAATACACATAAAATAATGTAAATTTGAATAAAAATATATAAACAAATACACTTAAAATAACGAAAATTTGTATGAAATATATATAGAAAATACACATTAAATAATGTAAATGTGTATGAAAAAATATATACAAAACACAAAAAGAATAATGTAAAATAGTATCAAAATAAATACACAGAATATTAATAAAATAATGTAAATTTGAATGAAAATAAAGATGCAAAATACCCATAAAACAACGCATTTTTTATGAAAATATATATACCAAAATGCACATAAAATATTTAAATTTGTATTACAATAAATATACAAAATGCACATACAATAATGTAAGTTTGTATTGAAATAGATATGCAAAATACATATAAAACAATGTAAATTTGTTTCAAAATATACATACGAATACACATAAAATAACGTAGATTTCTATAAAATATATATACAAAATACACATAAAATGAAGTAAATACGTATAAGAAAATGTATACAAAATACACATAAAATAATGTAAATTCGTATCAAAATAAATAAACTAAATGCCAATAAAAGAATGGTTACTTGTATAAATATAAATATAGAAAATACACATAAAATAACGTAAAATTGTATAAAACTATATACAAAAATAAACAAAAATAATTAAATTTGTATGAAAATAGATTTACAAAAGACACATAAAATAAGCTAAATTTGAATTGAAATAAATATAGAAAATACATAAAATAATGTAAATTTGTATCAAAATATATATTCAAATACACATATAATAACGTAAATTTTTAAAAATATAAACAAAATACACATTAAATAATGTAAATACGTATAAAAGATATGTACGTAATGTAAAAATTTATAAAATTAAAGATGCAAAATACCCATAAAATATCTCATATTTAAAAAAAAATATATACAAAAATACACATAAAATAATTAAATTTTTATTAAAATAAATATACAAAATACACATACAATAAGGTAGATTTTTATTGAAATAGATATGCAAAAAACACATAAAATAATGAAAATTTTATCAAAATATATACGAATACACACAATAAAATTACGTAAATTTTTATGAAAATATATATACAAAATACACATAAAATAATGTAAATACATAGAAAAATATATATACAAAATACACATAAAATAATGTAAATTCGTATCAAAATAAATAAACAAAATTTCCTCTAAAAGAATGTATATGTGTAGGAAAATATATATACAAAATACAAATAAAAAAAAAATTGTATAGAAATAATACAAAAATACACAAAAATAATTTAAATTTGTTTGAAAATAGATATGCAAAATACAAATGAGATTACGCAATTTTTTTTTTAAATACATATACAAAATACACATAAAATAATGTAAATTGGTATGAAAATATATAAACAAATACACATAAGATAACGTAAATTTCCATAAAATATATGTACAAAATATACATTAAATAATGCAAATATGTCTAAAAATATATATACAAAATACACAGAATAACGTAAAATCGTATCAAAATAAATAAACAGACAATCAATAAAATAATGTAAATTTGTATGTAAATAAAGATGCAAAATACCCATATAATAATGCATATTTGTTTAAAAATATATATACAAAAATACACATAAAATAATTAAATTTGCATCAAAATAAATATACAAAAGGCACGTACAATAAAGAAAATTTGTATTGAAATAGATATGCGAAATACACATAAATAATGTAAATTTGTATCAAAATATATATACGAATACACATAAAATAAAGTAAATTTCTATGAAAATATCTATTCAAAATACATATAAAATTATGTAAATAAGTATAAATATATATATATATATATATATATATATATATATATATAAATATATATATATATATATATATATATATATATATATATATATCAAATACACCTAAAATAATGAAAACTCGTATCAAAATAAATAAACAAAATTCCTATAAAAGAACGTATATTTATAGGAAAATAAATATACAAAATTCACATAAAATTACGAAAATTTGAATAAAAATATATACTAAAATACACAAAATTAATTTCAATTTGTATGAAAATAGATATACATAATACACATATAATTAGTTAAATTTTATTTAAATACATGTACAAAATACACATAAAATAATGTAAATTTGTATGAAATGAAAACAAATTCACATAAAATAACGTTCATTTGTATGAAATATATATACAAAATATACATAGAATATTGTACAATCGTATCAAAATATATACACAGAATATCAATAAAATAATGTAAATTTGTATGAAAATAAAGACGCAAAATACCCATAAAATAAAGCATTTTTTTATGAAAATACATATACAAAAATACACATAGAATAATTAAATTTGTATTAAAATTAATATACAAAATGCACGTACAATAAGGTAAATTTATATTGAAAAAATATGCAAAATGCACATAAAACTATGTATATTTGTTTCAAAATATATATACGAATACACATAAAATAACATATATTTCCATAGAAATATATATACAAAATACACATGAAATGACGTAAATATGTATAAAAATATATATACACAATACACATTAAATAATGTGAATTCGCGTCAAAATAACAAAACAAAATATCAATAAAAAATGTGTATTTGTATGAAAATAGATATACAAAATACACATAACATATTTTAAATTTATATAAAACTCTTTTTATAAAAATATATATACCAAAATAATAAAAATTTTAAATTTGTATTACAATAAATATGCAAAATGCACATACAATAAGGTAGATTTATATTGAAATAGATATGCTAAATACATATAAAACAATGTAAATTTGCTTCAAAATATATATACCAATACACATAAAATAACGTAGATTACTATAAAAATATATAAACAAAATACACATTAAATGAAGTAAATACGTATAAGAAAATGTATACAAAGTACACATAAAATAATTTAATTTGTATTAAAATAAATATACAAAATACACATACAATAAGGTAAATCTATATTGAAATAGATATGCAAAATAAACATAAAATAATGTAAATTTGTATCAAATCATATACAAATACACACAATAAAATAACGTAAATTTTTATGAAAATATATATATAAAAAATACACATAAAATAATGTAAATACGTAGAAAAATATATATACAAAATACACATAAAATTATGTAAATTCTTATAAAAATAAATGAACAAAATTCCACTAAAAGAATGTATATTTGTAGGAAAATATAAATACAAAATACAAACAAATATAATAATTTATCATCGTATCAAAATAAATACACCGAATATTAATAAAATAATGTAAATTTGTATAAAAATAAAGATGCGAAATTCCCATAAAATAGCGCCTTTCTTATAAAAATATATATACCAAAATACACATAAAATATTTAAATTTGCATTAAAATAAATATACAAAATGCACATACAATAAGGTAAATTTATATTGAAAGAGATATGCAAAAATACATATAAAACAATGTAAATTTGTTTCAAAATATATATACGAATACAAATAAAAAAACGTAGATTTCTATAAAAATATATATACAAAATACACATAAAATTAAGTAAATACGTATAAAAAAAATGTATACAAAATACACATAAAATAATGTAATTTCGAATTAAAATAAATGTAAATTTGAATGAAAATATAAAAACAAATACACTTAAAATAACGTAAATTTGTAAAAAATATATATGCAAGATACACATTAAATAATATAAATGTGTAAAAAAAATATAAACAAAAAACAAATAGAATAATGTAAAATCGTATCAAAATAAAAACACAGAATATCAATAAAATAATGTAAATTTGTATGAAAATAAAGATGCAAAATTCCCAAAAATTATCGCATTTTTAAAAAAATATATATATACCAAAATACACATAAAATATTTAAATTTGTATTGAAATAAATATACAAAATTCATATACAGTAAGGTAAATTTGTATTAAAAGAGATATTCAAAAATACACCGAATATTAATAAAATAATGTAAATTTATATGAAAATAAAGATACAAAATTCCCATAAAATAGCGCATTTCTTATAAAAATATATATACCAAAATACACATAAGATATTTAAATTTGTATTGAAATAAATATACAAAATGCACATACAATAAAGTAAATTTGTATTGAAAGAGATATGTAAAAATACATATAAAACAATGTAAATTTGTTTCAAAATATATATACGAATACATATATAAAAACGTAGATTTCTATAAAAATATATATATACAAAATACACATCAAATTAAGTAAATACGTATAAAAAAATGTATACAAAATACACATAAAATAATGTAAATTCGAATTAAAATAAATAAACAAAATACCAATAAAAGAATGTGTATTTGTTTAAATATAAATATACAAAATACACATACAAAATAAACATAAAATAAGGTAGATTTGTAATAAAATATATGTACAAAATACACATAAAATAATGTAAATTTATATGAAAATATATGTGCAAATACACATAAAATACCTTGAATTTGTATAAAAATATATATTCAAAATAAATATTAAATAATGGAAAAGCGAATAAAAATATATATACAAAGTACATATAAAATAATGTAAATTCGTATCAATATAAATCAACTAAACAAAAATAAAATAATATATATTTGAATGAAAATAAATTTACAAAATACACATAACATAACTAAAATTTGTATTAAAATGTATACAAAAATACATAGAAATAATTTGAGTTTGTATGAAAATAGATATACAAAATACACATAAAACTAGGTAAATTTCTTTTGAAATGTATATACAAAATACCCATAAAATATTGTAATTTTGTGTCAAGATATATAAACAAATACACATAAAATAACGTAAATTTTTATGAAAAATATATACAAAATACACATAGAATAATGTCAATACCTATCAAAATGAATGAGCAGAATATCAATCAAATAATGTAAATTTGTTTGAAAATGAAGATGCAAAATACCCAAAAAATAAAGAATATGTTTATAAAAATACAGACACAAAAATACACATCGAATAATTAAATTTGTATTAAAATTAATATACAAAATGCGTATATAATAAGGTAAATTTGTTTTGAAAAAATATGCAACATACACGTTTACTCATACAAATTTATATTATTTTATTGGTATTTTGTTTATTTATTTTGATACGAATTACATGATTATATGTGTATTTTGTACATATTTTTTGATACGTATTTACATTATTTAATGTGTATTTTGTTAATATATTTTCATACAAATTTACGTTATTATATGTGTATTTGTATAAATATTTTGATACAAATTTACTTTATTTCAAGTATTTTGTATATATATTTCAATTCAAATTTAGCTTATTTCGTGTGTATTTTGTATATATTTTCATACAAATTTTATTACTTCTGTGTATTTTTGTATATAGTTTTATATAAATTTATGTTATTTTATGTGTATTTTCTATATTTATAATTATACAAATACACATTCTTTTATTGGTATTTTGTTTATTTATTTTGATACGAATTTACATTATTTTATGTGTTTTTTGTATACATTTTTTTATACGTATTTACTTCATTTTATGTGTATTTTGTATATATATTTTTATAGAAATCTACGTTATTTTATGTGTATTCGTATATATATTTTGAAACAAATTTACATTGTTTTATATGTATTTTGCATATCTATTTCAATACAAATTTACCTTATTGTATGTGTTTTTTGTATATTTATTTTTATACAAATTTAATTTTTTTATGTGTATTATGGTATATATATTTAAAAAAAATAAGCGTTATTTTATGGGTATTTTGCTTCTTTATTTTCATGCAAATTTACATTATTTTATTAATATTCTGTTTATTTATTTTAATACGATTTTACATTATTCTATTTGTCTTTTGTACATATTTTTTTATACAAATTTACGTTATTTTAAGTGTATTTGTTTATGTATTTTCATTCAAATTTACATTATTTTATGTGTATTTTGTGTATGTATTTCAATACAAATTTACCTAATTTTAAGTGTATTTTGTATATTTATTTTCATACAAATTTAAAATATTTTTGTGTATTTTTGTATATAGTTTGATACAAATTTAGGTTATTTTATATGTATTTTGTATATCTATTTTCATACAAATACACATTCTTTTATTGATATTTTGTTTATTTATTTTGACGCGAATTTACATTATTTAATGTGTATTTTGTATATATATTTTTATACGTATTTACATCATTTCATGTTTATTTTGTATAGTTTTAAACAAATTTATATTATTTAGTGTGTATTTTGTATATATATATTTATACAAATACACATTCTTTTATTGGTATTTTGTTTATTGATTTTCATACTAATTTACATTATTTTATGTGTATTTTGTTTATTTTTTTATACGTATTTAATTAATTGTGTATTTTGTATATATATTTTTATAGAAATCTACCTTATTTCATGAGTATTCGTATATATATTTTGAAACAAATTTACATTGTCTATATGTATTTTGCATATCTATTTTTGTGTATTCTGTATTTATTTTTGTTATACATAGAATAATGTAAAATCGTATCAAAATAAGTACACAGAACATCAATAAAATAATTTAAATTTGTATGAAAATAAAGATGCAAAATACCCATAAGATAAAGCATTTTTTTTTTTAAAAATACATATACAAAAATACACATAGAATAATTAAATTTGTATTAAAATTAATATACAAAATGCACACATACAATAAGGTAGATTTGTATTGAAAAAAAAACGCAAAATACAAATAAAACAGTGTAAATTTGTTGCAAAATATATATACGAATACACATAAAATAACGTAGATTTCTATAGAAATATATATACAAAATTCACAAGAAATTATGTAAATATGTGTAAAAAAAAAAAATATATATATATATATATATATATATATATATATATATATATATATATATATATATATATATATATATATATATATATATATATATATATATATATATATATATATATATATATAAATATATATATATATATATATATATATATATATATAAATAAATAAATAAATATATATATATATATATATATATATATATATATATATATAAAAAACATATTAAGTAATGTAAATTCGTGTCAAAATAAATAAAAAAAATATCATGAAAAGAATGTGTATTTGTATGAAAAAATAATAGATAATAAATTTGTATGAAATATATAAGCAAGATACACATTAAATAATGTAAATATGTATAAAAAATTATATACAAAAAACAAATAGAATAATGTAAAATCGTATCAAAATATATACACCGAATATTAATAAAATAATGTAAATTTGTATAAAAATAATGATGCTAAATTCACATCAAATAGCGCATTTCTTATAAAAATATATATACCAAAATACACATAAAATATTTAAATTTGTATTGAAATAAATATAGAAAATGCTCATACAATAAGGTAAACTTCTATTGAAAAAGATATGCAAAAATACATATAAAACAAAGTAAATTTGTTTCCAAATATATATACGAATACACATAAAATAACGTAGATTTCTATAAAAATATATATACAAAATACACATAAAATTAGGTAAATACGTATAAAAAAATGTAAAAAAAATACACATAAAATAATATAAATTCGAAACAAAATAAATAAACAAAATACCAATAAAAAATGTGGATTTGTTCTGTGTATTTTTGTATATAGTTTTATACAAATTTACGATATTTTATGTGTATTTTGTATATTTATATTTATACGAATACACATTCTTTTACTGGTATTTTGTTTATTTATTTTGATACGATTTTTATATGTATTTTGTATTCATTTTTTTATACGTATTTACTTCATTTTATGTGTATTTTGTATATATTTTTATAGAAATCAACGTTATTTTATGTGTATTCGTATATATATTTTGAAACAAATTTACATTGTTTTATATGTATTTTGCATATCTATTTCAATACAAATTTACCTTACAGTATGTGCATTTTTTATATTTATTTTAATACAAATTTTAATATATTATTTGTATTTTGGTATATATATTTTTATAAAAAATGCGTTATTTTATGGCTATTTTGCATCTTTATTTTCATACAAATTTACATTATTTAATTATATTCTGTGTATTTATTTTGATGCGATTTTACATTATTCTATTTGTGTTTTGTATATATTTTTTTATACATATTTACATTATTTAATTAGTATTTTGTATATATATTTGATACAAATCTACGTTATTTTAAGTGTATATGTTTATATATTTTCATTCAAATTTCCATTATTTTATGTGTATTTTGTATATGTATTTCAATACAAATTTACCTAATTTTATGTGTATTTTGTATATATATTTTCATACAAATTTAAATTATTTTTGTGTATTTTTGTATATAGTTTTATACAAACTTAAGTTATTTTATGAGTATTTTGTATATCTATTTTCATACAAATACACATTCTTTTATTGATATTTTGTTTATTTATTTTGACGAGAATTTAAATTATTTAATGTGTATTTTGTATATATATTTTTATACGTATTTACATCATTTCATGTGTATTTTGTATATATATTTCTATAGAAATCTACGTTATATTATGTGTATTCGTATATAGATTTTTAAACAAATTTACACTTCTATGTGTATTTTGCATATTTTTTCAATGCAAATTTACCTTATTGTACATGCATTTTGGATATTAATTTTAATACAAATTTAATTATTCTATGTGTATCTTTGTATATGTATTTTTAAAAAAATATGCTTTATTTTATGGCTATTTTGCATCTTTATTTTCATACAAAATTACATTATTTTTTTGATATTCTGTGTATTTATTTTGATACGATTTTACATTATTCTATGTGTATTTTGTATATATTTTTCATTTAATTTAGCTTATTTTATGTGTATTTTGTATATCTATTTATTTTATTACAAAATCAAATATTTTAAGTTTTTTCGTATATATATTTTTATAAAAAATGCGTTATTTTATGGGTATTTTGCATCTTAATTTTCATACAAATTTACATTATTTTATACATATTTTCTGTATTTATTATGATACGATTTTACATTATTTTATTTGTGTTTTGGATATATTTTTTTATACATATTTACATTATTTAATGTGTTTTTTGTATATATATTTGATACAAATTTACGCTATTTTAAGTCTATATGTTTATATATTTTCATTCAAATTTACATTATTTTATGTGTATTTTGTATATGTATTTCAATACAAAGCTACCTAATTTTATATGTTTTTTGTATATTTATTTTAATACAAGTTTAAATTATTTTTGTGTATTTTTGTTTATAGTTTTATACAAATTTAGGTTATTTTATGTGTATTTTGTATATCTATTTTCATACAAATACACATTCTTTTCATGATATTTTGTTTATTTATTTTGACACGAATTAACATTATTTAATGTGTATTTTGTATATATATTTTTATACGTATTTACATTATTTCAAGTTTATTTTGTATATATATTTCTATAGAAATCTGCGTTATTTTATGTGTATTCGTATATATATTTTTAAACAAATTTACATTGTTTTATGTGTATTTTGCATATTTTTTCAATACAAATTTACCTTATTGTATGTGCATTTTGTATATTAATTTAAATACAAATTTGATTAATCTATGTGTATTTTTGTATATGTATTTTTATAAAAATATGCTTTATTTTATGGGTATTTTGCATCTTTATTTTCATACAAATTTACATTATTTTATTGATATTCTGTGTATTTATTTTAATATGATTTTACATTATTCTATGTGTATTTTGTATATATATTTTATATAAAATATATTTATTTTCATTTCATACAAATCTACATTATTTTATGTATTTTTTGTACTTGTATACACATAAAATATTTAAATTTGTATTGAAATAAATATACAAAATGCACATACAATAAGGTAAACTTTTATTGAAAGAGATATGCAAAAATACATATAAAACAATGTAAATTTGTTTCAAAATATATATACGAATACACATAAAATAACGTAGATTTCTATAAAAATATATATACAAAATACACATAAAATTAAGTAAATACGTATAAAAAAAATGTAAACAAAATACACATAAAATAATGTAAATTCGAAACAAAATAAATAAACAAAATACTAATAAAAGAATGTGTATTTTTATAAATATAAATGTACAAAATACACATACAAAATAAACATAAAATAAGGTAAATTTGTAATGAAATGTATGTACAAAATACACATAAAATAATGTAAATTTATATGAAAATATATATACAAATACACATAAAATACCATGAATTCGTATAAAATTATATATTCTAAATAAATATTAAATAATGTAAATGCGTATAAAAATATATATACAAAGTACATATAAAATAATGTAAATTCGTATCAATACAAATCAACAAAATACCAATAATATAATATATATTTGAATGAAAATAGATTTACAAAATACACATAACATTACTAAAATTTGTATTGAAATATATACAAAAATACATAAAAATAATTTGAGTTTGAATGAAAATAGATATTCAAAATACTTATAAAACTAGGTAAATTTCTTTTGAAATATATATACAAAATACCCATAAAATATTGTAAATTTGTGTCAAAATATATAAACATATACACATAAAATAACAAAATAACGTAAATATATATCAAATATATATACAAAAAACACATTAAATAATGAAAATATGTAAATTTGTATAAAACTATCTACAAAAATACACAGAACAAATACACATTCTTTTATTGGTATTTTGTTTATTTATTTTGTTTCGAATTTACATTATTTTATGTGTATTTTGTTTACATTTTTTTATACGTATTTACTTAATTTTGTGTATTTTGAATATATATTTTTATAGAAATCTACGTTATTTTATGTGTATTCGTATATATATTTTGAAACAAATTTACATTGTTTTATATGTATTTTTGCATATCTCTTTCAATAGAAATTTACCTTATTGTATGTGCATTTTGTATATTTATTTCAATTCAAATTTAAATATTTTGTGTGTATTTTGGTATATATATTTTTATAAGAAATGCGCTATTTGATGTGAATTTTGCATCTTTATTTTCATACAAATTTACATTATTTTATTAATATTCGGTGTATTTATTTTGATACGATTTTACATTATTCTATTTGTTTTTTGTATATATATTTTTTATACATATTTACATTATTTAAATGTATCTTGCATATATATTACATACAAATTTATTATCTATTATGTATTTTCATACAAATACACATTCTTTTCATATTTTGTTTATTTATTTTGTCACGAATTTACATTACTTAATATGTATTTTATATATATATATATATTTTTATACGTATTTACATAATTTCATGTGTATTTTGTATATATATTTCTATAGAAATCTACGTTATTTTATGTGTATTCGTATATATATTTTGAAACAAATTTACAATGTTTTATTTGTATTTTGCGTTTTTTTTCAATAAAAATTTACCTTATTGTAAATGTGCATTTTGTATATTAATTTTAATACAAATTTAATTATTCTATGTGTATTTTTGTATATGTATTTAAAAAAAAAAAATGCTTTATCTTATGGGTATTTTGCATCTTTATTTTCATACAAATTTAAATTATTTTATTCATATTCTGTGTACTTATTTTGATACGATTTTAAATTATTCTATGTATAACAAAAATAAATACAGAATACACAAAAATAGATATGCAAATTACATATAAACAATGTAAATTTGTTTCAAAATATATATACAAATACACATGAAATAAGGTAGATTTCTATAAAAATATACATACAAAATACACATAAAATTAAGTAAATACGTATAAAAAATGTATACAAAATACACATAAAATAATGTAAATTAGTATCAAAATAAATATACAAAATACCAATAAAAGAATGTGTATTTGTATATATATATATATATATATATATATATATATATATATATATATATATATATATATATATATATATATATATATATATTTATATATATATATATATATATATGTATATATAGATATACAAAATACACATTAAATAATATAAATTTGTTTAAAACTATACAAAATACACATGAAATGACGTAAATACGTATAAAAATATATATACAAAATACACATTAAATAATATAAATTCGCGTCAAAATAAATAAACAAAATATCAATAAAAGAATGTGTATTTGTATGAAAATAGATATACAAAATACACATAAAATAACCTAAATTTGTATCAAACTATATACAAAAATACACAAAAATATTTTAAATTTGTATGAAAATAAATATACAAAATACAAATAAACATTAAATAATGTAAATATGTATAAAAAAATTTATACAAAACACAAATAGAATAATGTAAAATCGTATCAAAATATATACACAGAATATTAATAAAATTATGTAAATTTATATGAAAATTAACATGCAAAATACCTATAAAATATCGCATTTTTTATAAAATTATTGATACCAAAATACACATAAAATATTTGAACTTGTATTAAAATAAATATACAAAATGCACATACAATAAGGTAAATTTGTATTGAAATAGATATGCAAAATACATATAAAATAATGTAAATTTGTTTCAAAATATATATACGAATACACATTAAATAACGTAGATTTCTATAAAAATACATATACAAAATACACATAAAATTAAGTAAATACGTATAAAAAAAATGTATTCAAAATACACATAAAATAATGTAAATTCGTATAAATGTAAATAAAGAATAAAAGAATGTGTATTTGTATCAATATAAATATACAAAATGCACATAAAATAACGTAAATTTATATAAAACTATATACATAAAATAACGCAAATTTCTATAAAAATATATGTACAAAAATGAACATTAAATAAATTTGCATAAAAAAATATATACAAAACACACATTAGATAATGTAAATGAGTATAAAAACATGTATACAAAATACCTATGAAATAATCTAAATTCGTATCGAATTAAATTAAGAAATACCAATAAAATAATGTAATTTTGGATGAAAATATATATACAAAATACACATATAATAACCTAAATACAAATACAAATATACACATAAAATAATTTAAAATTGAATGAAATAAATATACAAAATAAACATAAAATAAGGTAAATTTGTAATGAAATATATGAAAAAATACACATAAAATAATATTAATTTGTATGAAAATATATATACAAATACACATTAAATAACATGAATTTGTATAAAATTTGTATCAAAATATATACAAATACATACAATAAAATAACGTAATTTTTTTTTATGTAAATGTATATACAAAATACACATAAAATAATTTAAATACGTAGAAAAATAAATATTCAAAAAACACGTAAAATAATGTAAATATGTATGAAAATATATAAACAAATACACATAAAATAATGTAAATTTGGATAAAATATATATACAAAATGAACATTAAATAATGTAAATATGTATAAAAAAATATATACAAAAAACACATAGAATAATGTTAAATCGTATCAAAATAAATAAAGAGAATATCAATAAAATAATGTAAATTTGTATGAAAATAAAGATGCAAAATATCCATATAGTAACGCATATTTGCATAAAAATATATATACAAAAATACATATAAAATAGTTAAATTTGTATTAAAATAAATATACAAAATGCACGTACAATAAAGTAAATTGGTATTGAAATAGATATGCAAAATACACATCAATAATGTAAATTTGTATCAAAATACATATACGAATACTCATAAAATAGAGTAAATTTCTATAAAAATATACATACAAAATAGATATACAAAATACACATATAACTAGTTAAATTTGTATTTAAATACATGTACAAAAAAACACATAAAATAATGTAGATTTGTATGAAATGAAAACAAATACATTTTATATAAAATATATATACAAAATACACAAAGAATAATGTAAAATCATATTAAAATAAATACACAGAATATCAATACAATAATGTAAATTTGTATGAAAATAAAGATGCAAAATACCCATAAAATAAAGCATATTTTTATAAAAATACATATACAAAAATACATATAGATTAATCAAATTTGTATTAAAATTAATATACAAAATGCACATACAATAAGGTAAATTTGAATTGAAAAAATATGCAAAATACACATAAAACAATGTAAATTTGTCTCAAAATATATATACGCATACACATAAAATAACGCAGATTTCTATAGAAATATATATACAAAATACACTTGAAATAATGTAAATACGTATAAAAATATATATAAAAAATACACATTAAATAATGTTAATTCGTGTCAAAATAAATAAACAAAATATCATGAAAAGAATGTGTATTTGTATGAAAATAGATATACAAAATACACATAAAATAACCTAAATTTGTATAAAACTATATACAAAAATACACAAAAATAATTTAAACTTGTATGAAAATAAATATACAAAAAACATAAAAATAGGTAAATTTGTATTGAAATAGATATACAAAATACACATAAAATATTGAAATTTGAATGAAAATATATAAACATATAGACTTAAAATAACGTAAATTTGTATCAAATATATATACAAAAAACACATTAAATAATGTAAATATGTATAAAAAAATATATACAAAACACAAATAAAATAATGTAAAATCGTATCAAAATAAATACAGAAAATATTAATAAAATAATGTAAATTTGTATGAAAATTAAGATGTAAAATATCCATAAAATAATAAAATAATAAAAAATATATATACGAAAAAACATAAAATATTTGATTTGGTATTAATATAAATAGATATACAAAATACACATAAAATAAGCTAAATTTGAGTTGAAATATATACAAAATACATAAAATAATGTAAAATTGTATCAAAATACCTATACAAATACACATATAATAACGTAAATTTGTATAAAAATATATAAACAAAATTCACTTTAAATAATGTAAATACGTATAAAAAAATTGTAAAAAATACACAAATAATTATGTAATTCGTATCAAAATAAATAGACAAAATACCAATAAAATAATGTAAATTTCTATGAGAAAACATATACAAAATACACATAAATAACGCAAATATCAATAAAAATATATATAATATAATATATTTTTATACATATTTAAAATATTTAATGTATATTTTGTATATATATATTTTATCCAAATTTAGGTGATTTTATATGTATTTGTTTATATATTTTCATACAAATTTACATTATTTTATGTGAGTTTTGTATATGTATTTCAATACAAATTTGCCTAACTTTATGTGTATTTTGCATATCTATTTTCAAACAAATTTAAATTATTTTTGTGTATTTTTGTATATATTTTTATACAAATTTTAGTTATTTTATTTGTTTTTGTATATATATTTTCCTAAATATACATTCTTTTATTGGAATTTTGTGTATTTAATTTTTACGAATTTACATTATTTTATGTGTATTTTATATATTTTTCTACGTATTTAAACTATTTTATGTGTATTTTATATATACATTTTCATAAAAATTTACGTTATTTTATTGTGTGTATTCGTATATATTTTGAAACAAATTTTATACAAATTCATGTTATTTTATGTGCATTTTTATATATATTTTCATACAAATTTATATTATTTTATAATAAAACAATGTAAATTTGTATGAAAATAAAGATGCAAAATACCCATTAAATAACGCATTTTTTATAAAAATATATATACCAAAGTACACATGAAAAAATTAGTTTGTATTAAAATAAACATAAAAAATACACATACAATAAGGGAAATCTGTATTGAAATAGATATGCAAAATACATATAAAACAATGTAAATTTGTTTCAAAATATATATACGAATACACATAAAATAACGTAGATTTGTATAAAAATATATATACAAAATACACATAAAATGAAGTAAATACGTATAAGAAAATGTATACAAAATACACATAAAATAATGTAAATTCGTATCAAAATAAATAAACAAAATACCAATAAAAGAATGTGTATTTGTATAAATAGAAATATACAAAATACACATAAAATAACGTAAATTGGTATAAAACTATACAAAAATACACAGAAGTAATTAAATTCGTATGAAAATAGATATACAAAATACAGATATAATAAGCTAAATTTGAATTGAAATGTATATACAAAATACAATATTTTATGTGTATATTTGTATTTAGGTTATTTTATGTGTATTTTGTATATATATTTTCATCCAAAATTACATTATTTGATTGGTATTTTCTTAATTTAATTCGATACGAATTTAGATTATTTCATAGGTATTTTCTCTACATATTTTTATACTCATTTACATTATCTAATGCGTGTTTTGTATATATTTTTTTATGCAAATTTATTTTATGTTCATTTTTGTACATATATGTTTATAGAAATTCGCGTTATTTTATGTATATAGTTTTTTATAAATTTACGTTATTTTATCTGCATTTTGTATATTTATATTTATACAAATACACATTCTTTTATTGGTATATTGTTTATTTACATTTATACGAATTTACATTATTTTATGTGTATTTTATATACATTTTTTTATACGTATTTACTTAATGTTATGTGTATTTTGTATATATATTTTTATAGAAATCTACGTTATTTTATGTGTTTTCATATATATATTTTGAAACAAATTTACATTATTTTATATGTATTTTGCATATCTATTTCAATTCAAATTTACCTTATTTTATGTGCATTTTGTATATTTATTTTAATACAAATTGAAATATTTTATGTGTATTTTGGTATCAATAGTTTTATAAAAAAACGTAAATTTGTATAAAAAAATATGTACAAAACGCAAATAGAATAATGTAAAATCGTATAAAAATAAATACACAGAATATTAATAAAATAATGTAAATTTGTATGAAAATAAAGAAGCAAAATACCCATAAAATAACGCATTTTTTTTATAAAAATATATATACCAAAATACACATCAAAAAATTAAATTTTATTAAAATAAATATACAAAAAACACATACAATAAGGTAAATTTGTATTGAAATAGATATGCAAAATACATATAAAACAATGTAAATTTGTTTCAAAATATATATACGAATACACATAAAATAACGTAGATTTCTATAAAAATATATATACAAAATACACATAAAATGAAGTAAATACGTATAAAAAAATGTATACAAAATACACATAAAATAATGTAAATTCGTATCAAAATAAATAAACAAAATACCAATAAAAGAATGTCTATTTGTATAAATATAAATATACAAAATACACATAAAATAACGTAAATTTATATAAAACTATATACAAAAATACACAGAAGTAATTAAATTTGTATGAAAACATATACAAAATACTCACAAAATAAGCTAAATTTGAATTGAAATATATATACAAAATACATGAAATAAAGTAAATTTGTATCAAAATATTTATACAAATACACATATAATAACGTAAATTTGTATGAAAATATATAAACAAAATACACATTAAATAATGTAAATACGTATAAAGAAATATGTACAAAATACACATATAATAATGTAATTCGTATCAAAATAAATAAACAAAATACTAATAAAATAATATAAATTTGTATGAGTAAACGTGTATGTTCCATATTTTTTCAATACAAATTTACCTTATTATATACGCATTTTGTATATTAATTTTAATATATGTGTATTTGAATATATATTTTGATACAAATTTACATTATTTTATGTATTTTCTATATTTATTTCTATTCAAATTTAGCTTATTTAATGTGTCTTTTGTATATCTATTTTCATACAAATTTAATTATTTTTGTTTATTTTTGTATATAGTTTTATACAATTTTACGTTATTTTATGTGTATTTTGTATATTTATATTTATACAAGTAAACATTCTTTTACTGGCATTTAGTTTATTTATTTTGATACGAATTTACATTATTTTATGTGTATTTTGTATACATTTTCTTATACGTATTTACTTCATTTTATGTGTATTTTGTATATATATTTTTATAGAAATCTACGTTATTTTATGTGTATATTTTGAAAGAAATTTACATTGTTTTTTATGTATTTTGCATATCTATTTCAATACAAATTTACCTTATTGTATGTGCATTTTGTATATTTATTGTAATACAAATTTAAATATTTTATGTGTATTTTGGTATATATATTTTCATAAAAAATGCGTTGTTTTATGGGTATTTTGCATCTTTATTTTCATACAAATTTACATTATTTTATTAATATTCTGTGTATTTATTTTGACACTATTTTACATTATTCTATTTGTGTTTTGTATATATTTTTTTATACATATTTACATTATTTAATGTGTATTTTCTATATATATATATTTCATACAAAGCTACGTTATTTTAAGTGTATTTGTTTATATATTTTCATTCAAATTTACATTATTTTATGTGTATTTTGTATATGTATTTCAATAGAAATTTAACTAGTTTTATGTGTATTTTGTATATATATTTTTATACAAATTTAAATTATTTTTGTGTATTTTTTTAATAGAGTTTTATACAAATTTACAATATTTTATGTGTTTTTTGTATATCTATTTTCATACAAATACACATTCTTTTATTGATATTTTGATTATTTATTTTGATGCGAATTTACATTATTTAATGTGTATTGTGTATATATATTTTTATACGTATTTACGTCATCCTTATTGTATGTGTGCATTTTGTATATTAATTTTAATACAAATTTAATTATTCTATGTGTATTTTTGTATATGTATTTTTTAAAAAAAATATGCTTTATCTTATGGGTATTTTGCATATTTATTTTCATACAAATTTAAATTATTTTATTGATATTCTGTGTACTTATTTTGATACGATTTTACATTATTCTATGTATAACAAAAATAAATACAGAATACACAAAAATAGATATGCAAAATACATATAAACAATGTAAATTTGTTTCAAAATATACACATGAAATAAGGTAGATTTCTATAAAAATATATATACAAAATACACATAAAATTAAGTAAATACGTACAAAAAATGTATACAAAATACACATAAAATAATGCAAATTAGTATCAAAATAAATAAACAAAATACCAATAAAAGAATGTGTATTTGTATAAATATATATATACAAAATACACATTAAATAATATAAATTTGTTTAAAACTATACAAAATACACATGAAATGATGTAAATACGTATAAAAATATATATACAAAATACACATTAAATAATGTAAATTCGCGTCAAAATAAATAAACAAAATATCAATAAAAGAATGTGTATTTGTATTAAAATAGATATACAAAATACACATAAAATAGCCTAAATTTGTATCAAACTATATACAAAAATAAACAAAAATATTTTAAATTTGTATGAAAATAAATATACAAAATACACATAAAATTAGGTAAATTTGTATTGAAATACATACACAAAATACACATAAAATAATGTAAATTTGAATGAAAATATATTATCAAATACACTTAAAATAACGTAAATTTGTATAAAAAAATATGTACAAAACACAAATAGAATAATGTAAAATCGTATCAAAATAAATACACAGAATATTAATAAAATAATGTAAATTTGTATGAAAATAAAGAAGCAAAATACCCATAAAATAACGCATTTTTTTTAAAATATATATACCAAAATACACATCAAAAAATTTAATTTGTATTAAAATAAATATACAAAAAACACATACAATAAGGTAAATTTGTATTGAAAAAGATATGCAAAATACATATAAAACAATGTAAATTTGTTTCAAAATATATATACGAATACACATAAAATAACGTAGATTTCTATAAAAATATATATACAAAATACACATAAAATGAAGGAAATTCGTATAAAAAAATATATACAAAATACACATAAAATAATGTAAATTCGTATCAAAATAAATAAACAAAATACCAATAAAAGAATGTGTATTTGTATGAATATAAATATACAAAATACAGATAAAATAACGTAAATTTATATAAAACTATATACAAAAATACACAGAAGTAATTAAATTTGTATGAAAATATATACAAAATACACACGATATAAGCTAAATTTGAATTGAAATATATATACAAAATACATGAAATAAAGTAAATTTGTATCAAAATATTTATACAAATACACATATAATAACGTAAATTTGTATGAAAATGTATAAACAAAATACACATTAAATAATGTAAATACGTATAAAAAAATATGTACAAAATACACATATAATCATGTAATTCGTATCAAAATAAATAAACAAAATACCAATAAAATAATATAAATTTGTATGAGTAAACGTGTATGTTGCATATTTTTTCAATACAAATTTACCTTATTATATACGCATTTTGTATATTAATTTTAATACAAATTTAATTATTCGATGTGTATTTTTGTATCTGTATTTTTATAAACATATGCTTTATTTTTTGGGTATTTTGCATCTTTATTTTCATACAAATTTACATTATTTTATTGAAATTCTGCTCATTCATTTTGATACGAATTGACATTATTTTATGTGTATTTTGTATATATTTTTCATACAAATTTACGTTATTTTATGTGTATTTGCTTATATATTTTGACACAAATTTACAATATTTTATGGGTATTTTGTTTATACATTTCAAAAGAAATTTACCTAGTTTTATGTGTATTTTGTATATCTATTTTCATACAAACTCAAATTATTTCTATGTATTTTTGAATATATTTTAATACAAATTTTAGTTATGTGTACTTTGTAAATTTTTTTTCATTCAAATATATAATATTTTATTGGTGTTTTGTTGATTTATATTGATACGAATTTACATTATTTTATATGTACTTTGTATATATATTTTTATACGCTTTTACATTATTTAATATTTATTTTGAATATATATTTTTATACAAATTCATGGTATTTTATGTGAATTTGTATATATATTTTGATATAAATTTACATTATTTTATGTGTATTTTGTACATATATTTTATTACAAATCTACCTTATTTTATGTTTATTTTGTATGTGTATTTTGTATATTTATATTTATCCAAATACACATTCTTTTATTGGTATTTTGTTTATTTATTTTAATTCGAATTTACATTATTTTATGCGTATTTTGTATACATTTTTTTATACGTATTTACTTAATTTTATGTGTATTTTGTGTATATATTTTTATAGAAATCTACGTTTTTTTATTTGTATTCGTATATATATTTTGAAACAAATTTACATTGTTTTATATGTATTTTTGCATATCTCTTTCAATACAAATTTACCTTATTGTATGTGCATTTTGTATATTTATTTCAATGCAAATTTAAATATTTTATGTATTTTGGTATATATATTTTTATAAGATTACGAAAATTTGAATAAAAATATATACAAAAAAACAAAAAAATAAATTTCAATTTGTATGAAAATAGATATACAAAATACACATATAATTAGTTAAATTTGTATTTAAATACATGTACAAAATACACATAAAATAATGTAAATTTGTATGAAATGAAAACAAATTCACATAAAATTCGCGTCAAAATAAATAAACAAAATATCAATAAAAGAATGTGTATTTGTATGAAAATAGATATACAAAATACACATAAAATAACCTAAATTTGTATCAAACTATATACAAAAATAAACAAAAATATTTTAAATTTGTATGAAAATAAATATACAAAATACACATAAAATTAGGTAAATTTGAATTGAAATACATACATAAAATACACATTAAATAATGTAAATTTGAATGAAAATACATAAACAAATACACTTAAAATAACGTAAATTTGTATAAAAAAATATGTACAAAACACAAATAGAATAATGTAAAATCGTATCAAAATAAATACACAGAATATTAATAAAATAATGTAAATTTGTATGAAAATAAAGAAGCAAAATACCCATAAAATAACGCATTTTTTTATTTATAAAAATATATATACCAAAATACACATCAAAAAATTAAATTTGCATTAAAATAAATATACAAAAAACACATACAATAAGGTAAATTTGTATTGAAATAGATATGCAAAATACATATAAAACAATGTAAATTTGTTTCAAAATATATATACGAATACACATAAAATAACGTAGATTTCTATAAAAATATATATACAAAATACACATAAAATGAAGTAAATACGTATAAAAAACTGTATACAAAATACACATAAAATAATGTAAATTCGTATCAAAATAAATAAAAAAAATACCAATAAAAGAATGTGTATTTGTATAAATATAAATATACAAAATACACATAAAATAACGTAAATTTATATAAAACTATATACAAAAATACACAGAAGTAATTAAATTTGTATGAAAATATATACAAAATACACACAAAATAAGCTAAATTTGAATTAAAATATATATACAAAATGCATGAAATAAAGTAAATTTGTATCAAAATATTTATACAAATACACATATAATAACGTAAATTTGTATGAATATATATACACAAAATACACATTAAATAATGTAAATACGTATAAAGAAATATGTACAAAATACACATATAATCATGTAACTCGTATCAAAATAAATAAACAAAATACCAATAAAATAATATAAATTTGTATGAGTAAACGTGTATGTTGCATATTTTTTCAATACAAATATATGTGTATTTGAATATATATTTTGATACAAATTTACATTTTTTTATGTATTTTCTATATTTATTTCAATTCAAATTTAGCTTATTTTATGTGTCTTTTGGATATCTATTTTCATACAAATTTAATTATTTTTGTTTATTTTTGTATATAGTTTTATACAATTTTACGTTATTTTATGTGTATTTTGTATATTTATATTTATACAAGTAAACATTCTTTTATTGGCATTTAGTTTATTTATTTTGATACGAGTTTACATTATTTTATGTGTATTTTGTATACATTTTTTTATACGTATTTACTTCATTTTATGTGTATTTTGTATATATATTTTTATAGAAATCTACGTTATTTTATGTGTATTCGAATATATATTTTGAAACAAATTTACATAGTTTTATGTGTATTTTGCATATCTATTTCAATACAAATTTACTTTATTGTATGTGCATTTTGTATATTTATTGTAATACAAATTTAAATATTTTATGTGTATTTTGGTATATATATTTTCATAAAAAATGCGTTGTTTTATGGGTATTTTGCACCTTTATTTTCATACAAATTTACATTATTTTATTAATATTCTGTGTATTTATTTTGATACTATTTTACATTATTCTATTTGTGTTTTGTATATATTTTTTTATACATATTTACATTATTTAATGTGTATTTTCTATATATATTTCATACAAATTTACGTTATTTTAAGTGTGTTTGTTTATATATTTTCATTCAAATTTACATTATTTTATGTGTATTTTGTATATGTATTTCAATAGAAATTTAACTAGTTTTATGTGTATTTTGTATATATATTTTTATACAAATTTAAATTATTTATGTGTATTTTTTTAATAGAGTTTTATACAAATTTACTATATTTTATGTGTATTTTGTATATCTATTTTCATACAAATACTCATTCTTTTATTGATATTTTGTTTATTTATTTTGATGCGAATTTACATTATTTAATGTGTATTGTGTATATATATTTTTATACGTATTTACGTCATTTCATGTGTATTTTGTATATATATTTCTATAGAAATATACGTTATTTTATGTGTATTCGTATATATATTTTGAAACAAGTATACATTGTTTTATGTGCATTTTGTATATTTTTTCAATACAAATTTCCCTTATTGTACGTGCATTTTGTATATTAATTTTAATACAAATTCAATTATTCTATGTATATTCTTGTATATGTATTTTAAAAAAAATATGCTTTATTTTATGGGTATTGTGCATCTTTATTTTCATACAAAATTACATTATTTTATTGATATTCTGTGTATTTATTTTGATACGATTTTACATTATTCTATGTATATTTTGTATATCTATTTTATACAAATGTACGTTATTTTATGTGAATTTGTTTTCATTTCATACAAATTTACATTATTTTATGTGTATTTTGTACATGTATTTAAATACAAATTTAACTAATTATATGTGTATTTTGTATATCTATTTTCATACAAATTGAAATTTATTTTTTAGTTTTTTTGTATATACTTTTATTCAAATTTTCGTAATTTTATGTGTATTTTGTATATTTATTTTCCTACAAATATACGTTCTTTTATCGGAATTTTGTTTATTTATTTTGATACGAATTTTCATTTTTTTAGGTGTATTTGATATATACTTTTTTATACTTATTTACATAATTTTATATGTATTTTGAATATATATTTTCATAGAAGTTTACTCTATATATATATATACAAAAAAACACAAAAATAATATAAATTTGTATGAAAATAAATATACAAAATACACATAAAATTAGGTAAATTTGTATTGAAATACATATACAAAATACACTTAAAATAATGTAAATTTGAATGAAATTCTATAAACAAATACACTTAAAATGACGTTAATTTGTATAAAATATATATAAAAAATACACATTAAATAATGAAAATATGTATAAAAAAATATATATATAAAACACAAATAGTATAATATAAAATCGAATCAAAATATATACACAGAATATTAATAAAATAATGTACATTTGTATGAAAACTAAGATGCAAAATACCTATAAAATAACGCATTTTTTTTTAAATTATATATACCAAAATACACATAAAATATTTGAATTTGTATTAAAATAAATATACAAAATGCACATACAATAAGGTAAATTTGTATTGAAATAGATATGCAAAAAACACATAAAACAATGTAAATTTGTTTCAAAATATATATACGAATACACATAAAATAACGTAGATTTCTATAAATATATATATATACAAAATACAAATAAAATTAAGTAAATACGAATCAAAAATGTATACAAAATACACATAAAATAATGTAAATTCGTATAAATATAAATAAACAAAATACCAATAAGAGAATGTGTATTTGTATAAATACAAATATACAAAATGCACATAAAATAACGTAAATTTGTATAAAACTATATACAAAAATACACAGAAGTAATTAAATTTGCATGAAAATAGATATACAAAATACACACAAAATAAGCTAAATTTGAATTGAAATATATATACAAAATACATAAAATAAAGTAAATTCGTTTCAAAATATTTTTAACAAATACACATATAATAACGTAAATTTGTAAAAAAATATATATAAACAAAATACACATTAAGTAATGTAAATACGTATAAAAAAATATTTTCAAAATACACCAATAATCAAGTCATTCGTATCAAAATAAACAAACAAAAAACTAATTAAATAATGTAAATTTGAATGAGAAAACATATACAAAATACACATAAAATAACGTTTTAAGTTTCTATAAAAATATATGTACAAAAATGCACATAAAATTAGTTTGCATAAAAAATATATACACACATTAGATAATGTAAATGAGTATAAAAATATGTATACAAAATACCTATGAAATAATCTAAATTCGTATCGAGTTAAATTAAGAAAATAAGAATAAAATTATGTAATTTTGGATGAAAATATATAGAGAAAACACATAAAATAACCTAAATACAAATTCAAATATACACATTAAATAATTTAAAATTGAATGAAATAAATATACAAAATAAACATAAAATAAGGTAAATTTGTAATAAAATATATGTAAGAATACACATAAAATAATATAAATTTGTATGAAAATATATATACAAATACACATAAAATAACATGAATTTGTATAAAATGTTTCAAAATATATACGAATACACACAATAAAATAACGTAAATTTTTATGAAAATGTATATATAAAATACACATAAAATAGTTTAAATACGTAGAAAAATATATATACAAAATACACATAAAATAATGTAAATTCGTAAAAAATTAAATACACAAAATTCCAATAAAAGAATGTATATTTGTAGAAAATATATATACAAAAACAAATAAATAACTAAAATTTGTATAAAAAGATATACAAAAATACACAAAAATAATTTAAATTTGTTTGAAAATAGATATGCAAAATACACATAAAGTTAGGCAAATTTGTATTGAAATACATATACAAAACTCACATAAAATAATGTAAATTTGTATGAAAATATATAAACAAATACATATAAAATCACGTAAATTTGGATAAAATATATATATACAAAATATACATTAAATATTTTAAATATGTATAAAAATATATTATATTATATATATTTTTATTGATATTTGCGTTATTTATGTGTATTTTGTATATGTTTTCTCATAGAAATTTACATTATTTTATTGGTATTTTGTCTATTTATTTTGATACGAATTACATGATTATTTGTGTATTTTTTACATTTTTTTTTATACGTATTTACATTATTTAATGTGTATTTTGTTTATATATTTTTATACAAATTTACGTTATTATATGTGTATTTGTATAGGTATTTTGATACAAATTTACATTATTTTATGTATTTTGTATATATATTTCAATTCAAATTTAGCTTATTTTATGTGTATTTTGTATATCTATTTATTTTAATACAAAATCAAATATTTTATGTTTTTTCGTATATATATTTTTATAAAAAATGCGTTATTTTATGGGTATTTTGCATCTTAATTTTCATTCAAATTTACATTATTTTATTAATATTTTCTGTTTTTATTTTGATACGATTTTACATTATTTTATTTGTGTTTTGTATATATTCTTTGTATGTTTATATATTTTCATTCAAATTTACATTATTTTATGTGTATTTTGTATATGTATTTCAATACAAATTTACCTATTTTTATATGTTTTTTGTATATTTATTTTCATACAAGTTTAAACAATTTTTGCGTATTTTTGTATATAGTTTTATACAAATTTAGGTTATTTTATGTGTATTTTGTATATCAATTTTCATACAAATACACATTCTTTTCATGATATTTTGTTTATTTATTTTGACACGAATTAACATTATTTAATGTGTATTTTGTATATATATTTTTATACGTATTTACATTATTTCAAGTGTATTTTATATATATATTTCTATAGAAATCTGCGTTATTTTATGTGTATTCGAATATATATTTTGAAACTAATTTACATTGTTTTATGTGTATTTTGTATATTTTTTCAATACAAATTTACCTTATTGTATGTGCATTTTGTATATTAATTTTAATACAAATTTGATTAATCTATGTGTATTTTTGTATATGTATTTTTAAAAAAATATGTAATTAGTTCAATTTGTATTTATATACATGTACAAAATACACATAAAATAATGTAAATTTGTATGAAATGAAAACAAATTCACATAAAATAACGAACATTTGTATGAAATAGATATACAAAATAATTTTATGTGTATTTTGTATATTTATTTTCATTCAAATTTAAATTATTTTTGTGTATTTTTGCATATAGTTTTATTCAAACTTACTAGTAGGTTATTTTATGAGTATTTTGTATATCTATTTTCATACAAATACACATTCTTTTATTGATATTTTGTTTATTTATTTTGACGCGAATTTAAATTATTTAATGTGTATTTTGTATATATATTTTTATACGTATTTACATCATTTCATGTGTATTTTGTATATATATTTCTATAGAAATCTAAGTTATATTATGTGTATTCGTATATAGATTTTTAAACAAATTTACACTTTTATGTGTATTTTGCATGTTTTTTCAATACAAATTTACCTTATTATATATGCATTTTGTATATTAATTTTAATACAAATTTAATTATTCTATGTGTATTTTTGTATATGTATTTTTTTAAAAATATGCTTTATTTTATGGGTATTTTGCATCTTTATTTTCATACAAATTTACGTTATTTTATTGATATTCTGCTCATTCATTTTGATACGATTTGACATTATTCTATGTGTATTTTGTATATATTTTTCAAACAAATTTACGTTATTTTATGTGTATTTGTTTATATATTCTAACACAAATTTACAATATTTTATGGGTATTTTGTATATATATTTCAAAAGAAATTTACCTAGTTTTATGTGCATATTGAATATCTATTTTCATACAAACTCATATTATTTTTATGTATTTTTGTATATATTTCAATACAAATTTTAGTTATGTTATGTGTATTTTGTAAGTCTATTTTCATTCAAATATATATTATTTTATTGGTATTTTGTTGATTTATATTGATACGAATTTACATTATTTTATATGTAATTTTTATATATATTTTTATACGCATTTACATTATTTAATATTTATTTTGAATATATAATTTTATACAAATTCATGGTATTTTATGTGTATTTGTATATATATTTTCATATAAATTTACATTATTTTATGTGTATTTTGTACATATATTTCATTACAAATTTACCTTATTTTATGTTTATTTTGTATGTGTATTTTGTACATTTATATTTATACAAATACACATTCTTTTATTGGTATTTTGTTTATTTATTTTGTTTCGAATTTATATTATTTTATGTGTATTTTGTTTACATTTTTTTTACGTATTTACCTAATTTTATGTGTATTTTGTATATATATTTTTATAGAAATCTACGTTATTTTATGTGTATTCGTATATATATTTTGAAACAAATTTACTTTGTTTTATATGTATTTTTGCATATCTCTTTCAATAGAAGTTTACCTTATTGTATGTGCATTTTGTATATTTATTTCAATACAAATTTAAATATTTTATGTGTATTTTGGTATATATATTTTTATAAGAAATGCGCTACTTGATGGGAATTTTGCATCTTTATTTTCATACAAATTTACATTATTTTATTAATATTCGGTGTATTTATTTTGATACGATCTTACATTATTCTATTTGTTTTTGTATATATTTTTTTATACATATTTACATTATTTAATGTATATCTTGCCTATATATTTCATACAATTTTATTATCTATTATTTATTTTCATACAAATACACATTCTTTTCATGATATTTTGTTTATTTATTTTGACACGAATTTACATTACTTAGTTTGTATTTTATATGTATATTTTTATACGTATTTACATAATCTCATGTGTATTTTGTAAATATATTTCTACAGAAATCTACGTTATTTTATGTGTATTCGTATATATATTTTGAAACAAATTTACAATGTTTTATTTGTATTTTGCGTTTTTTTCAATACAAATTTACCTTATTGTATGTGTGCATTTTGTATATTAATTTTAATACAAATTTAATTATTCTATGTGTATTTTTGTATATGTATTTAAAAAAAAAAAAAAATGCTTTGTCTTATGGGTATTTTGCATCTTTGTTTTCATACAAATTTAAATTAATTTATTGATATTCTGTGTACTTATTTTGATACGATTTTACATTATTCTATGTATAACAAAAATAAATACAGAATACACAAAAATAGATATGCAAAATACATATAAACAATGTAAATTTGTTTCAAAATATATATACGAATACACATGACATGGGTATTTTGAATCTTAATTTTCATACAAATTTGCATTATTTTATTAATATTTTCTGTATTTATTTTGATACGATTTTACATTATTTTATTTGTGTTTTGTATATATATTTTTTATACATATTTACATTATTTAATGTGTTTTTTGTATATATATCTGATACAAATTTACGTTATTTTAAGTCTATATGTTTATATATTTTCATTCAAATTTACATTATTTTATGTGTATTTTGTATATGTATTTCAATACAAATTTACCTAATTTTATGTTTTTTGTATATTTATTTTCATACAAGTTTAAATAATTTTTGTTTATTTTTGTATATAGTTTTATACAAATTTAGGTTATTTTATGTGTATTTTGTATATCTATTTTCATACAATACACATTCTTTTCATGATATATATATTTTTTTTTTGACACGAGTTAACATTATTTAATGTGTATTTTGAATATATATTTTTATACGTATTTACATTATTTCAAGTGTATTTTGTATATATATTTCTATATAAATCTACGTTATTTTATATGTATTCGTATATATATTTTGAAACAAATTTACATTGTTTTATGTGTATTTTGCATATTTTTTCAATACAAATTTACATTATTGTATGTGCATGTTGTATATTAATTTTAATACAAATTTGATTAATCTATGTGTATTTTTGTGTATGTATTTTTATAAAAATATGCTTTATTTTATGGGTATTTTGCATCTTTATTTTCATACAAATTTACATTATTTTATTGATATTGTGTGTATTTATTTGGTATGATTTTACATTATTCTATGTGTATTTTGTATATATATTTTATATAAAATGTATTTGTTTTCAATTCATACAAATCTACATTATTTTATGTGTTTTTTGTACATGTATTTAAATACAAATTTAACTAGTTATATGTGTATTTTGTATATCTATTTTGTATGTATATTTTCATAGAAATTTTCTCTATTTTATGAGTATTCGTATATATATTTTGATACAAATTTACATTATTGATGTGTATTTTGCATATCTATTTCAATACAAATTTTCTTTATATTACGTGCATTTTGTATATTTATTTTACTACAAATTTAATTATTTTATATGTATTTTTGTATATATATTTTTATGCAAATATGCGTTATTATATGGATATTTTGCAGTTTATTTTCATACAAATTTACATTATTATATTGATATTCTCTTTATTTATTTTGATACGATTTAACATTATTCTATGTGTATTTTTTAAATATTTTTTATACATATTTACATTATTTAAGGTTTATTTTGTATATATATTTTATTCAAATTTACATTATTTTATGTGTATTTGTTTATATTTTTTTATACAAATTTACATTATTTTATGTGTATTTTGTATATACATTTTCATAAAAAAATTACGTTATTTTATTGTGTGTATTCGTATATATTTTGATACAAATTTTATACAAATTCATGTTATTTAATGTGTATTTGTATATATATTTTCATACAAATTTATATTATTTTATATGTATTTTTTTAATATATTTCATTACAAATTTACCTTATTTTATGTTTATTTTGTATATTTATTTCATTCAATTTTAAATTATTTTATGTGTATATTGTATATATATTTTCATCCAAAATTACATTATTATATTGGTATTTTCTTAATTTAATTCGATACGAATTTAGATTATTTCATAGGTATTTTGTATACATATTTTTATACTCATTTACATTATCTAATGTGTGTTTTGTATATATTTTTTTATGCAAATTTATTTTATGTTCATTTTTGTACATATATTTTTATAGAAATTTGCGTTATTTTATGTATATAGTTTTATATAAATTAACGTTATTTTATGTGCATTTTGTATATTTATATACAAATACACATTCTTTTATTGCTATATTGTTTATTTATATTTATACGAATTTACATTATTTTATGTGTATTTTGTATACATTTTTTTATACGTATTTACTTAATTTTATGTGTATTTTGTATATGTATTTTTACAGAAATCTACGTTATTTTATGTGTATTCGCATATATATTTTAAAACAAATTTACATTATTTTATATGTATTTTGCATATCTATTTCAATACAAATTTACCTTATTGTATGTGCATTTTGTATATTTATTTTGATACAAATTCAAATATTTTATGTGTATTTTGGTATCAATAATTTAAAAAAAAATGCGTTATTTTATAGGTATTTTGCATCTTAATTTTCATACAAATTTACATTATTTTATCAATATTCTGTGTATATATTTTGATACGATTTTACATTATTCTATTTGTGTTTTGTATATATTTTTTTATACATATTTACATTATTTAATGTGTATTTTGTATATATATTTCATACAAATTTACGTTATTATATGTGTATTTCTTTATATATTTTCTTTCAAATTTACATTATTTTATGTGTATTTTGTATATGTATTTCAATAGAAATTAACCTAATTTTAAGTGTATTTTGTATATTTCTTTTCATACAAATTTAAATTATTTTTGTGTATTTTTGTATATAGTTTTATACAAATTTAGGTAATTTTATGTACGCATTTACATTATTTAATGTGTGTTTTGTATATATATTTTTTTCCAAAGTTAATTTATTTTACGTTCATTTTTGGACATATATTTTTATTGAAATTAGCGTTATTTTATATGTATTTGTATATGTTTTCTCATACAAATTTACATTATTTTATTGCTATTTTGTTTATTTAGTTTGATACGAGTTACATGATTATATGTGTATTTTTTACATATTTTTTATACGTATTTACATTACTTAATGTGTATTTTGTTTATATATTTTTAAACGAATTTACGTTATTATATGTATTTTTATAAATATTTTGATACAAATTTACATTATTTTATGTATTTTCTATATACATTTCAATTCAAATTTAGCTTATTTTGTCTGTATTTTGTGTATCTATTTTCATACGAATTTAATTACTTCTGTGTATTTTTGTATATAGTTTTATACAAATTTACGTTATTTTATGTGTATTTTGTATATTTATATTTATACAAATACACATTCTTTTATTGGTATTTTGTTTATTTATTTTGATACGAATTTACATTATTTTATGTGTTTTTTGTATACATTTTTTTATACGTATTTACTTCATTTTACGTGTATTTTGTATATATATTTTTATACAAATCTACGTTATTTTATGTGTATTCGTATATATATTTTGAAACAAATTTACATTGTTTTATATGTATTTTGCATATCTATTTCAATACAGATTTACCTTATTGTATGTGAATTTTGTATATGTATTTTAATACAAATAATTTTTTTATGTGTATTTTTGTATATATATATTTAAAAAAAATGCGTTATTATATGGAAATTTGGTTCTTTATTTTCATACAAATTTACATTATTTTATTAATATTCTGTGTATTTATTTTGATTCGATTTTACATTATTCTATTTGTGTTTTGTATATATTTTTTTATAGAAATTTACGTTATTTTAAGTGTATTTGTTTATGTATTTTCATTCAAATTTACAGAATTTTATGTGTATTTTGTATATGTATTTCAATACAAATTTACCTAATTTTATGTGTATTTTGTATATTTATTTTCATACAAATTTAAATTATTTTTGTGTATTTTTGTATATAGTTTTATACAAATTTATGTTATCTTATGTGTATTTTGTATATTTATTTTCATACAAATACACATTCTTTTATTGACATTTTGTTTATTTATTTTGACACGAATTTACATTATTTAATGTGTATTTTGTATATATATTTTTATACGTATTTACATCCTTTCATGTGTATTTTGTATTTTTAAAAAAAATGCGTTATTTTATGGGTATTTTGCTTCTTTATTTTCATACAAATTTACATTATTTTACATTTTACATTCTGTGTATTTATTTTAATTCGATTTTACATTATTCTATTTGTGTTTTGTATATATATTTTTTATACATATTTACATTATTTAATGAGTATTTTATATATATATTTTATACAAATTTATGTTAATTTAAGTGTATTTGTTTATATATTTTCATTCAAATTTACATTATTTTATGTGTATTTTATATATGTATTTCTTTACAAATTTACCTTATTTTATGAGTATTTTGTATATTTATTTTTATACAAATTTAACTTTTTTTTGTGTATTTTTATATATAGATTTATACAAATTTACGTTATTTTATGTGTATTTTGTATATGTATTTTCATACAAATACACATTCTTTTCTTGATATTTTAATTATTTATTTTGACACGAATTTACATTATTTAATGTGTATTTTGTATATATATTTTTATACGTATTTACAACATTTCATGTGTATTTTGTATATATATTTCTATAGAAATCTACGTTCTTTTATGTGTATTCGTATATATATTTTGAAACAAATCTACATTATTTTATGTATATTTTGTATATATATTTCATTATAAATTTGCCTTATTTTAAGTTTTTTCTTTTATATATTTTCATTCAAATTCAAATCATTTTATGTGTATATATTTATTTGTATTTACGTTATTTTATGTGTATTTTCTATATATATTTTCATTCAAAATTACATTATTTTATCGGTATTTTGTTCATTTATTTCGATACGAATTTAGATTATTTCATGTGTATTTTCTATTCATATACATATAGAGTAAATTTCTATGAAAATATATATTCAAAATACATATAAAATTATGTAAATAAGTATAAAAAATATATATATCAAATACACCTAAAAAAAATGAAAATTCGTATCAAAATAAATAAATAAAATTCCGATAAAAGAACGTATATTTGTAGGAAAATAAATATACAAAATACACATAAAATTACGAAAATTTGAATAAAAATATATACAAAAATACACACAATTAATTTCAATTTGTATGAAAATAGATATACAAAATACACATATAATTAGTTAAATTTGTATTTAAATACATGTACAAAATTCACATAAAATAATGTAAATTTGTATGAAATGAAAACAAATTCACATAAAATAACGTACATTGGTATAAAATAGATATACAAAATATACATAGAATAATGTAAAATCGTATCAAAATAAATACACAGAATATCAATAAAATAATGTAATTTTGTATGAAAATAAAGATGCAAAATACCCATAAAATAAAGCATATTTTTATAAAAATACATATACAAAAATACACATAGAATAGCTAAATTTGTATTAAAATTAATATACAAAATGCACGTACAATAAGGTAAATTTGTATTGAAAAAATATGCAAAATGCACATAAAACAATGTATATTTGTTTCAAAATATACATACGCATACACATAAAATAACGTATATTTCTATAGAAATATATATACAAAATAGACATGAAGTGACGTAAATACGTATAAAAATATATACACAATACACATTAAATAATGTAAATTCGCACCAAATAAATAAACAAAATATCAATAAAAGAATGTGTATATGTATGAAAATAGACATACAAAATACACATAAAATATTGTAAATTTGAATAAAACTCTATACAAAAATAAACAAAAAATAATTTAAATTTGTATAAAATATATATACAAAATACACATGAAATTAGGTAGATTTCTATTGAAATACATATACAAAATACACATAAAATAATATAAATTTGAATAAAAATATACAAAAAAATACAAAAATACAAAAATATATAAACAAATACGAAAATTTGTATGAAATATATATAGAAAATACACATTAAATAATGTACACATGTATAAAAAAATATATACAAAACACAAATAGAATAATGTAAAATAGTATCAAAATAAATACACAGAATATTAATAAAATAATGTAAATTTGTATGAAAATAAAGTTGCAAAATACCCATAAAACAACGCATTTTTTATGAAAATATATATACCAAAATGCACATAAAATATTTAAATTTGTATTACAATAAATATACAAAATGCACATACAATAAGGTAAATTTGTCTTGAAATAGATATGCAAAATACATATAAAACAATGTAAATTTGTTTCAAAATATACATACGAATACACATAAAATAACGTAGATTTCTATAAAATATATATACAAAATACACATAAAATGAAGTAAATACGTATAAGAAAATGTATACAAAATACACATAAAATAATGTAAATTCGTATCAAAATAAATAAACTAAATGCCAATAAAAGAATGTTTACTTGTATAAATATAAATATACAAAATACACATAAAATAACGTAAAATTGTATAAAACAATAATCAAAAATAAACAAAAATAATTAAATTTGTATGAAAATAGATATACAAAAGACACATAAAATAAGCTAAATTTGAATTGAAATAAATATAGAAAATACATAAAATAATGTAAATTTGTATCAAAATATATATTCAAATACACATATAATAACGTAAATTTGTATAAAAATATATAAACAAAATACACATTAAATAATGTAAATACGTATAAAAGATATGTACGTAATGTAAAAATTTATAAAATTAAAGATGCAAAATACCCATAAAATATCTCATATTTAAAAATATATATATACAAAAATACACATAAAATAATTACATTCGTATTAAAATAAATATACAAAATACACATACAATAAGGTAGATTTGTATTGAAATAGATATGCAAAAAACACATAAAATAATGAAAATTTTTAACAAAATATATACGAATACACACAATAAAATTACGTAAATTTTTATGAAAATATATATACAAAATACACATATAATAATGTAAATACATAGAAAAATATATATACAAAATACACATAAAATAATGTAAATTCGTATCAAAATAAATAAACAAAATTTCTAAAAGAATGTATATGTGTAGGAAAATAAATATACAAAATACAAATAAAAAAAATTAGAATAAAATAATACAAAAATACACAAATATAATTTAAATTTCTTTGAAAATAGATATGCAAAATACAAATGAAATTAGGCAAACTTTTATTGAAATACATATACAAAATACACATAAAATAATGTAAATTTGTATGAAAATATATAAACAAATACACATAAGATAACGTAAATTTCAAAAAAATATATGTACAAAATATACATTAAATAATGTAAATATGTCTAAAAATATATATACTAAATACACAGAATAACGTAAAATCGTATCAAAATAAATAAACAGACAATCAATAAAATAATGTAAATTTGTATGAAAATAAAGATGCAAAATACCCATATAATAACGCATATTTGTTTAAAAATATATATACAAAAATACACATAAAATAATTAAATTTGCATCAAAATAAATATACAAAAGGCACATACAATAAAGAAAATTTGTATTGAAATAGATATGCGAAATACACATAAATAATGTAAATTTGTATCAAAATATATATACGAATACACATAAAATAGAGTAAATTTCTATGAAAATATATATTCAAAATACATATAAAATTATGTAAATAAGTATAAAAATATATATACTAAAATACACAAAATTAATTTCAATTTGTATGAAAATAGATATACATAATACACATACACAATAATTAGTTAAATTTGGTTTTAAATACATGTACAAAATACACATAAAATAATGTAAATTTGTATGAAATGAAAACAAATTCACATAAAATAACGTTCATTTGTATGAAATATATATACAAAATATACATAGAACAATGTAAAATCGTATCAAAATAAATGCACAGAATATCAATAAAATAATGTAAATTTGTATGAAAATAAAGATGCAAAATACCCATAAAAGAAATCATTTTCTTATGAAAATACATATACAAAAATACACATAGAATAATTAAATTTGTATTAAAATTAATATACAAAATGCACGTACAATAAGGTAAATTTATATTGAAAAAATATGCAAAATGCACATAAAACAATGTATATTTGTTTCAAAATATATATACGAATACACATAAAATAACATATATTTCTATAGAAATATATATACAAAATACACATGAAATGACGAAAATACGTATAAAAATATATATACACAAAACACATTAAATAATGTGAATTCGCGTCAAAATAAATAAACAAAATATCAATAAAAAATGTGTATTTGTATGAAAATAGATATACAAAATACACATAAAATATTTTAAATTTATATAAAACTCTTTTTAATAAAAATATATATACCAAAATAATAAAAATTTAAAATTTGTATTATAATAAATATACAAAATGCACATACAATAAGGTAGATTTATATTGAAATAGATATGCTAAATACATATAAAACAATGTAAATTTGCTTCAAAATATATATACCAATACACATAAAATAACGTAGATTACTATAAATATATATATACAAAATACACCTTAAATGAAGTAAATACGTATAAGAAAATGTATACAAAGTACACATAAAATAATCAAATTTGTATTAAAATAAATATACAAAATACACATACAATAAGGTAAATCTATATTGAAATAGATTTGCAAAATAAACATAAAATAATGTAATTTTGTATCAAATCATATACGAATACACACAATAAAATAACGTAAATTTTTATGAAAATATATATAAAAAATACACATAAAATAATGTAAATACGTAGAAAAATATATATACAAAATACACATAAAATTATGTAAATTCTTATGAAAATAAATGAACAAAATTCCACTAAAAGAATGTATATTTTTAGGAAAAAATAAATACAAAATAGAAATAAAATAACTAAAATTTGTATAAAAATATATAAAAAATACATAAAAATAATTTAAATTTGTTTTAAAATAGATATGCAAAATACACATAAAATTAGGCAAATCTGTATTGAAATACATATACAAATTACACATAAAATATTGTAAATTTGTATGAAAATATATAAACAAATACACATAAAATAGCGTAAATTTATATAAAATATATATACAAAATATACATTAAATAATGTAAATGTGTATAAAAATATATATACAAAAATACACATAGAATAATGTAAAATCGTATCAAAATAAATAAACAGAATATCAATAAAATAATGTAAATTTGTATGAAAATAAAGATGCAAAATACCCAAATAATAACGCATATTTTTTAATATAATTAAATTTGTATTAAAATAAATATACAAAATACACATACAATATGGTAAATTTGTATTGAAATAGATATGCAAAATAAACATAAATAATGTAAATTTGTATCAAAATATATATACGAATACCCATAAAACAGAGTAAATTTCTATGAAAATATATATTCAAAAAACAAATAAAATCATATAAATACGTATAAAAATATACATATCAAATACACCTAAAATAATGTAAATTCGTATAAAAATAAATAAACAAAATTACGATAAAAGATGCAAGATACACATTAAATAATGTAAATATGTATAAAAAAAATATATACAAAAAACAAATAGAATAATGTGAAATCGTATCAAAATAATTACACCGAATATTAATAAAATAATGTAAATTTGTATGAAAATAAAGATGCAAAATTCCCATCAAATAGCGCATTTCTTATAAAAATATATATGCCAAAATACACATAAAATATTTAAATTTGTATTGAAATAAATATACAAAATGCACATACAATAAGGTAAATTTGTATTGAAAGAGATATGCAAAAATACATATAAAACAATGTAAATTTGTTTCAACATATATATAAGAATACACATAAAATAACGTAGATTTCTTTAAAAATATATATACAAAATACACATAAAATTAAGTAAATACGTATAAAAATAGATATACAAAATACACATAGAATAATGTAAAATTGTTTAAAAAAAAAAACAGAATATAAATAAAATAATGTAAATTTGTATGAAAATAAAAATGCAAAATACCCATAAAATAAAGCATATTTTTATAAAAATACATATACAAAAATACACATAGCATAATTAAATTTGTATTAAAATTAATATACAAAATGCATATACAATAAAGTAAATTTGTATTGATAAAATATGCGAAATACACATAAAACAGTGTAAATTTATTTCAAAATCTATATACGAATACTCATAAATCAACGTAGATTTCTATAGAAATATATATACAAAATACACATCAAATGATGTAAACACGTATAAAATATATATATATATATATATATATATATATATATATATATATATATATATATATATATATATATATATATATATATATATATATATATATATATATATATATATATATATATATATATATATATATATATATATAAGAAAATGTATACAAAGTACACATAAAATAATTAAATTTGTATTAAAATAAATATACAAAATACACATACAATAAGGTAAATCTATATTGAAATAGATATGCAAAATAAACATAAAATAATGTAAATTTGTATCAAATCATATACGAATACACATAATAAAATAACGTAAATTTTTATGAAAATATATATAAAAAATACACATAAAATAATGTAAATACGTAGAAAAATATATATACAAAATACACATAAAATTATGTAAATTTTTATGAAAATAAATGAACAAAATTCCACTAAAAAAATGTATATTTATAGGTAAATATAAATACAAAATACATATAAAATAACTAAAATTTGTATAAAAATATATAAAAAATACATAAAATTAATTTAAATTTCTTTGAAAATAGATATGCAAAATACACATAAAATTAGGCAAATCTGTATTGAAATACATATACAAATTACACATAAAATATTGTAAATTTGTATGAAAATATATAAACAAATACACATAAAATAGCGTAAATTTATATAAAATATATATACAAAATATACATTAAATAATGTAAATGTGCATAAAAATATATATACAAAATACACATAGAATAATGTAAAATCGTATCAAAATAAATAAACAGAATATCAATAAAATAATGTAAATTTGTATGAAAATAAATATGCAAAATACCCAAATAATAACGCATATTTTTACAAAAATACACATAAGATAATTAAATTTGTATTAAAATAAATATACAAAATACACATACAATATGGTAAATTTGTATTGAAATAGATATGCAAAATAAACATAAATAATGTAAATTTGTATCAAAATATATATACGAATACCCATAAAATAGAGTAAATTTCTTTGAAAATATATATTCAAAACACAAATAAAATGATATAAATAAGTATAAAAATATACATATCAAATACACCTAAAATAATGTAAATTCGTATAAAAATAAATAAACAAAATAACGATAAAAGATGCAAGATACACATTAAATAATGTAAATATGTATAAAAAAAATATATACAAAAAACAAATAGAATAATGTGAAATCGTATCAAAATAAATACACCGAATATTAATAAAATAATGTAAATTTGTATGAAAATAAAGATGCAAAATTCCCATCAAATAGCGCATTTCTTATATAAATATATATACCAAAATACACATAAAATATTTAAATTTGTATTGAAATAAATATACAAAAGGCACATACAATAAGGTAAATTTGTATTGAAAGAGATATGCAAAAATACAATGTAAATTTGTTTCAAAATATATATACGAATACACATAAAATAACGTAGATTTCTATAAAAATATATATACAAAATACACATAGAATAATGTAAAATTGTTTAAAAAAAAAAAAAAAACAGAATATAAATTAAATAATGTAAATTTTTATGAAAATAAAAATGCAAAATACCCATAAAATAAAGCATATTTTTATAAAAATACATATACAAAAATACACATAGCATAATTAAATTTGTATTAAAATTAATATACAAAATGCATATACAATAAGGAAAATTTGTATTGAAAAAATATGCAAAATACACATAAAACAGTGTAAATTTATTTCAAAATCTATATACGAATACTCATAAATCAACGTAGATTTCTATAGAAATATATATACAAAATACACATCAAATGATGTAAACACGTATAAAAATATATATATATATATATAAATATATATATATATATATATATATATATATATATATATATATATATATATATATATATATATATATATATATATATATATATATATATATATATATATATAAATACACATTAAATAATGTAAATTCGCGTCAAAATAAATAAACAAAATATCAATAAAAGAATGTGTATTTGTATGAAAATAGATATACAATATACACATAAAATCAACTAAATTTGTATAAAACTATATAAAAATACACAAAAATAATTTCAATTTGTATGAAAATAAATATACAAAATACACATAAAATTAGGTTAATTTGTATTGAAATACATTTACAAAATACACATAAAATAATGTAAATTTGAATGAAAATATATAAACAAATACACTTAAAATAACGTAAATTTGTATAAAATATATATAAAAAATACACATTAAATAATGTAAATATGTATAAAAGAATATATACAAAACACAAATAGAATAATATAGAATCGTATCAAAATAAATACACAGAATATTAATAAAATAATGTAAATTTGTATGAAAATTAAGATGCAAAATACCCATAAAATAACGCATTTTTTAAAAAATATTTATACCAAGGCACACATAAAATATTTGAATTTGTATTAAAATAAATATACAAAATGCACATACAATAAGGAAAATTTGTATTGAAATAGATATGCAAAATACATATAAAACCATGTAAATTTTTAAAAAAATATATATACGAATACACATAAAATTACGTAGATTTCTATGAAAATAACTATACAAAATACACATAAAATGAAGTAAATACGTATAAAAAAAGGTATACAAAATACATATAAAATGATGTAAACTCGTATCAAAATAAATAAACAAAATACTAATAAGAGAAAGTGTATTGTATATATATAAATTTACAAAATACAAACAAAATATCGTAAATTTATATAAAACTATATGCAAAAATACACAGAAGTAATTAAATTTGTGTGAAAATAGATATACAAAATACATGTGTATTTTGTATATTTATTTTCATAGAAATTGAAATTATTTTTGTTTATTTTTTTATATATTTTCATACAAATTTTCGTTATTTAATGTGTATTTTGTATATTAATTTTTTCTACAAATATACGTTCTTTTATCTGAATTTTGTTTATTGAATTTGAAACGAATTTCCCTTATTTTGTATATCTATTTTCATACAAATTAAAATACTTCTGTGTATTTTTGTATATAGTTTTATATAAATTTACCTTATTTTATGTGAATTTTGTATATATATATTTATACAAATACACATTCTTTTATTGGTATTTTGTATATTTATTTTGATACGAATTTACATATTGTATATGTATTTTGTATACATTTTTTTATACGTATTTACTTCATTTTATGTGTATTTTGTATATATATTTTTATAGAAATCTACGTTATTTTATGTGTATTCGTATATATATTTTGAAACAAATTTACATTGTTTTATATGTATTTTGCATATCTATTTCAATACAAATTTACCTTATTGTATGTGTTTTTTGTATATTTATTTTAATACAAATTAAATTTTTTTATGTGTATTTTGGTATATATATTTTTATAAATAAAAAAAAATGCGTTATTTTATGGATATTTTTATAAATATTTTGATACAATTCTACATTATTTTATGTATTTTGTATATACATTTCAATTCAAATTTAGCTTATTTTATCTGTATTTTGTATATCTATTTTCATACGAATTTAATTACTTTTGTGTATTTTTGTATATAGTTTAATACAAATTTACGTTATTTTATGTGTATTTTGTATATTTATATTTATACAAATACACATTCTTTTATTGGTATTTTGTTTATTTATTTTGATACGAATTTACATTATTTTATGTGTATTTTGTATACATTTTCTTATAGGTATTTACTTCATTTTATGTGTATTTTGTATATATATTTTTATACAAATCTACGTTATTTTATGTGGATTCGTATATATATTTTGAAACAAATTTACATTGTTTTCTATGTATTTTGCATATCTATTTCAATACAGATTTACCTTATTGTATGTGTATTTTGTATATTTTAACAAATTAATTTTTCATGTGTATTTTGGTATATATATATAAAAAATGCGTTATTTAATGGGTATTTTGCATCTTTATTTTCATACAAATTTACATTGTTTTATTAATATTCTGTATATTTATTTTGATACGATTTTACATTATTCTATTTGTGTTTTGTATATATTTTGTTATACATATTTACATTATTTAATGTGTATTTTGTATATTTTAAAACAAATTTACGTTATTTTATGCGCATCTGTTAAAATATTTTGATACAAATTTACATTATTTTATGTATTTTGTATATATATTTCATTACAAATTTAGTTTATTTTATGTATATTTTGTATATCTATTTTCATTTGTATCAAAATAAATAAACAAAATAGCAATAAAATAATGTAAATTTGTATGACAAAACATATAGAAATACACATAAAATAACGCAAATTTCTAAAAAAATATATGTACAAAAATGTACATAAAATAAAGTAAATTTGCAAATTTGTATTGAAATAGATATGCAAAATACATATAAAACAATGTAAATTTGTTTCAAAATATATATACGAATACACATAAAATAATGTAGATTTCTATAAAAATATATACAAAATACACATAAAATGAAGTAAATACGTATAAAAAAATGAATACAAAAAATACATAAAAATCGTATTAAAATAAATAAACAAAATACCAGTAAAAGAATATGTATTTGTAAAAATATAAATATACAAAATACACATAAAATATCGTAAATTTGTATAAAACTATTTACAAAAATACACAGAAGTAATTAAATTTCTATGAAAATATATATACAAAATACAGCTAAAATAAGCTAAATTTGAATTGAAATGTACATACAAAATACATAAAATAATGTAAATCTGTATCAAAATATTTATACAAATACATATAATAACGTAGATTTGTTTAAAAATATATAAACAAAATACACATTAAGTAATGTAAATACGTATAAAAATATGTACAAAATACATATAATCATGTAATTCGTATCAAAATAAATAAACAAAATAGCAATAAAATAATGTAAATTTGTATGAAAACATATACATATAACGCAAATTTCTATAAAATATATGTACAAAATGCACATAAAATAAAATAAATTTGCAAAAAATATATATACATCACACACTAAATAATGTAAATGCGTACATAAAATAACCTAAATTTGTATAAAACTATATACAAAATACACAAAAATAATTTAAATTTGTTTGAAAAGAAATATACAAATACACATAAAATTAGGTAAATTTATTGAAATACATATAAAAATACACATCAAATAATGTAAATTTGAATGAAAATATATAAAGAAATACACTTAAAATAACGTAAATTTGTATAAAATATATATGCAAGATACATTAAATAATGTAAATGTGAAAAAATATATATACAAAACAAATAGAATAATGTAAAATCGTATCAAAATAAATACAGAATATCGATAAAATAATGTAAATTTGTATGAAAATAAAGATACAAAATTCAAAAATTATCGCATTTTTTATAAAATATATTTACCAAAATACATAAAATATTTAAATTTGTATTGAAATAAATATACAAAATGCATATACAGTAAGGTAAATTTGTATTGATTGAAGAGATATTCAAAATACATATAAAACAATATAAATTTGTATCAAAATATATATAAGAAAACACAAAAAAGAAACTAGATATATATATATATATATACAAATATATATATATATATATATATATATATATATATATATATATATATATATATATATATATATATATATATATATATATATATATATATATATATATATATATATATATATATATTATGTAAATACGTATAATATATATACAAAATACATATCAAATAATGTAAATTCGTGTCAAAATAAATAAACAAAATATCATGAAAAGAATGTGTATTTGTATGAAAATAGATAGTAGATAATAAATTTGTATAAAATATATATGCGAGATACACATTAAATAATGTAAATATATATAAAAAAGTATATACAAAAAACAAATAGAATAATGTAACATCGTATCAAAATAAATACACCGAATATTAATAAAATAATGTAAATTTGTATGAAAATAAAGATGCAAAATTCCCATAAAATAGCGCATTTCTTATAAAAATATATATACCAAAATACACATAAAATATTTAAATTTGCATTGAAAAAAATATACAAAATGCATATACAATAAGGTAAATTTGTATTGAAAGAGATATGCAAAAATACATATAAAACAATGTAAATTTGTTTCAAAATATATATACGAATACAAATAAAAAAAACGTAGATTTCTATAAAAATTTATTTACAAAATACACATAAAATTAAGTAAATACGTATAAAAAAAAATGTATACAAAATACACATAAAATAATGTAAATTCGAATTAAAATAAATAAACAAAATACCAATAAAAGAATGTGTATTTGGATAAATATAAATATACAAAATACACATACAAAATAAACATAAAATAAGGTAGATTTGTAATAAAATATATGTACAAAATACACATAAAATAATGTAAATTTATTTGAAAATATATATACAAATACACATAAAATACCATGAATTTGTATAAAAATATATATTCAAAATAAATATTAAATAATGTAAAAGCGTATAAAAATATATATACAAAGTATATATAAAATAATGTAAATTCGTATATATATTTATATATATTTATATATTCGTATATATTTTCATACAAATTTACGTTATTATATGTGTATTTGTATAAATATTTTGATACAAATTAACTTTATTTCATGCATTTTGTATATATATTTCAATTCAAATTTAGCTAATTTCGTGTTTTTTTTGTATATATTTTCATACAAATTTAATTACTTCTGTGTATTTTTGTATATAGTTTTATATAAATTTACGTTATTTTATGTGTATTTTGTATATTTATATTCATACAAATACACATTCTTTTATTGGTGTTTTGTTTATTTATTTTGATACGAGTTTACATTATTTTATGATATATATTTTATCCAAATTTACATTATTTTATGTGTATTTGTTTATATATTTTCATACATATTTACATTATTTTATGTGTTTTTTGTATATATATTTTTCTACGTATTTAAATTATTTTATGTGTATTTTGTATATACATTTTCATAAAAAAATTACGTTATTTTATTGTGTGTATAAGTATATATTTTGATACAAATTTTATACAAATTCATGTTATTGAATGTGTATTTGTATATATATTTTCAAATAAATTTATATTATTTTATGTGTATTTTTTCATATATTTCATTACAAATTTACCTTATTTTATGTTTATTTTGTATATTTATTTCATTCAATTTTTAAAAATTTTATGTGTATATTTGTATTTGTATTTAGGTTATTTTATGTGTATTTTGTATATATATTTTCATCCAAAATTACATTATTTTATAGGTATTTCTTAATTTAATTCGATACGAATTTAGATTATTTCATAGGTATTTTGTATACATATTTTTATACTCATTTACATTATCTAATGTGTGTTTTGTATATATATTTTTATGCAAATTTATTTAATGTTCATTTTTGTACATATATTTTTATAGAAATTTGCGTTATTTTATGTATATAGTTTTATATAAATTTACGTTATTTTATGTGCATTTTGTATATTTATATTTATACAAATACACATTCTTTCATTGGTATATTGGTTACTTACATTTATACGAATTTACATTATTTTATGTGTATTTTGTATACATTTTTTCATACGTATTTACTTAATTTTATGTGTATTTTGTATATGTATTTTTATAGAAATCTACGTTATTTTATGTGTATTCGTATATATATTTTGAAACAAATTTACATTATTTTATATGTATTTTGCATATCTATTTCAATACAAATTTACCTTGTGTGTGCTTTTGTATATTTATTTTAATACAAGTTCAAATATTTTATGTGTATTTTGGTATCAATAAGTTTATAAAAAAAATGCGTTATTTTATAGGTATTTTGCATCTTAATTTTCATTTTATATGTACTTTGTATATATATTTTTATACGCTCTTACATTATTTAATATTTATTTTGAATATATATTTTTATACAGATTCATGGTATTTTATGTGTATTTGTATATATATTTTCATATAAATTTACATTATTTTATGTGTATTTTGTACATATATTTTATAAAAAATCTACCTTATTTTATGTTTATTTTGTATGTGTATTTTGTATATTTATATTTATCCAAATACACATTCTTTTATTGGTATTTTGTTTGTCTATTTTAATTCGAATTTACATTATTTTATGTGTATTTTGAATACATTTTTTTTATACGTATTTACATAATTTTATGTGTATTTTGTATATATATTTTTATAGAAATCTACGTTTTTTTATTTGTATTCGTATATATATTTTGAAACAAATTTACATTCTTTTATATGTATTTTTGCATATCTCTTTCAATACAAATTTATCTTATTGTATATGCATTTTGTATATTTATTTCAATACAAATTTAAAAATTTTATGTGTATTTTGGTATATATATTTTTATAAGAAATGCGATATTTTATGGGAATTTTGCATCTTTATTTTCATACAAATTTACATTATTTTATTAATATTCGGTGTATTTATTTTGATACGATTTTCCATTATTCTATTTGTTTTTTGTATATACTTTTTTATACATATTTACATTATTTAATGAGTATCTTGCATATATATTTTATACAAAGTTATTATCTATTATCTATTTTTATACAAATACACATTCTTTACATGATATTTTGTTTATTTATTTTGACACGAATTTACATTATTTGATATGTATTTTGTATATATATTTTTATACGTATTTACATAATTTCATATGTATTTTGTATATATATTTCTATAGAAATCTACTTTATTTTATGTGTATTCGTATATATATTTTGAAACAAATTTACATTTTTTTATATGTATTTTTGAATATCTCTTTTGATACAAATTTACCTTACAGTATATGCATTTTGTATATTTATTTTAATACAAATTTAAATATTTTATGTGTATTTTGGTATATATATTTTTATATAAAATGCGAAAATTTTTGGGAATTTTGCATCTTTATTTTCATACAAATTTACATTATTTTATTGATATTCTGTGTATTTATTTTGATACGATTTTACATTATTCTATTTGTTTTTTGTATATATTTTTTTATACACATTTACATTATTTAATGTGTATCTTGCATATATATTTTATACAAATTTACATTATTTTAAGTGTATTTGTTTTTATATTTTCATTCAAATTTACATTTATTTTAATTCGAAATTACATTATTTTATGTGTATTTTGTATACGTTTTTTTATACGTATTTACTTAATTTTATGAGTATTTTGTATATATATTTTTATAGAAATCTACGTTTTTTTATTTGTCTTCGTATATATATTTTGAAACAAATTTACATTGTTTTATATGTATTTTTGCATATCTCTTTCAATACAAATTTACCTTATTGTATGTGCATTTTGTATATTTATTTCAATGCAAATTTAAATATTTTATGTGTATTTTGGTATATATATTTTTATAAGAAATGCGTTATTTTATGGGAATTTTGCATCTTTATTTTCATACAAATCTACATTATTTTATTAATATTCGGTGTATTTATTTTGATACGATGTTACATTATTCTATTTGTTTTTTGTATATACTTTTTTAAACATATTTACATTATTTAATGTGTATCTTGCATATATATTTTATACAAATTTATTATCTATTATCAATTTTCATACAAATACACATTCTTTTCATGATATTTTGTTTATTTATTTTGACACGTATTTACATTATTTGATATATATTTTGTATATAAATTTTTATACGTATTTACATAATTTCATATGTATTTTGTATATATATTTCTATAGAAATCTACTTTATTTTATGTGTATTCGTATATATTTTTTGAAACAAATTTACATTGTTTTATATGTATTTTTGAATATCTCTTTCAATACAAATTTACCTTACTGTATATGCATTTTTTATATTTATTTCAATACAAATTTAAATATTTTATGTGTATTTTGTTAAATATATTTAAAAAAAATGCGATAATTTTTCGGAATTTTGCATCTTTATTTTCATACAAATATACATTATTTTATTGATATTCTGTGTATTTATTTTGATACGATTTTACATTATTCTATTTGTTTTTTGTATATATTTTTTTATACACATTTACATTATTTAATGTGTATCTTGCATATATATTTTATACAAATTTACGTTATTTTAAGTGTATTTGTTTATATATTTTCATTCAAATTTACATTATTTGATGTGTATTTTGTATATGTATTTCAATACAAATTTACCTAATTTTATGTGTATTTTGTATATTTCTTTTCAAACAAATTTAAATAATTTTTGTGTATTTTTGTATATAGTTTTATACAAATTTAGGTTATTTTATGTACGCATTTACATTATTTAGTGTGTGTTTTGTATATATATTATTTTGCAAATTTACTTTATTTTATGTGCATTTTTGTACATATATTTTTATAGAAATTTGCGTTATTTGTATATGTTTTCTCATACAAATTTACATTATTTTATTGCTATTTTGTTTATTTATTTTGATACGAATTACATGTTTATATGTATATTTTGTACATATTTTTTATACGTATTTACATTACTTAATGTGTATTTTGTTTATATATTTTTAAACAAATCTACGTTATTATATGTATTTGTATAAATATTTTGATACAGATTAACTTTATTTTATGTATTTTGTATGTACATTTCAAAGCAAATTTAGCTCATTTTAGCTGTATTTTGTATATATATTTTCATACAAATTTAATTACTTCTGAGTATTTTTGTATATAGTTTTATACAAATTTACGATATTTTATGTGTATTTTCTATATTTATATTTATACAAATACACATTCTTTTACTGGTATTTTGTTTATTTATTTTGATACGATTTTTATGTATTTTTTGTATTCATTTTTTTATACGTATTTACTTCATTTTATGTGTATATTTTTTTTAGAAATCTACGTTATTTTATGTGTATTCGTATATATATTTTGAAACAAATTTACATTGTTCTATATGTATTTTGCATATCTATTTCAATACAAATTTACCTTATAGTATGTGCATTTTTTATATTTATTTTAATACAAATTTTAATATTTTAAGTGTATTTTGGTATATATATATTTTTATAAAAAATGCGTTATTTTATGGCTATTTTACATCTTTATTTTCATACAAATTTACATTATTTTATTAATATTCTGTGTATTTATTGTTGATACGATTTTACATTATTCTATTTGTGTTTTGTATATAATTTCTTAAACATATTTACATTATTTAATGTGTATTTTGTATATATATTTGATATAAATATACGTTATTTTAAGTGTACATGTTTATATATTTTCATTCAAATTTCCATTATATTATGTGTATTTTGTATATGTATTTCAATACAAATTTACCTAATTTTATGTGTATTTTCTATATTTATTTTCATACAAATTTAAATTAATTTTGTGTATTTTTGTATATAGTTTTATACAAACTTAGGTTATTTTATGAGTATTTTGTATATCTATTTTCATACAAATACACATTCTTTTATTGATATTTTGTTTATTTATTTTGACGAGAATTTAAATTATTTAATGTGTATTTAGTATATATATATTTTTATACGTATTTACATCATTTCATGTGTATTTTGTATATATTTCAATAAAAATCTACGTTATTTTATGTGTATTCGTATATATATTTTGAAACAAATTTACACTTTTATGTGCATTTTGTATAATTTTTCAATACAAATTTACCTTCTTGTACGTGCATTTTGTATATTAATTTTAATACACATTTAATTATTCTATGTGTTTTTTTTTATATGTATTTTTAAAAAAATATGCTTTATTTTATGGGTATTTTGCATCTTTATTTTCATACAAAATTACATTATTTTATTTATATTCTGTGTATTTATTTTGATACGATTTTACATTATTCTATGTATATTTTGTATATCTGTTTTATACAAATGTACGTTATTTTATGTGAATTTGTTTTCATTTCATACAAATTTACATTATTTTATGTGTATTTTGTACATGTATTTAAATACAAATTTAACTAATTATATGTGTATTTTGTATATCTATTTTCATACAAATTGAAATTTATTTTTTTGTTTTTTTGTATTTATTTTTATTCAAATTTTCGTAATCTTATAAAAATATATATATACCAAAATACACATAAAATTTTTAAATTTGCATTGAAATAAATATACAAAATGCACATACAATAAGGTAAATTTGTATTGAAAGAGATATGCAAAAATACATATAAAACAATGTAAATTTGTTTCAAAATATATATACGAATACAAATAAAAAAACGAAGATTTCTATAAATATATATATATATATATATATATATATATATATATATATATATATATATATATATATATATATAGATATATATATATATATATATATATATATATATATATATATATATATATATATATATATATATATATATAAATATATATATATATATATAAATATACAAAATACATAAAAATAAATATATAAAATACACATAAAATAATGTAAATTGAATTAAAATAAATAAACAAAATATATATAAAAGATATGTGTATTTGCATATATATATATATAAAATATATACATATATATAAACATATATATATATATATATATATATATATATATATATATATATATATATATATATATATATATATATATATATATATATATATACAAATACATATAAAAAACCATGAATTTGTATAAAAATATATATTCAAAATAAATATTAAATAATGGAAAAGCGTTTAAAAATATATATACAAAGTACATATAAAATAATGTAAATTCGTATCAATATAAATCAACAAAACACCAATAAAATAATATATATTTGAATGAAAATAAATTTACAAAATACACATAACATAACTAAAATTTGTATTAAAATATATACAAAAATACATAGAAATAATTTGAGTTTGTATGAAAATAGATATACAAAATACACATAAAACTAGGTAAATTTCTTTTGAAATGTATATACAAAATACCCATAAAATATTGTAAATTTGTGTCAAATACACATAAAATAACGTAAATTTGTATGAAAAATATATACAAAATACACATAGAATAATGTCAATTCCTATCAAAATGAATGAGCAGAATATCAATAAAATAATGTAAATTTGTATGAAAATAAAGATGCAAAATACCGAAAAAATAAAGAATATATTTATAAAAATACAGATACAAAAATACACATCGAATAATTAAATTTGTATTAAAATTAATGTACAAAATGCGTATATAATAAGGTAAATTTGTATTGAAAAAATATGCAACATACACGTTTACTCATACAAATTTATATTATTTTATTGGTATTTTGTTTATTTATTTTGATACGAATTACATGATTATATGTGTATTTTGTACATATTTTTTTTATACGTATTTACATTATTTAATGTTTATTTTGTTTATATATTTTCATACAAATTTACGTTATTATATGTGTATTTGTATAAATATTTTGATACAAATTTACTTTATTTCATGTATTTTGTATATATATTTCAATTCAAATTTAGCTTATTTCGTGTGAATTTTGTATATATTTTCATACAAATTTAATTACTTCTGTGTATTTTTGTATATAGTTTTATATAAATCTACGTTGTTTTATGTGTATTTTGTATATTTATATTCATACAAATACACATTCTTTTATTGTTATTTTGTTTATTTATTTTGATACGAATTTACATTATTTTATGTGCATTTTGTATACATTTTTTTATACGTATTTACTTCATTTTATGTGTATTTTGTATATATATTTTTATAGAAATCTACGTTATTTTATGTGTATTCGTATATGTATTTTGAAACAAATTTACATTGTTTTATATGTATTTTGCATATCTATTTCAATACAAATTTACCTTATTGTATCTGTTTTTTGTATATTTATTTTAATACAAATTTAATTTTTTGATGTGTATTTTGGAATATATATTTTTATAAATAAAAAAAATGCGTTATTTTATGGGTATTTATCTTCTTTATTTTCATACAAATTTACATTATTTTATTAATATTCTGTGTATTTATTTTGATACGATTTTACATTATTCTATTTGTGTTTTGTACATATTTTTTTATACAAATTTACGTTATTTTAAGTGTATTTGTTTATGTATTTTCATTAAAATTTACATTTTTTATGTGTATTTTGTGTATATATTTCAATACAAATTTACCTAATTTTACGTGTATTTTGTACATTTATTTTCATACAAATTTAAAATAGTTTTGTGTATTTTTTTATATATTTTGATACAAATTTATGTTATTTTATGTGTATTTTGTATATCTATTTTCATACAAATACACATTCTTTTATTGATATTTTGTTTATTTATTTTGACGCGAATTTACATTATTTAATGTGTATTTTGTATATATATTTTTATACGTATTTACATCATTTCATCTGTATTTTGTATAGTTTTAAACAAATTTATATTATTTAATGTGTATTTCGTATATATATATTTATACAAATACTCATTCTTTTATTGGTATTTTGTTTATTTATTTTGATACTAATTTACATTATTTTATGTGTATTTCGTATACATTTTTTATACGTATTTACTTAATTTTATGTGTATTTTGCATATATATTTTTATAGAAATCTACCTTATTTCATGTGTATTCGTATATATATTTTGAAACAAATTTACATTGTTTATATGTATTTTGCATATCTATTTTTTGTGTATTCTGTATTTATTTTTGTTATACATAGAATAATGTAAAATCGTATCAAAATAAGTACACAGAATATCAATAAAATAATTTAAATTTGTATGAAATTAAAGATGCAAAATACCCATAAGATAAAGCTTTTTTTTTTTAAATACATTTACAAAAATACACATAGAATAATTAAATTTGTATTAAAATTAATATACAAAATGCACACATACAATAAGGTAAATTTGTATTGAAAAAAAACGCAAAATACAAATAAAACAGTGTAAATTTGTTTCAAAATATATATACGAATACACATAAAATAACGTAGATTTCTATAGAAATATATATACAAAATACACATGAAATTATGTAAATACGTATAAAAATATATATATAAAATACATATTAAGTAATGTAAATTCGTGACAAAATAAATAAACAAAATATCATGAAAAGAATGTGTATTTGTATGAAAATAAATAATAGATAATAAATTTGTATGTAATATATATGCAAGATACACATTAAATAATGTAAATATGTATAAAAAAATATATACAAAAAACAAATAGAATAATGTAAAATCGTATCAAAATAAATACACGGAATATTAATAAAATAATATAAATTTGTATAAAATAAAGATGCAAAATTCCCATCAAATAGCGCATTTCTTATAAAAATATATAACAACCAGAATACACATAAAATATTTAAATTTGTAATGAAATAAATATAGAAAATGCACATACAATAAGTTAAACTTCTGTTAAAAGAGATATGCAAAAATACATATAAAAAATTGTAAATTTGTTTCAAAATATATATACGAATACACATAAAATAACGTAGATTTCTATAAAAATATATATACAAAATACACATAAAATTAGGTAAATACGTATAAAAAAATGTAAACAAAATACACATAAAATAATATAAATTCGAAACAAAATAAATAAACAAAATACCAATAAAAGAATGTGTATTTGTTCTGTGTATTTTTGTATATAGTTTTATACAAATTTACGATACAAATACAAATACAAAAATACACATTAAATAATTTAAAATTGAATGAAATAAATATACAAAATAAACATAAAATAATAAAATATATGTAAGAATGCACATAAAATAATATAAATATGTATGAAAATATATATACAAATACACATAAAATAACATAAATTTGTATAAAATTTGTTTCAAAATATATACGAATACACACAATAAAATTTTTATGAAAATGTATATATAAAATACACATAAAATAATTTAAATACGTAGAAAAATATATATACAAAATACACATAAAATAACGTAAATTCGTAAAAAAATAATTACACGAAATTCCAATAAAAGAATGTATATTTGTAGGAAAATATATATACAAAAAACAAAAAAAATAACTAAAATTTGTATAAAAATATATACAAAAATATACAAAAATAATTTAAGTTTGTTTGAAAATAGATATGCAAAATACACATAAAGTTAGGCCAATTTGTATTTTGTATATCTATTTGTATTCGTATTTACTTAATTTATGTGTATTTTGTATATATATTTTTATAGAAATCTACGTTATTTTATGTGTATTCGTATATATGTTTTGAAACAAATTTACATTGTTTTATATGTATTTTTATCTCTTTCAATACAAGTTTACCTTATTGTATGTGCATTTTGTATATTTACTTCAATACAAATTTATATATTTTATGTGTATTTTGGTATATATATTTTTATAAGAAATGCGCTATTTGATGGGAATTTTGCATCTTTATTTTCATACAAATTTACATTATTTTATTAATATTCGGTGTATTTATTTTGATACGATTTCACATTATTCTATTTGTTTTTTGTATATATTTTTTTTATACATATTTTCATTATTTATTGTTTTTTTGTATATATATTTCATACAAATTTATTTTCTATTTTGTATATTTATTTTCATACAAATACACATTCTTTTCATGATATTTTGTTTATTTATTTTGACACGAATTTACATTATTTAATATGTATTTTGTATATATATTTTATACGTATTTACATAATTTCAAGTGTATTTTGTATATATATTTCTATAAAATCTACGTTATTTTATGTGTATTCGTATATATATTTTGAAACAAATTTACTTTGTTTTATATGTATTTTTGAATATCTTTTTCAATACATATTTACCTTACTGTATATGCATTTTGTATATTTATTTCAATACAAATTTAAATATTTTATTTGTATTTTTTTATATATATTTTTATATAATATTATATATTTTATGTGTATTTTTCATATTTATTTTCATAAAAATTTACATTATTTTATTGATATTATGTGTATTTATATTGATATGATTTTACATTATTCTATTATATTATTGTATATATATTTTATACACATTAAAATGTATCTTGTTTTCATTTTATACAAATTTACATTATTTTAAGTGTATTTGTTTATATATTTTCATTCAAATTTAATTAGTTATATGTGTATTTTGTATATCTATTTTGTATATATATTTTCATACAAATTTACCTAATTTTATGTGTATTTGTATATTTATTTTGATATAAATTTATATTATTAATGTGTATTTTGCATATCTATTTTTATACAAATTTACTTTATTGTATGTGTGTTTTGAATATTTATTTTAATACAAATTTAATTATTTTATGTGCATTTTTGTATATATTTTTATGCAAATATGCGTTATTATATGGATATTTTGCATCTTTATTTTCATACAAATTTACATTATTTTATTGATATTCTCTTTATTTATTTTGATACGATTTAACATTATTCTTTGTGTTTTTTGTATATATTTTTTTATATATATATTTACATTATTTAATGTTAATTTTGTATATATATTTTATACAAATTTACATTATTTTATGTATATTTGTTTATATATTTTCATACATATTTACACTATTTTATGTGTTTTTTGTATATATTTTTCTACGTATTTAAATTATTTTATGTGTATTTTGTATATACATTTTCATAAAAAAAATTACGTTATTTATTGTGTGTATAAGTATATATTTTGATACAAATTTTATACAAATTCATGTTATTTAATGTGTATTTGTATATATATTTTCATACAAATTTATATTATTTTATGTTTATTTTTTCATATATTTCATTACAAATTTACCTTATTTTATGTTTATTTTGTATATTTATTTCATTCAATTTTAAATTATTTTATGTGTATATTTGTATTTGTATTTAGGTTATTTTATGTTTATTTTGTATATATATTTTCATCCAAAATTACATTATTTTATTGGTATTTCTTAATTTAATTCGATACGAATTTAGATTATTTCATAGGTATTTTGTATACATATTTTTATACTCATTTACATTATCTAATGTGTGTTTTGTATATATATTTTTATGCAAATTTATCTAATGTTCATTTTTGTACATATATTTATTTAGAAATTGGCGTTATTTTATGTATATAGTTTTATATAAATTTACGTTACTTTATGTGCATTTTGTATATTTATATTTATACAAATACACATTCTTTTATTGGTATATAGTTTATTTACATTTATACGAATTTACATTATTTTATGTGTATTTTGTATACATTTATTTATACGTATTTACTTAATTTTATGTGTATTTTGTATATATATTTCTATAGAAATCTACTTTATTTTATGTGTATTCGTATATATATTTTGAAACAAATTTACATTGTTTTATATGTATTTTTGAATATCTCTTTTAATACATATGTATATGCATTTTGTATATTTATTTCAATACAAATTTAAATATTTTATGTGTATTTTGGTATATATATTTTATAAAAAATGCGATAATTTTTGGGAATTTTGCATCTTTATTTTCATACAAATTTACATTGTTTTATTATAAAATAATAAAAATTTGTATGAAAATATATATAAAAATACACATAAAATAACATGAATTTGTATAAAATTTGTTTCAAAATATATACGAATACACACAATAAAATAACGTAAATTTTTATGAAAATTTATATATAAAATACACATAAAATTGTTTAAATACGTAGAAAAATATATACAAAATACAAAATAATGTAAATTGTAAAATTAAATACACAAAATTCCAATAAAAGAGTGTATATTTGTAGGAAAATATATATCAAAAACAAATAAATAACAAAAATTTGTATAAAAATATATACAAAAATACACAAAATAATTTAAATTTGTTTGAAAATAGATATGCAAAATACACATAAAGCTAGGCAAATTTGTATTGAAATACATATATAAAACTCAAATAAAATAATGTTAATTTGTATGAAAAATTATAAACAAATACATATAAAATCACGTAAATTTGGATAAAATATATATATACAAAATATACATTAAATATTTTAAATATGTATAAAAACATATTATATTATATATATTTTTATTGATATTTGCGTTATTTATGTGTATTTTGTATATGTTTACTCTTAGAAATTTACATTACTTTATTAGTATTTTGTCTATTGATTTTGATACGAATTACATGATTATTTGTGTATTTTTTACATTTTTTTATACGTATTTACATTATTTAATGTGTATTTTGTTTATATATTTTTATACAAATTTACGTTATTATATGTGTATTTGTATAGGTATTTTGATACAAATTTACATTATTTTATGTATTTTGTATATATATTTCAATTCAAATTTAGCTTATTTTATGTGTATTTTGTATATCTATTTATTTTAATATAAAATCAAATATTTTATGTTTTTTCGTATATATATTTTTATAAAAAATGCGTTATTTTATGGGTATTTTGCATCTTAATTTTCATACAAATTTACATTATTTTATTAATATTTTCTGTATTTATTTTGATACGATTTTACATTATTTTATTTGTGTTTTATATATATATTTTTTTATACATATTTACATTATTTAATGTTTTTTTTTGTATATATATTTGATACAAATTTACGTTTTTTTAAGTCTATATGTTTATATATTTTCATTCAAATTTACATTATTTTATGTGTATTTTTTATATGTATTTCAATACAAATTTACCTATTTTCATATGTTTTTTTGTATATTTATTTTCATACAAGTTTAAATTATTTTTGTGTATTTTTGTATATAGTTTTATACAAATTTAGGTTATTTTATGTGTATTTTGTATATCTATTTTCATACAAATACACATTCTTTTCATTATATTTTGTTTATTTATTTTGACACGAATTAACATTATTTAATGTGTATTTTTTATATATATTTTTATACGTATTTACATTATTTCAAGTGTATTTTGTATGTATATTTCTATAGAAATCTGCGTTATTTTATGTGTATTCGTATATATATTTTGAGACAAATTTACATTGTTTTATGTGTATTTTGCATATTTTTTCAATACAAATTTACTTTATTGTATGTGCATTTTGTATACTAATTTTAATACAAATTTGATTAATCTATGTGTATTTTTGTATATTAATTTTTATAAAAATATGCTTTATTTTATGGGTATTTTGCATCTTTATTTTCATACAAATTTACATTATTTTATTGATATTCTGTGTATTTATTTTAATATGATTTTACATTATTCTATGTGTATTTTGTATATATATTTTATATAAAATGTATTTGTTTTCATTTCATACAAATCTACATTATTTTATGTGTTTTTTGTACATGTATTTAAATACAAATTTAACTAGTTATATGTGTATTTTGTATATCTATTTTGTATGTATATTTTTATAGAAATTTACTCTATTTTATGAGTATTCGTATATATATTTTGATACAAATTTACATTATTGATGTGTATTTTGCATATCTATTTCAATACCAATTTACTTTATTGTACGTGCATTTTGTATATTTATTTTAATACAAATTTAACTATTTTATATGTATTTTTGTATATATATTTTTATGCAAATATGCGTTATTATATGGATATTTTGCATCTTTATTTTCATACAAATTTACATTATTTTATTGATATTCTCTTTATTTATTTTGATACGATTTAACATTATTCTATGTGTATTTTGTATATTTTTTTTATACATATTTACATTATTTAATGTTCATTTTGTATATATATTTTATCCAAATTTACTTTATTTTATGTGTATTTATATATTTTCATACAAATTTACATTATTTTATGTTTTTTGTATATATATTTTTCTACGTATTTAAATTATTTTATGTGTATTTGTATATATATTTTCATACAAATTTATATTATTTTATGTGTATTTTTTCATATATTTCATTACAAATTTACCTTATTTTAAGTTTATTTTGTATATTTATTTCATTCAATTTTAAATTATTTTATGTGTATATTTGTATTTGTATTTAGGTTATTTTATGTGTATTTTGTATATATATTTTCATCCAAAATTACATTATTTTATTGATATTTTCTTAATTTAATTCGATACGAATTTAGATTATTTCATAGGTATTTTGTATACATATTTTTATACTCATTTACATTATCTAATGTGTGTTTTGTATATATATTTTTATGCAAATTTATTTTATGTTCATTTTTGTACATATATTTTTATAGAAATTTGCGTTATTTTATGTATATAGATTTATATAAATTTACGTTATTTTATGTGCATTTTGTATATTTATATTTATACAAATACACATTCTTTTATTGGTATATTGTTTATTTACATTTATACCAATTTACATTATTTTATGTGTATTTTGTATACATTTTTTTATGCGTATTTACTTAATATTATGTGTATTTTGTATATGTATTTTTATAGAAATCTACGTTTTTTTTTGTGTATTCGTATATATATTTTGAAACAAATTTACATTATTTTATATGTATTTTGCATATCTATTTCAATACAAATTAACCTTATTGTATGTGCATTTTGTATATTTATTTTAATACAAATTCAAATATTTTATGTGTATTTTGGTATCAATAATTTTATAAAAAATGCATTATTATATAGGTATTTTGCATCTTAATTTTCATACAAATTTACATTATTTTATAAATATTCTGTGTATATATTTTGATACGGTTTTACATTATACTATTTGTGTTTTGTATATATTTTTTTATACATATTTACATTATTTAATGAGTATTTTGAATATATATTTCATACAAATTTACGTTATTATATGTGGATTTGATTATATATTTTCTTTCAAATTTACATTATTTTATATGTATTTTGTTTATGTATTTCAATACAAATTAACCTAATTTTATGTGTATTTTGTATATTTCTTTTCATACAAATTTAAATTATTTTGTGTATTTTTGTATATAGTTTTATACAAATTTAGGTTATTTTATGTACGCATTTACATTATTTAATGTGTGTTTTGTATATATATTTTTATCCAAAGTTACTTTATTTTACGTTCATTTTTGGAAATATATTTTTATGGAAATTAGCGTTATTTTATATGTATTTGTATATGTTTTCTCATACAAATTTACATTATTTTATTGATATTTTGTTTATTTAGTTAGATACGAGTTACATGATTATATGTGTATTTTGTACATACTTTTTATACGTATTTACATTACTTAATGTGTATTTTGTTTATATATTTTTAAACAAATTTACGTTATTATATGTATTTTTATAAATATTTTGATACAAATTTACATTATTTTATGTATTTTGTATATACATTTCAATTCAAATTTAGCTTATTTTATCTGTATTTTGTATATCTATTTTCATACGAATTTAATAACTTCTGTGTATTTTTGTATATAGTTTTATACAAATTTACGTTATTTTATGTGTATTTTGTATATTTATATTTATACAAATACACATTCTTTTATTGGTATTTTGTTTATTTATTTTGATACGAATTTACATTATTTTATGTGTATTTTGTATACATTTTCTTATACGTATTTACTTCATTTTATGTGAATTTTGTATATATATTTTTATACAAATCGACGTTATTTTATGTGTATTCGTATATATATTTTGGAAAAAATTTACATTGTTTGATATGTATTTTGCATATCTATTTCAATACAGATTTACCTTATTGTATGTGTATTTTGTATATTTATTTTAATACAAATTAATTTTTTCATGTGTATTTTGGTATATATATTTTTATAAAAAATGCGTTATTTAATGGGTATTTTGCATCTTTATTTTCATACAAATTTACATTGTTTTATTAATATTCTGTGTATTTATTTTGATACGATTTTACATTATTCTATTTGTGTTTTGTATATATTTTTTTATACATATTTACATTATTTAATGTGTATTTTGTATATTTTAAAACAAATTTACGTTATTTTATGCGCATCTGTTAAAATATTTTGATACAAATTTACATTATTTTATGTATTTTGTATACATATTTCAATACAAATTTAGTTTATTTTATGTATATTTTGTATATCTATTTTCATTCGTATCAAAATAAATAAAAAAATAGCAATAAAATAATGTAAATTTGTATGAGAAAACATATACAAATACACATAAAATAACGCAAATTTCTAAAAAAATATATGTACAAAAATGCACATAAAATAAAGTAAATTTGCATAAAAATATATATACAATGCGTATACATATAAATGCGTACATAAAATAACCTAAATTTGTATAAAACTATATACAAAAATACACAAAAATATTTAAAATTTGTATAGAAAGAAATATACAAAATACACATAAAATTAGGTAAATTTGTATTGAAATACATCTACAAAATACACATAGAATAATGTAAATTTGAATGAAAATATATAAACAAATACCTAAAATAACGTAAATTTGTATAAAATATATATGCAAGATACACATTAAATAATGTAAATGTGTATAAAAAAATATATACAAAAAAGAAATAGAATAATGTAAAATCCTATCAATATAAATACACAGAATATCAATAAAATAATGTAAATTTGTATGAAAAGAAAGATGCAAAATTCCCATAAAATAGCGCATTTTTAAAAAAAATATATATACCAAAATACACATAAAATATATAAATTTGTATTGAAATAAATATACAAAATGCATATACAGTAAGGTAAATATGTATTGAAAGAGATATTCAAAAATACATATAAAACAAAGTAAATTTGTTTCAAAATATATATATATACGAATACACATAAAATAACGTAGATTTCTATAGAAATATATATACAAAATACACATGAAATTATGTAAATACGTATAAAAATATATATACAAAATACATATCTAGGTAAATTCGCGTCAAAATAAATAAACATAATATCATGAAAAGAATGTGTATTTGTATGAAAATAAATAATAGATAATAACTTGTATGAAATATATGCAAGATACACATTAAATATTTTAAATATGTATAAAAAAAATATATATACAAAAAACAAATAGAATAATTTGAAATCGTATCAAAATAAATACACCGAATATTAATAAAATAATGTAAATTTGTATGAAAATAAAGATGCAAAATTCCCATCAAATAGCGCATTTCCTATAAAAATATATATACCAAAACACACATAAAATATTTAAATTTGTATTGAAGTAAATATACAAAATGCACATACAATAAGGTAAACTTGTATTGAAAGAGATATGCAAAAATACATATAAAACAATGTAAATTTGTTTCAAAATATATAAACGAATACACATAAAATAACGTAGATTTCTATAAAAAATATATATACAAAATACACATAAACTAAGTAAATACGTATAAAAATAGATATACAAAATACAAATTGGCCTAACTTTATGTGTATTTTGCATATCTATTTTCAAACAAACTTAAATTATTTTTGTGTATTTTTGTATATATTTTTTATACAAATTTTTTTTTTTTAGTTATTTTATTTGTTTTTTGTATATATATTTTCCTACAAATATACATTCTTTTATTGGAATTTCGTGTATTTAATTTTTTACGAATTTACATTATTTTATGTGTATTTTGTATATATATTTTTCTACGTATTTAAATTATTTGATGTGTATTTTATATATACATTTTCATAAAAATTTACGTTATTTTATTGTGTGTATTCGTATATATTTTGAAACAATATTTATACAAATTTATGTTATTTTATATGTATTTGTATATATATTTTCATACAAATTTATATTATTTCATGTGTATTCTTACATATATTTTATTACAAATTTACCTTATTTTATGTTTATTTTGTATATTTATTTCATTCAATTTTAAATTATTTAATGTGTATTTTTGTATTTGTATTTGTATCGTAAATTTGTATAAAACTATATACAAAAATACACAGAACAAATACACATTCTTTTATTGGTATTTTGTTTATTTATTTTGTTTCGAATTTATATTATTTTATGTGTATTTTGTTTACATTTTTTATACGTATTTACCTAATTTTATGTGTATTTTGTATATATATTTTTATAGAAATCTACGTTATTTTATGTGTATTCGTATATATATTTTGAAACAAATTTACAATTTTTTATATGTATTTTTGCAAATCTCTTTCAACAGAAGTTTACCTTATTGTATGTGCATTTTGTATATTTATTTCATTACAAATTTAAATATTTTATGTGTATTTTGGTATATATATTTTTATAAGAAATGCGCTATTTGATGGGAATTTTGCATCTTTATTTTCATACAAATTTACATTATTTTATTAATATTCGGTGTATTTATTTTGATACGATTTTACATTATTCTATTTGTTTTTTGTATATATTTTTTTTTATACATATTTACATTATTTAATGTGAATGTTGCATATATATTACATACAAATTTATTATCTATTATTTATTTTCATACAAATACACATTATTTTCATGATATTTTGTTTATTTATTTTTTCACGAATTTACATTACTTAATATGTATTTTATATATATATTTTTATACGTATATACATAATTTCATGTGTATTTTGTATATATATTTCTAGAAATCTACGTTATTTTATGTGTATTCGTATATATATTTTGAAACAAATTTACACTGTTTTATTTGTATTTTGCGTTTTTTTTCAATACAAATTTACCTTATTGTATGTGTGCATTTTGTATATTAATTTTAATACAAATTTAATTATTCTATGTGTATTTTTGTATATGTATTTTTTTAAAAAAAAATATGCTTTATCTTAAGGGTATTTTGCATCTTTATTTTCATACAAATTTAAATTATTTTATTGATATTCTGTGTACCTATTTTGATACGATTTTACATTATTCTATGTATAACAAAAATAAATACAGAATACACAAAAATAGATATGCAAAATACATATAAACAATGTAAATTTGTTTCAAAATATATATACGAATACACATGAAATAAGGTAGATTTCTATAAAAATATATATGCAAAATACACATAAAATTAAGTAAATACGTATAAAAAATGTATAGAAAATACACATAAAATAATGTAAATTAGTATCAAAATAAATGAACAAAATACCAATAAAAGAATGTGTATTTGCATAAATATATATATACAAAATACACATTAAATTATATAAATTTGTTTAAAACTATACAAAATACACATGAAATGATGTAAATACGTATAAAAATATATATACAAAATACACATTAAATAATGTAAATTCGCGTCAAAATAAATAAACAAAATAATAAAAGAATGTGTATTTGTATGAAAATAGATATACAAAATACACATAAAATAACCTAAATTTGTATCAAACTATATAAAAAAATACACAAAACTATTTTAAATTTGTATGAAGATATATGTACAAAATACACATAAAATTAGGTAAATTTGTATTGAAATACATACACAAAATACACATAAAATAATGTAAATTTGAATGAAAATACATAAGCAAATACACTTAAAATAAAGTAAATTTGTATAAAAAAATATGAACAAAACACAAATAGAATAATGTAAAGTCGTATCAAAATAAATACACAGAATATTAATAAAATAATGTAAATTTGTATGAAAATAAAGAAGCAAAATGCCCATAAAATAAGGCATTTTTTTTATTTATAAAAAAATATATACCAAAATACACATAAAAAAATTAAATTTCTATTAAAATAAATATACAAAAAACACTTACAATAAGGTAAATTTGTATTGAAATAGATATATATACGAATACACATAAAATAACGTAGATTTCTATAAAAATATATATATACAAAATACACATAAAATGAAGTAAATACGTATAAAAAAATGTATACAAAATACACATAAAATAATGTAAATTCGTATCAAAATAAATAAACAAAATATCAATAAAAGAATATGTATTTGTATGAATATAAATATACAAAATACACATAAAATAACGTAAATTTATATAAAACTATATACAAAAATACTGAGAAGTAATTAAATTTGTATGAAAATATATACAAAATACACACGAAATAAGCTAAATTTGAATTGAAATATATATATACAAAATACATGAAATAAAGTAAGTTTGTATCAAAATATTTATACAAATACACATATAATAACGTAAATTTGTATGAAAATATATAAACAAAGTACACATTAAATAATGTAAATACGTATAAAAAATATGTACAAAATACACATATAATCATGTAATTCGTATCAAAATAAATAAACAAAATACCAATAAAATAATATAAATTTGTATGAGTAAACGTGTATGTTGCATATTTTTTCAATACAAATTTACCTTATTATATACGCATTTTGTATATTAATTTTAATACAAATTTAATTATTCGATGTGTATTTTTGTATATGTATTTTTATAAACATATTCTTTATTTTTTGGGTATTTTGCATCTTTATTTTCATACAAATTTACATTATTTTATTGATATTCTGCTCATTCATTTTGATAGGAATTGACATTATTCTATGTGTATTTTGTATATATTTTTCATACAAATTTACGTTATTTTATGTGTATTTGTTTATATATTTTGACACAAATTTACAATATTTTACGGGTATTTTCTATATATACATTTCAAAAGAAATTTACCTAGTTTTATGTGTATTTTGTATATCTATTTTCAAACAAACTCAAATTATTTCTATGTATTTTTGTATATATTTTAATACAAATTTTAGTTATGTTATGTGTATTTTGTAAATTTATTTTCATTCAAATAAATATTATTTTATGGGAGTTTTGTTGATTTATATTGATACGAATTTACATTATTTTATGTGTATTTTGTACATATATTTTATTACAAATCTACCTTATTTTATGTTTATTTTGTATGTGTATTTTGTATATTTATATTTATCCAAATACACATTCTTTTATTGGTATTTTGTTTATTTATTTTAATTCGAATTTACATTATTTTATGTGTATTTTGTATACATTTTTTTATACGTATTTACTTAATTTTATGTGTATTTTGTATATATATATTTATAGAAATCTACGTTTTTTTATTTGTATTCGTATATATATTTTGAAACAAATTTACATTGTTTTATATGTATTTTTGCATATCTCTTTCAAGACAAATTTACCTTATTGTATGTGCATTTTGAATATTTATTTCAATGCAAATTTAAAAATTTTATGTGTATTTTGGTATATATATTTTTATAAGATTACGAAAATTTGAATAAAATATATACAAAAAAAAAATTCAATTTGTATGAAAATAGATATACAAAATACAACTATAATTAGTTAAATTTGTATTTAATTACATGTCCAAAATACACATAAAATAATGTAAATTTGTATGAAATGAAAACAAATTCACATAAAATAACGTACATTTGTATAAAATAGATATACAAAATAATTTTATGTGTATTTTGTATATTTATTTTCATACAAATTTAGATTATTTTTGTGTATTTTTGTATATAGTTTTATACAAACTTAGGTTATTTTATGAGTATTTTGTATATCTATTTTCATACAAATACACATTCTTTTATTGATATTTTGTTTATTTATTTTGACGAGAATTTAAATTATTTAATGTGTATTTTGTATATATATTTTTATACGTATTTACATCATTTCATGTGTATTTTGTATATATATTTCTATAGAAATCTACGTTATATTATGTGTATTCGTATATAGATTTTTAAACAAATTTACACTTTTATGTGTATTTTGCATATTTTTTCAATACAAATTTACCTTATTGTATATGCATTTTGTATATTAATTTTAATACAAATTTAATTATTCTATGTGAATTTTTGTATATGTATTTTTATAAAAATATGCTTTATTTTATGTGTATTTTGCATCTTTATTTTCATACAAATTTACGTTATTTTATTGATATTCTGCTCATTCATTTTGATACGATTTGACATTATTCTATGTGTATTTTGTATATATTTTTCATACAAATTTACGTTATTTTATGTGTATTTGTTTATATATTTTGACACAAATTTACAATATTTTATGGGTATTTTGTATATATATTTCAAAAGAAATATACCTAGTTTTATGTGTATTTTGAATATCTATTTTCATACAAACTCAAATTATTTATATGTTTTTTTGTATATATTTCAATACAAATTTTAGTTATGTTATGTGTATTTTGTAAATCTATTTTCATTCAAATATATATTATTTTATTGGTATTTTGATGATTTATATTGATACGAATTTACATTATTTTATATGTACTTTTTATATATATTTTTATACGCATTAACATTATTTAATATTTATTTTGAATATATAATTTTATACAAATTCATGGAATTTTATGTGTATTTGTATATATATTTTCATATAAATTTACATTATTTTATGTGTATTTTGTACATATATTTCATTATAAATTTACCTTATTTAATGTTTATTTTGTATGTGTATTTTGTACATTTATATTTATACACGTTTACTCATACAAATTTATATTATTTTATTAATATTTTGTTTATTTATTATGATACGAATTACATGATTATATGTGTATTTTGTACACATTTTTTATACCTATTTACATTATTTAATGTGTATTTTGTTTATAAATTTTCATACAAATTTACGTTATTATATGTGTATTTTTATAAATATTTTGATACAAATTTACTTTATTTCATGTATTTTGTATATATATTTCAATTCAAATTTAGCTTATTTTGTGTGTATTTTGTATATGTTTTCATACAAATTTAATTACTTCTGTGTATTTTTGTATATAGTTTTATATAAATTTACGTTATTTTATGTGTATTTTGTATATATATATTTATACAAATACATATTTTTTTTTGGTATTTTGTTTATTTATTTTGATACGAATTTACATTATTTTATGAGTATTTTGTATACATTTTTTATACGTATTTACTGCTTTATGTGTTTTTGTATATATTTTTATAGAAATCTACGTTATTTTATGTGTATTATATTTTGAAACAAATTTACATTGTTATATGTATTTTGCATATCTATTTCAATACAAATTTAACTTATTGTACATATAAAACAATGTAAATTTGTTTCAAAATATATGTACGAATGCAAATCAAATAACGTAGATTTCTATAAAAATATATATACAAAATACACATAAAATTAAGTAAATTTGTATAAAAAAATGTAAACAAAATACACATATAATAATGTAAATTGAAACAAAATAAATATACAGAATATTAATAAAAATGTGTATTTGTATAAATATAAATGTACAAAATACATACAAAATAAACATAAAATAATGTAAATTTGTAAAAATATATGAACAAAATACACATAAAATAATGTAAATTTATATGAAAATATATATACAAATACACATAAAATACCATGAATTTGTATAAAATTATATATTCAAAATACATATAAAAAAATGTAAATTAGTTTCAAAATATATATACAAAGTGCATATAAAATAATGTAAATTCGTATCAATATAAATGAGCAAAATACCAATAAAATAATATATATTTGAATGAAAATAGATTTACAAAATACACATAAAATAACTAAAATTTGTATTGAAATATATACAAAATACATAAAAATAATTTGAGTTTGTATGAAAATAGATATACAAAATACATAAAACTAGGTAAATATCTTTTGAAATATATATACAAAATACATAAAATATTGTAAATTTCTATAAAATATATAAACAAATACACATAAAATAAATTTGCATAAAAATATATACAAAATACACATAGAATAATGTCAAATGGGTATCAAATGAATGAGCAGAATATCAATAAAATAATCTAAATTTGTATGAAAATAAAGATGCAAATACCAATAAAATAATGTAATTTTTATGAAAATACATATACAAAATACACATAGAATAATTAAATATTAAAATTAATATACAAAATGCATATACAATAAATTTAAATTTGATTATATTTATGAAATAAATATACAAAATAAACATAAAATAAGGTAAATTTGTAATGAAATATTTGTAAGAATACATAAAATAATATAAATTTGTATGAAAATATATATACAAATACACATTAAATAACATGAATTTGTATAAAATTTGTATCAAAATATATACTTATACACACAATAAAATAACGTAATTTTTTTATGAGAATGTATATACAAAATACACATAAAATAATTCAAATACGTAGAAAAATATATATACAAAAATCACATAAAATAATGTAAATATGTATGAAAATATATAAACAAATACACATAAAATAATGTAAATTTGGATAAAATATATATACAAAATGAACATTAAATAATGTAAATATGTATAAAAGATATATATACAAAAAACACATAGAATAATGTTAAATCGTATCAAAATAAATAAAGAGAATATCAATAAAATAATGTAAATTTGCATGAAAATAAAGATGCAAAATATCCATATAATAACGCATATTTGCATAAAAATATATATACAAAAATACATATAAAATAATTAAATTTGTATTAAAATAAATATACAAAATGCACGTACAATAAAGTAAATTTGTATTGAAATAGATATGCAAAATACACATTAATACTGTAAATTTGTATCAAAATATATATACGAATACTCATAAAATAGAGTAAATTTCTATGAAAATATACATACAAAATAGATATACAAAATAAACATATAACTAGTTAAATTTGTATTTAAATAAGTGTACAAAAAACACATAAAATAATGTAGATTTGTATGAAATGAAAACAAATACATTTTATATAAAATATATATACAAAATACACATAGAATAATGTAAAAACATATCAAAATAAATACACAGAATATCAATAAAATAATGTAAGTTTGTATGAAAATAAAGATGCAAAATACCCATAAAATAAAGCATATTTTTATAAAAATACAAATACAAAAATACACATAGATTAATCAAATTTGTAATAAAATTAATATACAAAATGCACATACAATAAGGTAAATTTGTATTGAAAAAATATGCAAAATACACATAAAACAATGTAAATTTGTTTCAAAATATATATACGAATACACATAAAATAATGTAGATTTCTATAGAAATATATATACAAAATACACTTGAAATAATGTAAATACGTATAAAAATATATATACAAAATACACATTAAATAATGTTAATTCGTGTCAAAATAAATAAACAAAATATCATGAAAAGAATGTGTATTTGTATGAAAATAGATATACAAAATACACATCAAATAACCTAAATTTGTAAAAAAACATATATAAAAATACACAAAAAATAATTTAAAATTGTATGAAAATAAATATACAAAAAACATATAAAAATAGGTAAATTTGTATTGAAATACTTATACAAAATACCCTGAAAATAATGTAAATTTGAATGAAAATATATAATCATATAGACTTAAAATTACGTAAATTTGTATCAAATATATATACAAAAAAAACATTAAATAATGTAAATATGTATAAAAAAATGTATACAAAACACAAATAAAATAATGTAAAATCGTATCAAAATAAATACAGAAAATATTAATAAAATAATGTAAATTTGTATGAAAATTAAGATGCAAAATACCCATAAAATAACGCATTTTTTATAAAAATATATATACGAAAAAAAATATATATTTGATTTTGAATTAAAATAAATAGATATACAAAATGCACATAAAATAAGCTAAATTTGAATTGAAATATATATACAAAATACATAAAATAATGTAAATTTGTATCAAAATACCTATACAAATACTCATATAATAACGTAAATTTGTATAAAAATATATAAACAAAATACACATTAAATGATGTAAATACGTATAAAAAAATGTAAAAAATACACAAATAATCATGTAATTCGTATCAAAATAAATAGACAAAATACCAATAAAATAATGTAAATTTCTATGAGAAAACATATACAAAATACACATAAATAACGCAAATATCAATAAAAATATATATAATATAATATATTTTTATACATATTTAAAATATTTAATGTATTTTTTGTATATATATATTTTATCCAAATTTACGTGATTTTATATGTATTTGTTTATATATTTTCATACAAATTTACATTATTTTATGTGAGTTTTGTATATGTATTTCAATACAAATTTGCCTAACTTAATGTGTATTTTGCATATCTATTTTCAAACAAATTTAAATTATTATGTGTATTTTGTATATATTTTATACAAATTTTACTTATTTTATTTGTTTTATATATATTTTCCTAAATATACATTCTTTTATTGGAATTTTGTGTATTTAATTTTTATGAATTTACATTATTTTATGTGTATTTTGTATATATATTTTTCTACGTATTTAAACTATTTTATGTGTATTTTATATATACATTTTCATAAAAATTTACGTTATTTTATTGTGTGTATTCGTATATATTTTGAAACATTTTATACAAATTCATGTTATTTTATGTGTATTTGTATATATATTTTCATACAAATTTATATTATTTTATGTGTATTCTTACATATATTTTATTTCAAATTTACCTTATTTTATGTTTATTTTGTATATTTATTTCATTCAATTATAAATTATTTAATGTGTATATTTGTATTTGTATTTTGGTTATTTTATGTGTGTTTTCTATATATATTTTCATCCAAAATTACATTATTTTATTGTTATTATCTTAATTTAACTCGATACGAATATAGATTATTTCATAGGTATTTTGTATACATATTTTTATACTCATTTACATTATCTAATGTGTGTTTTGTATATATTTTTTTATGCAAACTAATTTTATGTGCATTTTTGTACATATATTTTTATAGAAACTTAAAACGTTATTTTATATGTATTTTGTATATGTTTTCTCATACAAATTTACATTATTTAATTAGTTTTTTGTTTATTTATTTTGATATGAATGACTTGATTATTGGTGTATTTTGTAAATATTTTTTTATACGTATTTACATTACTTAATGTGTATTTTGTTTATATATTTTTTTTACAAATTTACGTTATTATATGTGTATTTGTTAAAAAATATTTTGAAACGAATTTACTTTATTTTATGTATTTTGTATATATATTTCAATTCAAATTTAGCTTATTTTGTGTGTATTTTGTATATCTATTTTCATACAAATTTAATTACTTCTGTGTATTTTTGTATATAGTTTTATACAAATTTACGTTATTTTATGTGCATTTTGTATATTTATATATTATACACATTCTCTTATTGGTATTTTGTTTATTTATATTTATACGAATTTACATTATTATATATGTATTTTGTATACATTTTTGATTCGTATTTACTTAATTTTATTTGAATTTCATATATATATATTTATAGAAATCTACGTTATTTTATGTGTATTCGTATATATATTTTGAAACAAATTTACATTGTTTTATATGTTTTTTGCATATCTATTTCAATACAAATTTACCTTATTGTATGTGCATTTTGTATATTTATTTTAATACAAATTCAAATATTTTATGTGTATTTTGGTATATATAATTTTATAAAAAATGCGTTATTTTATAGGTATTTTGCATCTTAGTTTTCATACAAATGTACATTATTTTATTAATATTCTGTGTATATATTTTGATACGATTTTATATTATACTATTTGTGTTTTGTATAAAAATTTTTATACATATTTTCATTATTTAATGTGTATTTTTTATATATATTTTATACAAATTAACGTCATCTTAAGTGTATTTGTTTATATAATTTCATTCAAATTTACATTATTTTAAGTGTATTTTGAATATGTATTTCAATACAAATTTACTTAATTTTATGTGTATTTTGTATATTTATTTTCATACAAATTTAAATTATTTTTGTGTTTTTTTGTATATACATATAGAGTAAATTTCTATGAAAATATATATTCAAAATACATATAAAATTATGTAAATAAGTATAAAAATATATATATCAAATACACCTAAAAAAATGAAAATTCGTATCAAAATAAATAAACAAAATTCCGATAAAAGAACGTATATTTGTAGGAAAATAAATATACAAAATCCACATAAAATTACGAAAATTTGTATTTAAATACATGTACAAAATACACATATAATTAGTTAAATTTGTATTTAAATACATGTACAAAATACACATAAAATAATGTAAATTTGTATGAAATGAAAACAAATTCACATAAAATAACGTACATTTGTATAAAATAGATATACAAAATATACATAGAATAATGTAAAATCGTATCAAAATAAATACACAGAATATCAATAAAATAATGTAATTTTGTATGAAAGTAAAGATGCAAAATACCCATAAAATAAAGCTTTTTTTTTTTAAATACATATAGAAGAATACACATAGAATAATTAAATTTGTATTAAAATTAATATACAAAATGCACGTACAATAAGGGAAATTTGTATTGAAAAAATATACAAAATGCACATAAAACAATGTATATTTGTTTCAAAATATATATACGAATACACATAAAATAACGTATATTTCTATAGAAATATATATACAAAATACACATGAAATGACGTAAATACGTATAAAAATATATATACACAATACACATTAAATAATGTAAATTCGCATCAGAATAAATAAACAAAATATCAATAAAAGAATGTGTATTTGTATGAAAATAGATATACATAATACACATAAAATATTGTAAATTTGTATAAAACTCTTTTAAAAAAATACACAAAAATAATTTAAATTTGTATAAAAATATATATACAAAATACACATAAAACTAGTTAAATTTCTATTGAAATACATATACAAAATACACATAAAATAATGTAAATTTGAATGAAAATATATAAACAAATACACTTAAAATAACGTAAATTTGTATGAAATATATATAGAAAATACACATTCAATAATGTAAATATGTATAAAAAAATATATACAAAACACAAATAGAATAATGTAAAATAGTATCAAAATAAATACACAGAATATTAATAAAATAATGTAAATTTGTATGAAAATAAAGATGCAAAATACCCATAAAACAACGCATTTTTTATGAAAATATATATACCAAAATACACATAAAATATCTAAATTTGTATTACAATAAATATACAAAATGCACATACAATAAGGTAAATTTGTATTGAAATAGATATGCAAAATACACATAAAACAATGTAAATTTGTCTCAAAATATACATACGAATACACATAAAATAACGTAGATTTCTATAAAAATACATATACAAAATACACATAAAACGAAGTAAATACGTATAAGAAAATGTATACAAAATACACATAAAATAATGTAAATTCGTATCAAAATAAATAAACTAAATGGCAATAAAAGAATGTTTACCTGTATAAATATAAATATACAAAATACACATAAAATAACGTAAAATTGTATAAAACTTTATACAAAAAAAAAACAAAAATAATTAACTTTGTATGAAAATAGTTATACAAAAGACACATAAAATAAGCTAAATTTGAATTGAAATAAATATAGAAAATACTTAAAATAATGTAAATTTGTATCAAAATATATATTCAAATACACATATATTAAAATTAATATACAAAATGCGTATATAATAAGGTAAATTTGTATTGAAAAAATATGCAACATACACATTTACTCATACAAATTTATATTATTTTATTGGTATTTTGTTTATTTATTTTGATAAGAATTACATGATTATATGTGTATTTTGTACATATTTTTTTATACGTATTTACATTATTTAATGTGTATTTTGTTTATATATTTTCATACAAATTTACGTTATTATATGTGTATTTGTGTAAATATTTTGATACAAATTTACTTTATTTCATGTATTTTGTATATATATTTCAATTCAAATTTAGCTTATTTTGTGTGTATTTTTTGTATTTTCATACAAATTTAATTACTTTTGTGTATTTTTGTATATAGTTTTATATAAATTTACGTTATTTTATGTGTTTTTTTGTATATTTATATCTATACAAATACACATTCTTTTATTGCTATTTTGTTTATTTATTTTGATACGAATTTACATTATTTTATGTGTATTTTTTATACATTTTTTTATACGTATTTACTTCATTTTATGTGTATTTTGTATATATATTTTTATAGAAATCAACGTTATTATATGTGTATTCGTATATATATTTTGAAACAAATTTACATTGTTTTATATGTATTTTGCATATCTATTTCAATACAAATTTACCTTATTGTATGTGTTTTTTGTATATTTATTTTAATACAAATTTAATTTTTTGATGTGTATTTTGGTATATATATTTTTATAAATAAAAAAATGCGTTATTTTATGGGTATTTTGCTTCTTTATTTTCATACAAATTTACATTATTTTATTAATATTCTCTGTATTTATTTTGATACGATTTTACATTATTCTATTTGTGTTTTGTACATATTTTTTTATACAAATTTACGTTATTTTAAGTGTATTTGTTTATGTATTTTCATTCAAATTTACATTATTTTATGTGTATTTTGTGTATGTATTTTAATACAAATTTACCTAATTTTATGTGTATTTTGTATATTTATTTTCAAACAAATTTAAAATATTTTTGTGTATTTTAGTATATAGTTTGATACAAATTTAGGTTATTTTATGTGTATTTTGTATATCTATTTTCATACAAATACACATTCTTTTATTGATATTTTGTTTATTTATTTTGACGCGAATTTTATGTGAATTTGTTTTCATTTCATACAAATTTACATTATTTTATGTGTATTTTGTACATGTATTTAAATACAACTTTAACTAATTATATGTGTATTTTGTATATCTATTTTCATACAAATTGAAATTTATTTTTTTGTTTTTTTGTAAATATTTTTATTAAAATTTTCGTAATCTTATAAAAATATATATACCAAAATACACATAAAATATTTAAATTTGCATTGAAATAAATATACAAAATGCACATACAATAAGGTAAATTTGTATTGAAAGAGATATGCAAAAAATACATATAAAACAATATAAATTTGTTTCAATATATATATACGAATACAAATAAAAAAACGTAGATTTCTATAAAAATATATATACAAAATACACATAAAATTAAGTAAATACGTATAAAAAAATGTATACAAAATACACATAAAATAATGTAAATTCGAATTAAAATAAATAAACAAAATACCAATAAAAGAATGTGTATTTGGATAAATATAAATATACAAAATACACATACAAAATAAACATAAAATAAGGTAGATTTGTAAAAAATATATGTACAAAATACACATAAAATAATGTAAATTTATATAAAAATATATATACAAATACACATAAAATACCATGAATTTGTATAAAAATATATATTCAAAATAAATATTAAATAATGTAAAAGCGTATATAAATATATATACAAAGTACATATAAAATAATGTAAATTCGTATCAATATAAATCAACAAAACACCAATAAAATAATATATATTTGAATGAAAATAAATTTACAAAATACACATAACATAACTAAAATTTGTATTAAAATATATACAAAAATACATAGAAATAATTTGAGTTTGTATGAAAATAGATATACAAAATACACATAAAACTTGGTAAATTTCTTTTGAAATGTATATACAAAATACCCATAAAATATTGTAAATTTGTGTCAAAATATATAAACAAATACACATAAAATAACGTAAATTTGTATGAAAAATATATACAAAATACACATAGAATAATGTCAATTCGTATCAAAATGAATGAGCAGAATATCAATAAAATAATGTAAATTTGTATGAAAATAAAGATGCAAAATACCCAAAAAATAAAGCATATGTTTATAAAAATACAGATACAAAAATAAACATCGAATAATTAAATTTGTATTAAAATTAATATACAAAATGCGTATATAATAAGGTAAATTTGTATTGAAAAAATATGCAACATACACGTTTACTCATACAAATTTATATTATTTTATTGGTATTTTGTTTATTTATTTTGATACGAATTACATGATTATATGTGTATTTTGTACATATTTTTTATACGTATTTACATTATTTAATGTGTATTTTGTATATATATTTTCATACAAATTTACGTTATTATATGTGTATTTGTATAAATATTTTGATATAAATTTACTTTATTTCATGTATTTTGTATATATATTTCAATTCAAATTTAGTTTATTTTGTGTGTATTTTGTATATATTTTCTTACAAATTTAATTACTTCTGTGTATTTTTGTATATAGTTTTATATAAATTTACGTTATTTTATGTGTATTTTGTATATTTATATTTATACAAATACACATTCTATTATTGGTATTTTGTTTATTTATTTTGATACGAATTTACATTATTTTATGTGTTTTTTGTATACATTTTTTTATACGTATTTACTTCATTTTATGTGTATTTTGTATATATATTTTTATAGAAATCTACGTTATTTTATGTGTATTCGTATATATATTTTGAAATAAATTTACATTGTTTTATATGTATTTTGCATATCTATTTCAATACAAATTTACCTTATTGTATGTGTTTTTTGTATATTTATTTTAATACAAATTTAATTTTTTGATGTGTATTTTGGTATATATATTTTTATAAATAAAAATAATGCGTTATTTTATGGGTATTTTGCTTCTTTATTTTCAAAAAAATTTACATTATTTTATTAATATTCTCTGTATTTATTTTGATACGATTTTACATTATTCTATTTGTGTTTTGTACATATTTTTTTTATACAAATTTACGTTATTTTAAGTGTATTTGTTTATGTATTTCATTCAAATTTACAATATTTTATGTGTATTTTGTGTATGTATTTCCATACAAATTTACCAAATTTTATGTGTATTTTGTATATTTATTTTCATACAAATTTAAAATACTTTTGAGTATTTTTGTATATAGTTTGATACAAATTTAGGTTATTTTATGTATATTTTGTATATCTATTTTCATACAAATACACATTCTTTTATTGATATTTTGTTTATTTATTTTGACGCGAATTTTATGTTAATTTGTTTTCATTTCATACAAATTTACATTATTTTATGTGATTTTTGTACATCTATTTAAATAAAAATTTAACTAATTATATGTGTATTTTGTATATCTATTTTCATACAAATTGAATTTTTTTGTTTGTTTTTTTTTGTATATTTTTTTATTAAAATTTTCGTAATCTTATAAAAATATATATACCAAAATACACATAAAATATTTAAATTTGCATTGAAATAAATATACAAAATGCACATACAATAAGGTAAATTTGTATTGAAAGAGATATGCAAAAATACATATAAAACAATGTAAATTTGTTTCAAAATATATATACGAATACAAATAAAAAAACGTAGATTTCTATAAAAATATATATACAAAATACATAAAAATAAGTAAATACCTTTAAAAAAATGTATACAAAATACACATAAAATAATGTAAATTCGAATTAAAATAAATAAACAAAATACCAATAAAAGAATGTGTATTTGGATAAATATAAATATACAAATACACATACAAAATAAACATAAAATAAGGTAGATTTGTAAAAAAATATGTGTACAAAATACACATAAAATAATGTAAATTTATATAAAAATATATATACAAATACACATAAAATACCATGAATTTGTATAAAAATATATATTCAAAATAAATATTAAATAATGTAAAAGCGTATAAAAATATATATACAAAGTACATATAAAATAATGTAAATTCGTATCAATATAAATCAACACAACACCAATAAAATAATATATATTTGAATGAAAATAAATTTACAAAATACACATAACATAACTAAAATTTGTATTAAAATATATACAAAAATACATATAAATAATTTGAGTTTGTATGAAAATAAATATACAAAATACACATAAAACTAGGTAAATTTCTTTTGAAATGTATATACAAAATAGCCATAAAATATTGTAAATTTGTGTCAAAATATATAAACAAATACACATAAAATAACGTAAATTTGTATGAAAAATATATACAAAATACACATAGAATAATGTCAATTCGTATCAAAATGAATGAGCAGAATATCAATAAAATAATGTAAATTTGTATGAAAATTAAGATGCAAAATACCCAAAAAATAAAGCATATGTTTATAAAAATACAGATACAAAAATACACATTGAATGATTAAATTTGTATTAAAATTAATATACAAAATGCTTATATAATAAGGTAAATTTGTATTGAAAAAATATGCAACATACACGTTTACTCATACAAATTTATATTATTTTATTGGTATTTTGTTTATTTATTTTGATACGAATTACATGATTATATGTGTATTTTCTACATATTTTTTATACGTATTTACATTATTTAATGTGTATTTTGTTTATATATTTTCATACAAATTTACGTTATTATATGTGTATTTGTATAAATATTTTGATACAAATTTACTTTATTTCATGTATTTTGTATATATATTTCAATTCAAATTTAGCTTATTTCGTGTGTGTTTTGTATATATTTTCATACAAATTTAATTACTTCTGTGTATTTTTGTATATAGTTTTATATAAATTTACGTTATTTTATGTCTATTTTGTATATTTATATTCATACAAATACACATTCTTTTATTGGTATTTTGTTTATTTATTTTGATACGAATTTACATTATTTTATGTTTATTTTGTATACATTTTTTTATATGTATTTACTTCATTTTATGTGTATTTTGTATATATATTTTTATAGAAATCTACGTTATTTTATGTGTATTCGTATATATATTTTGAAACAAATTTACATTGTTTTATATGTTTTTTGCATATATATTTCAATACAAATTTACCTTATTGTATGTGTTTTTTGTATATTTATTTTAATACAAATTTAATTTTTTGATGTGTATTTTGGTATATATATTTTTATAAATAAAAAAATGCGTTATTTTATGGGTATTTTGCTTCTTTATTTTCATACAAATTTACATTATTTTATTAATATTCTGTGTATTTATTTTGATACGATTTTACATTATTCTATTTGTGTTTTGTACATATTTTTTTATACAAATTTACGTTATTTTAAGTGTATTTGTTTATGTATTTTCATTCAAATTTACATTATTTTATGTGTATTTTGTGTATGTATTTCAATACAAATTTACCTAATTTTATGTGTATTTTGTACATTTATTTTCATACAAATTTAAAATAGTTTTGAGTATTTTGTATATAGTTTGATACAAATTTAGGTTATTTTATCTGTATTTTGTATATCTATTTTCATACAAATACACATTCTTTTATTGATCTTTTGTTTATTTATTTTGACGAATTTACATTATTTAATGTGTGTTTTGTAGATATATTTTGATACGTATTTCCATGATTTCATGTGTATTTTGTAGAGTTTTAAACAAATTTAGATTATTTAATGTGTATTTTGTATAGATATATATATATATATATATATATATATATATATATATATATATATATATATATATATATATATATATATATATATATATATATATATATATATATATATATATATATATATATATATATATATATATATATATATATATATATATATATATATATATATATATATATATATATATATATATATATATATATATATATATATATATATATATATATATATATATATATATATATATATATACATTTATTATTATTTTGTTTATTTATTTTGATACTAATTTACATTATTTTATGTGTATTTTGTATACATTTTTTATACGTATTTACTTAATTTTATGTGTATTTTGCATATATATTTTTATAGAAATCTACCTTATTTCATGTGTATTCGTATATATATTTTGAAACAAATTTACATTGTTTATATGTATTTTGCAAATCTATTTTTGTGTATTCTGTATTTATTTTTGTTATACATAGAATAATGTAAAATCGTATCAAAATAGGTACACAGAATATCAATAAAATAATTTAAAATTGTATGAAAATAAAGATGCAAAATACCCATAAGATAAAGCATATTTTTTTTTTAAATACATATACAAAAATGCACATAGAATAATTAAATTTGTATTAAAATTAATATAAAAAATGCACACATACAATAAGGTAAATTTGTATTGAAAAAAAACGCAAAATACAAATAAAACAGTGTTAATTTGTTTCAAAATATATACGAATACACATAAAATAACGTAGATTTCTATAGAAATATATATACAAAATACACATGAAATTATGTAAATACGTATAAAAATATATATATAAAATACATATTAAGTAATGTAAATTCGTGACAAAATAAATAAACAAAATATCATGAAAAGAATGTGTATTTGTATGAAAATAAATAATAGATAATAAATTTATATATAATATATATGCTAGATACACATTAAATAATGTAAATATGTATAAAAAAATATATACAAAAAACAAATAGAATAATGTAAAATCGTATCAAAATAAATACACCGAATATTAATAAAATAATGTAAATTTGTATGAAAATAAAGATGCAAAATTCCCATCAAATAGCGCATTTCTTATAAAAATATATATACCAAAATACACATAAAATATTTAAATTTGTATTGAAATAAATATACAAAATGCACATACAATAAGGTAAACTTCTGTTGAAAGAGATATGCAAAAATACATATAAAAAATTGTAAATTTGTTTCAAAATATATATACGAATACACATAAAATAACGTAGATTTCTATAAAAATATATATACAAAATACACATAAAATTAGGTAAATACGTATAAAAAAAATGTAAACAAAATACACATAAAATAATATAAATTCGAAACAAAATAAATAAACAAAATACCAATAAAAGAATGTGTATTTGTTCTGTGTATTTTTGTATATAGTTTTATACAAATTTACGATACAAATACAAATACAAATATACACATTAAATAATTTAAAATTGAATGAAATAAATATACAAAATAAACATAAAATAAGGTAAATTTGTAATAAAATATATGAAAGAATACACATGAAATAATATAAATTTGTATGAAAATATATATACAAATACACATAAAATAACATAAATTTGTATAAAATTTGTTTCAAAATGTATACGAATACACACAATAAAATAACGTAAATTTTTATGAAAATGTATATATAAAATACACATAAAATAATTTAAATACGTAGAAAAATATATATACAAATTACATATAAAATAATGTAAATTCGTAAAAAATTAAATACACGAAATTCCAATAAAAGAATGTATATTTGTAGGAAAATATATATACAAAAAACAAATAAAATAACTAAAATTTGTATAAAAATATATACAAAAATACACAAAAATAATTTAAGTTTGTTTGAAAATAGATATGCAAAATACACATAAAGTTAGGCCAATTTGTATTTTGTATATCTATTTTTATACGTATTAACTTAATTTATGTGTATTTTGTATATATATTTTTATAGAAATCTACTTTATTTTATGTGTATTCGTATATATATTTTGAAACAAATTTACATTGTTTTATATGTATTTTTGCATATCTCTTTCAATAAAAGTTTACCTTATTGTATGTGCATTTTGTATATTTACTTCAATACAAATTTAAATATTTTATGTGTATTTTGGTATATATATTTTTATAAGAAATGAGCTATTTGATGGGAATTTTGCATCTTTATTTTCATACAAATTTACATTATTTTATTAATATTCGGTGTATTTATTTTGATACGATTTCACATTATTCTATTTGTTTTTTGTATATATTTTTTTTATACATATTTTCATTATTTAATGTGTATCTTGCATATATATTTCATACAAATTTATTATCTATTATTTATTTTCATACAAATACACATTCTTTTCATGATATTTTGTTTATTTATTTTGACACGAATTTACCTAGATATGTATTTTGTATATATATTTTTATACGTATTTACATAATTTCATGTGTATTTTGTATATATATTTCTATAGAAATCTACGTTATTTTATGTGTATTCGTATATATATTTTGAAACAAATTTACTTTGTTTTATATGTATTTTTTAATATCTCTTTCAATACATATTTACCTTACTGTATATGCATTTTGTATATTTATTTCAATACAAATTTAAATATTTTATGTGTATTTTGGTATATATATTTTGATAAAAAATGCGCTATTTTATGGGAATTTTGCATCTTTCTTTTCATACAAATTTACATTATTTTATTGATATTCTGTGTATTTATATTGATAGGATTTTATATTATTCTATTTCTTTTTTGTATATATTTTTTTATACACATTTACATTATTTAATGTGTATCTTGCATATATATTTTATACAAATTTACGTTATTTTAAGTGTATTTGTTTATATATTTTCATTCAAATTTACATTATTCTATGTGTATTTTGTATATGTATTTCAATACAAATTTACCTAATTTTAAGTGTATTTCGTATATTTCTTTTCATACAAATTTTAAATATTTTTGTGTATTTTTATATATAGTTTTATACAAATTTAGGTTATTTTATGTACGCATTTACTTTATTTAATGTGTGTTTTGTATATATATATTTTTGTGTATTTTTATATATAGTTTTATACAAATTTAGGTTATTTTATGAACGCATTTACTTTATTTAATGTGTGTTTTGTATATATATATTTTTATGCAAATTTACTTTATTTTATGTGCATTTCTGTACATATATTTTTTTAGAAATTTGCGTTAATTTATGTGTATTTGTATATGTTTTCTCATACAAATTTACATTATTTTATTGCTATTTTGTTTATTTATTTTGATACAAATGAAAATAGATATACAAAATATACATAAAATAAACTAAATTTGTATTAAATATATATACAAAATACATAAAAGAATGTAAATTTGTATCAAAATATTTTAACAGATGCGCATAAAATAACGTAAATTTGTTTTAAAATATACAAATACATATTAAATAATGTAAATATGTATAAAAAAAATATATACAAAACACAAATAAAATAGTGTAAAATCGTATCAAAATAAATACACAGAATATTAAAAAAACAATGTAAATTTTTATGAAAATAAAGATACAAAATACCCATTAAATAACGCATTTTTTTATAAAAATATATATACCAAAATACACATGAAAAAATTAATTTGTATTAAAATAAATATACAAAATACACATACAATAAGGTAAATCTGTATTGAAATAGATATGCCAAATACATATAAAACAATGTAAATTTGTTTCAAAATATATATACGAATACACATAAAATAACGTAGATTTGTATAAAAATATATATACAAAATACACATAAAATGAAATAAATACGTATAAGAAAATGTATACAAAATACATATAAAATAATGTAAATTCGTTTCAAAATAAATAAACAAAATACCAATAAAAGAATGTGTATTTGTATAAATATAAATATACAAAATACACATAAAATAACGTAAATTTGTATAAAACTATATACAAAAATACACAGAAGTTATTAAATTCGTATGAAAATAGATATACAAAATACAGATAAAATAAGCTAAATTTGAATTGAAATGTATATACAAAATACATAAAATAATGTAAATTTGTATCAAAATATTTATAAAAATACATATAATATCGTAAATTTGTTTAAAAATATATAAACAAAATACACATTAAGTAATGTAAATACGTATAAAAAATATGTACAAAATACACATATAATCATGTAATTCGTATCAAACTAAATAAACAAAATATCAATAAAATAATGTAAATTTGTATGAGAAAACATATACAAATACATATAAAAAAAAACGCTAATTTCCATAAAAATATATGTCCAAAAATGAACGTAAAATAAAGTAACTTTGGATAAAAATATATATACAAAACACTCATTAAATAATGTAAATGCGTACATAAAAAAACCTAAATTTGTATAAAACTATATACAAAAATACACAAAAATAATTTAAATTTGTATGAAAAGAAATATACAAAATACACATAAAATTAGGTTAATTTGTATTGAAATACATATACAAAATTCATATAAAATAATGTAAATTTGAAAGAAAATATATAAACAAATACACATATAATAACGTAAATTTGTATGAAATATTTATTCAAAATATACATTAAATAATGTAAATATGTATAAAAAAATATATACAAAACACAAATAGTATTATGTAAAATCGTATCAAAATATATACACAGAATATAAATACAATAATGTAGATTTGTATGAAAATTAAGATGCAAAATACCTATAAAATAACGCATTTTTTATAAAATTATTGATACCAAAATACACATAAAATATTTGAATTTGTATTAAAATAAATATACAAAATGCACATACAATAAGGTAAATTTGTATTGAAATAGATATGCAAAATACATATAAAATAATGTAAATTTGTTTCAAAATATATATACGAATACACATAAAATAACGTAGATTTCTATAAAAATACATATACAAAATACACATAATATTAAGTAAATACGAATAAAAAAATGTATACAAAATACACATAAAATAATGTAAATTCGTATAAATGTAAATAAACAATATACCAATAAAAGAATGTGTATTTGTATAAATATAAATATACAAAATGCACATAAAATAACGTAAATTTATATAAATCTATATACATAAAATAACAAATTTCTATAAAATATATGTACAAAATGAACATAAAATAAATTTGCATAAAATATATATACAAAACACACTTTAGATAATGTAAATTAGTATAAAAATATGTATACAATATACCTATGAAATAATCTAAATTCGTATCGAATTAAATTAAGAAAATATCAATAAAATAATGTAATTTTGGATGAAAATATATATACAAAATACACATAAAATAACCTAAATACAAATACAAATATACACATAAAATAATTTAAAATTGAATGAAATAAATATACAAAATAAACATAAAATAAGGTAAATTTGTAATGAAATATATGAAAAATACATAAAATAATATAAATTTGTATGAAAATATATATACAAATACACATTAAATAACATGAGTTTGTATAAAATTTGTATCAAAATATATACTTATACACAATAAAATAACGTAATTTTTTTTATGAAAATGTATATACAAAATACACATAAAATAATTTAAATACGTAGAAAAATATATATACAAAAAACACATAAAATAATGTAAATTTGTATCAAAATATATATACGAATACTCATAAAATAGAGTAAATTTCTATAAAAATATACATACAAAATAGATATACAAAATACACACATAAGTAGTTAAATTTGTATTTAAATACATGTACAAAAAAACACATAAAATAATGTAGATTTGCATGAAATGAAAACAAATACATTTTATATAAAATATATATACAAAATACACATAGAATAATGTAAAATCATATTAAAATAAATACACAGAATATCAATAAAATAATGTAAATTTGTATGAAAATAAAGATGGAAAATACCCATAAAATAAAGCATATTTTTATAAAAATACATATACAAAAATACACCTAGATTAATCAAATTTGTATTAAAATTAATATACAAAATGCACATACAATAAGGTAAATTTGTATTGAAAAAATATGCAAAATACACATAAAACAATGTAAATTTGTCTCAAAATATATATACGAATACACATAAAATAAAGCAGATTTCTATAGAAATATATATACAAAATACACTTGAAATAATGTAAATACGTATAAAAATATATATAAAAAATACACATTAAATAATGTTAATTCGTGTCAAAATAAATACGTAAACAAAATATCATGAAAAGAATGTGTATTTGTACGAAAATAGATATACAAAATACACATAAAATAACCTAAATTTGTATAAAACTATATGCAAAAATACACAAAAAAAATTTAAACTTGTATGAAAATAAATATACAAAAAACATATAAAAATAGGTAAATTTTTATAAAAATATATATACGAAAAAACATAAAATATTTGATTTTGTATTAAAATAAATAGATATGCAAAATACACATAAAATAAGCTAAATTTGAATTGAAATATATATACAAAATACATAAAATAATGTAAATTTGTATCAAAATACCTATACAAATACACATATAATAACGTAAATTTGTATAAAAATATATAAACAAAATACACATTAAATAATGTAAATATTTATAAAAAAATGTAAAAAATACACAAATAATCATGTAATTCGTATCAAAATAAATAGACAAAATACCAATAAAATAATGTAAATTTCTATGAGAAAACATATACAAAATACACATAAATAACGCAAATATCAATAAAAATATATATAATATAATATATTTTTATACATATTTAAAATATTTAATGTATATTTTGTATATATATATTTTATCCAAATTTACGTGATTTTATATGTATTTGTTTATATATTTTCATACAAATTTACATTATTTTATGTGAGTTTTGTATATGTATTTCAATACAAATTTGCCTTACTTTATGTGTATTTTGCATATCTATTTTCAAACAAATTTAAATTATTTTTGTGTATTTTTGTATATATTTTTATACAAATTTTAGTTATTTTATTTGTTTTTTGTATATATATTTTCCTAAATATACATTCTTTTATTGGAATTTTGTTTATTTAATTTTTTACGAATTTACATTATTTTATGTGTATTTTGTATATATATATTTTTCTACGTATTTAAACTATTTTTTGTGTATTTTATAGATATATTTTCATAAAAATTTACGTTATTTTATTGTGTGTATTCGTATATATTTTGAAACAAATTTTATACAAATTCATGTTATTTTATGTGTATTTGTATATATATTTTCATACAAATTTATATTATTTTATGTGTATTCTTACATATATTTTATTACAAATTTACCTTATTTTATGTTTATTTTGTATATTTATTTCATTCAATTTTAAATTATTTAATGTGTATATTTGTATTTGTATTTAGGTTATTTTATGTGTGTTTTATATATATATTTTCATCCAAAATTACATTATTTTATTGTTATTTTCTTAATTTAACTCGATACGAATTTAGATTATTTCATAGGTATTTTTATACTCATTTACATTATCTAATGTGTGTTTTGTATATATTTTTTTTTGCAAACTAATTTTATGTGAATTTTTGTACATATATTTTTATAGAAACTTAAAACGTTATTTTATGTGTATTTTGTATATGTTTTCTCATACAAATTTACATTATTTAATTAGTTTTTTGTTTATTTATTTTGATACGAATGACTTGATTATTTGTGTAGTATTTTGTAAATATTTTTTTATACGTATTTACATTACTTAATGTGTATTTTGTTTATATAGTTTTTTTTTACAAATTTACGTTATTATATGTGTATTTGTTAAAAATATTTTGAAACGAATTTACTTTATTTTATGTATTTTGTATATATATTTCAATTCAAATTTAGCTTATTTTGTGTGTATTTTGTATATCTATTTTCATACAAATTTAATTACTTCTGTGTATTTTTGTATATAGTTTTATACAAATTTACGTTATTTTATGTGCTTTTTGTATATTTATATTTATACAAATACACATTCTCTTATTGGTATTTTGTTTATTTATATTTTACGAATTTACATTATTTTATGTGTATTTTGTATACATTTTTGATTCGTATTTACTTAATTTTATTTGTATTTTGTATATATATATATTTATAGAAATCTACGTTATTTTATGTGTATTCGTATATATATTTTGAAACAAATTTACATTGTTTTATATGTTTTTTCATATCTATTTCAATACAAATTTACCTTATTGTATGTGCATTTTGTATATTTATTTTAATACAAATTTAAATATTTTATGTGAATTTTGGTATATATAATTTTATAAAAAATGCGTTATTTTATAGGTATTTTGCATCTTAGTTTTCTTACAAATGTACATTATTTTATTAATATTCTGTGTATATATTTTGATACGATTTTATATTATACTATTTGTGTTTTGTATATATTTTTTATACATATTTTCATTATTTAATGTGTATTTTTTATATATATTTTATACAAATTAACGTTATTTTAAGTGTATTTGTTTATATAATTTCATTCAAATTTACATTATTTTAAGTGTATTTTGTATATGTATTTCAATACAAATTTACCTAATTTTATGTGTATTTTGTATATTTATTTTCATACAAATTTAAATTATTTTTGTGTTTTTTCGTAATTACATATAGAGTAAATTTCTATGAAAATATATATTCAAAATACATATAAAATTATGTAAATAAGTATAAAAATATATATATCAAATACACCTAAAAAAATGAAAATTCGTATCAAAATAAATAAACAAAATTCCGATAAAAGAACGTATATTTGTAGGAAAATAAATATACAAAATACACATAAAATTACGAAAATTTGAATAAAAAAGTATACAAAAAAAACAAAAAAAAAATTTCAATTTGTATGAAAATAGATATACAAAATACACATATAATTAGTTAAATTTGTATTTAAATACATGTACAAAATACACATAAAATAATGTAAATTTGTATGAAATGAAAACAAATTCACATAAAATAACGTACATTTGTATAAAATAGATATACAAAATATACATAGAATAATGTAAAATCGTATCAAAATAAATACACAGAATATCAATAAAATAATGTAATTTTGTATGAAAATAAAGATGCAAAATACCCATAAAATAAAGCATTTTTTTTAAAATACATATACAAGAATACACATAGAATAATTAAATTTGTATTAAAATTAATATACAAAATGCACGTACAATAAGGGAAATTTGTATTGAAAAAATATACAAAATGCACATAAAACAATGTATATATGTTTCAAAATATATATACGAATACACATAAAATTACGTATATTTCTATAGAAATATATATACAAAATACACATGAAATGACGTAAATACGTATAAAAATATTTATACACAATATACATTAAATAATGTAAATTCGCATCAAAATATATAAACAAAATATCAATAAAAGAATGTGTATTTGTATGAAAATAGATATACAAAATACACATAAAATATTGTAAATTTGTATAAAACTCTATTCAAAAAATACACAAAAATAATTTAAATTTGTATAAAAATATATATACAAAATACATATAAAACTAGTTAAATTTCTATTGAAATACATATACAAAATACACATAAAATAATGTAAATTTGAATGAAAATATATAAACAAATACACTTAAAATAACGTAAATTTGTATGAAATATATATAGAAAATACACATTAAATAATGTAAATATGTATAAAAAAATATATACAAGACACAAATAGAATAATGTAAAATAGTATCAAAATAAAAACACAGAAGATAAAGATGCAAAATACCCATAAAACAACGCATTTTTTATAAAAATATTTATACCAAAATACACATAAAATATTTAAATTTGTATTACAATAAATATACAAAATGCACATACAATAAGGTAAATTTGTATTGAAATAGATATGCAAAATACACATAAAACAATGTAAATTTGTTTCAAAATATATATACGAATACACATAAAATAACGTAGATTTCTATAAAATATATATACAAAATACACATAAAATGAAGTAAATACGTATAAGAAAATGTATACAAAATACACATAAAATAATGTAAATTCGTATCAAAATAAATAAACTAAATGCCAATAAAAGAATGTTTACTTGTATAAATATAAATATACAAAATACACATAAAATAACGTAAAATTGTATAAAACTATATACAAAAATAAACAAAAATAATTAAATTTGTATGAAAATAGATATACAAAAGACATAAAATAAGCTAAATTTGAATTGAAATAAATATAGAAAATACATAAAATAATGTAAATTTGTATCAAAATATATATTCAAATACACATATAATAACGTAAATTTGTATAAAAATATATAAACAAAATACACATTAAATAATGTAAATACGTATAAAAGATATGTACGTAATGTAAAAATTTATAAAATTAAAGATGCAAAATACCCATAAAATAACTCATATTTAAAAATATATATATACAAAAATACACATTAAATAATTGAATTTGTGTTAAAATAAATATACAAAATACACATACAATAAGGTAGATTTTTATTGAAATAGATATGCAAAAAACACATAAAATAATGAAATTTTTTTATCAAAATATATACGAATACACACAATAAAATTACGTAAATTTTAATGAAAATATATATACAAAATACACATAAAATAATGTAAATACATAGAAAAATATATATACAAAATACACATAAAATAATGTAAATTCGTATCAAAATAAATAAACAAAATTTCCTCTAAAAGAATGTATATTTGTAGGAAAATATATATACAAAATACAAATAAAATAACAAAAATTTGTATAAAATATATACAAAATACACAAAATAATTTAAATTTGTTTGAAAATAGATATGCAAAATACACATGAAATTAGGCAAAATTTTATTGAAATACATATACAAAATACACATAAAATAATGTAAATTTGTATGAAACTATATAAACAAATACACATAAGATAACGTAAATTTCCATAAAATATATGTACAAAATATACATTAAATAATGTAAATATGTCTAAAATATATATACAAAATACACAGAATAACGTAAAATCGTATCAAAATAAATAAACAGACTATCAATAAAATAATGTAAATTTGTATGAAAATAAAGATGCAAAATACCCATATAATAACGCATATTTGTTTAAAAATATATATACAAAAATACACATAAAATAATTAAATTTGTATCAAAATAAATATCCAAAGGCACATACAATAAAGAAAATTTGTATTGAAATAGATATGCGAAATACACATAAATAATGTAAATTTGTATCAAAATATATATACGAATACACATAAAATAGAGTAAATTTCTATGAAAATATATATTCAAAATACATATAAAATTATGTAAATAAGTATAAAAATATATATATCACATACACCTAAAATAATGAAAATTCGTATCAAAATAAATAAACAAAATTCCGATAAAAGAACGTATATTTGTAGGAAAATAAATATACAAAATACACATAAAATTACGAAAATTTGAAAAAATATATACTAAAATACACAAAATTAATTTCGATTTGTATGAAAATAGATATACATAATACACATATAATTAGTTAAATTTGCATTTAAATACATGTACAAAATACACATGAAATAATGTAAATTTGTATGAAATGAAAACAAATTCACATAAAATAACGTTCATTTGTATGAAATATATATACAAAATATACATAGAATAATGTAAAATCGTATCAAAATAAATACACAGAATATCAATAAAATAAAGTAAATTTGTATGAAAATAAAGATGCAAAATACTCATAAAATAAAGCATTTTTTTATGAAAATACATATACAAAAATATTTGTATTATTTTATATGTACTTTGTATATATATTTTTATACGCATTTACATTATTTAACATTTATTTAATTTAATTACTTCTGTGTATTTTTGTATATAGTTTAATACAAATTTACGATATTTTATGTGTATTTTGTATATTTATATTTATACAAATACACATTCTTTTATTGGTATTTTGTTTATTTATTTTGATACGATTTTACATTATTTTATGTGTATTTTGTATTCATTTTTTTATACGTGTTTATTTCATTTTATGTGTATTTTGTATATATTTTTTATAGAAATCTACGTTATTTTATGTGTATTCGTATATATATTTTGAAACAAATTTACATTGCTTTATATGTATTTTGCATATCTATTTCAATACAAACTTAAAAAAATGCACATAAAATAAAGTAAACTTGCATAAAAATATATATACAAAACACACATTAAATAATGTAAATGCGTACATAAAATAACCTAAATTTGTATAAAACTATATACAAAAATACTCAAAAATAAATAAAATTTGTATGAAGAGAAATATACAAAATACACATAAAATTAGATAAATTTGTATTGAAATACATATACAAAATACACATAAAATAATGTAAATTTGAATGAAAATATATAAACAAATACACTTAAATAACGTAAATTTGTATAAAATATATATGCAAGATACACATTAAATAATGTAAATGTGTATAAAAAAATATATACAAAAAAGAAATAGAATAATGTAAAATCGTATCAAAATAAATACAGAGAATATCAACAAAATAATGTAAATTTGTATGAAAAGAAAGATGCAAAATTCCCATAAAATAGCGCATTTTTTCTAAAAATATATATACCAAAATACACATAAAATATTTAAATTTGTATTGAAATAAATATACAAAATGCATATACAGTAAGGTAAATTTGTATTGAAAGAGATATTCAAAAATACATATAAAACAATGTAAATTTGTTTCAAAATATATATACGAATACACATAAAATAACGTAGATTTCTATAGAAATATATATACAAAATACACATGAAATTATGTAAATACGTATAAAATATATATACAAAATACATATTAAGTAATGTAAATTCGTGTCAAAATAAATAAACAAAATATCATGAAAAGAATGTGTATTTGTATGAAAATAAATAATAGATAATAAATTTGTATGAAATATATATGCAAGATACACATTAAATAATGTAAATATGTATAAAAATATATATACAAAAAACAAATAGAATAATGTAAAATCGTATCAAAATAAATACACCGAATATTAATAAAATAATGTAAATTTGAATGAAAATAAAGATGCAAAATTCCCATCAAATAGCGCATTTCTTATAAAAATATATATACCAAAATACACATAAAATATTTAAATTTGTATTGAAATAAATATACAAAATGCACATACAATAAGGTAAACTTCTATTGAAAGAGATATGCAAAAATACATATAAAACAATGTAAATTTGTTTCAAAATATATATACGAATACACATAAAATAACGTAGATTTCTATAAAAATATATATAGAAAATACACATAAAATTAAGTAAATACGTATAAAAAAATGTAAACAAAATACACATAAAATAATGTAAATTCGAATCAAAATAAATAAACAAAATACCAATAAAAGAATGTGTATTTGTATAAATATAAATGTACAAAATACACATACAAAATAAACATTAAATAAGGTAAATTTGTAATGAAATATATGTACAAAATACACATAAAATAATGTAAATTTATATGAAAATATATATACAAATACACATAAAATACCATGAATTTGTATAAAATTATATATTCAAAATAAATGTTAAATAATGTAAATGCGTATAAAAATATATATACAAAGTACATATAAAATAATACAAATTTAATTATTCTATGTGTATTTTTGTATATGTATTTTCATAAAAAAATGCTTTATTTTATGAGTATTTTGCATCTTTATTTTCATACAAATTTACTTTATTTTATTGATATTCTGAGTATTTATTTTGATACGATTTTACATTATTCTATGTATATTTTGTATATATATTTCATACAAATGAACGTTATTTTATGTGAATTTGTTTTCATTTCATAAAAATTTAAATTATTTTATTTTTATTTTTTAAATTTATTTAAATAAAAATTTAAATAATTATATTTTTATTATGTATATCTATTTTCATACAAATCGAAATTAATTTTGTGTATTTTAGTATATATTTTTATTCAAATTTTCGTAATTTTATGTGTATTTTGTATATTTATTTTCCTACAAATATACGTTCTTTTATCGGAATTTTGTTTATTTATTTTGATACGAATTTTCATTATTTTAGATGTATGTGATATATATATTTTTATACTTATTTACATAATTTTATATGTATTTTGAATATATATTTTCATAGAAATTTACTCTATTTTATGTGTATTCGTATATATATTTTGATACAAATTTACATTATTTATGTGTATTTCGCATATCTATTTCAATAGAAATTTTCTTTATTGTATGTGCCTTTTGTATATTTATTTTGATACAAATTTAATTATTTTATGTGTATTTTTGTATATATATTTTTAAACAAATATGCGTTATTATATGGGTATTTTGCATCTTTATTTTCATACAAATTTACATTATTTTATTGATAGTCTGTTTATTTATTTTGATACGATTTTACGTTATTCTGTGTATTTTGTATATATATTTTTAGACATATTTACATTATTTAATGTATATTTTGTATATATATTTTATGGAAATTTACGTTATCTTATGAGTATTTGTTTATATATTTTCATACAAATTTACATTATTTTATGTGTATTTTGTATATGTATTTCAATAAAAATTTGCCTAATTTCATGTGTATTTTGCATATCTATTTTCAAACAAATTTAAAATATTTTGTGTATTTTGTATATATATTTTCCTACAAATATACATTCTTTTAGTGGATTTTTGTTTATTTATTTTGATACGAATTTACATTATTTTATGTGTATTTTGTATATATATATTTTTCTATGTATTTACATTATTTTATGTGTATTTTGTATATATATTTTCATAAAAAATTACGTAATTTTATTGTGTATTCGTATATATTTTGATAAAAAATTTCATTATTTTATGTGTTTTTTGCATATCTATTTCAATAAAAATCTACCTTATTGTATGTGTATTTTGTATATTTATTTTAATACAAATTCAATTATTTTATGTGTATTTTTGTATATATATTTTTTTAAATATGAGTTATTTTATGGGTATTTTGCATCTTTAATTTTATAAATTTTTACATTACGTACATATCTTTTATACGTATTTACATTATTTAATGTGTATTTTGTTTATATATTTTTATACAAATTTACGTTATTATATGTGTATTTGAATATATATTTTGATACAAATTTACATTATTTTATGTATTTTCTATATTTATTTCAATTCAAATTTAGCTTATTTTATGTGTCTTTTGTATATCTATTTTCATACAAATTTAATTATTTTTGTTTATTTTTGTATATAGTTTTATACAATTTTACGTTATTTTATGTGTATTTTGTATATTTATATTTATACAAGTAAACATTCTTTTATTGGCATTTAGTTTATTTATTTTGATACGAATTTACATTATTTTATGTGTATTTTGTATAAATTTTCTTATACGTATTTACTTCATTTTATGTGTATTTTGTATATATATTTTTATAGAAATCTACGTTATTTTATGTGTATTCGTATATATATTTTGAAACAATTTACATTGTTTTATATGTATTTTGCATATCTATTTCAATACAAATTTACCTTATTGTATGTGCATTTTGTATATTTATTGTAATACAAATTTAAATATTTTATGTGTATTTTGGTATATATATTTTCATAAAAAATGCGTTGTTTTATGGGTATTTTGCATCTTTATTTTCATACAAATTTACATTATTTTATTAATATTCTGTGTATTTATTTTGATACTATTTTACATTATTCTATTTGAGCTTTGTATGTAGTTCTTATACATATTTACATTATTAATGTGTATTTTGTATATATTTTTCATTCAAAGTTACGTTATTTTAATTGTATTCGGTTATATATTTTCATTCAAATTTACATTATTTTATGTGTATTTTGTATATGTATTTCAATAGAAATTTAACTAGTTTTATGTGTATTTTGTATATATATTTTTATACAAATTTAAATTATTTTTGTGTATTTTTTGAATAGAGTTTTATACAAATTTTCAATTTTTTATGTGTATTTTGTATATCTATTTTCATACAAATACACATTCTTTTATTGATATTTTGTTTATTTATTTTGATGCGAATTTACATTATTTAATGTGTATTGTGTATATATATTTTTATACGTATTACGTCATTTCATGTGTATTTTGTATATATATTTCTATAGAAATATACGTTATTTTATGTGTATTCGTATATATATTTTGAAACAAATATACATTGTTTTATGTGCATTTTGTATATTTTTTCAATACAAATTTACCTTATTGTACGTGCATTTTGTATATTAATTTTAATACAAATTTAATTATTCTATGTGTATTCTTGTATATGTATTTTTTAAAAAATATGCTTTATTTTATGGGTATTTTGCATCTTTATTTTCATACAAAATTACATTATTTTATTGATATTCTGTGTATTTATTTTGATACGATTTTACATTATTCTATGTATATTTTGTATATCTATTTTATACAAATGTACGTTATTTTATGTGAATTTGTTTTCATTTCATACAAATTTACATAATTTTATGTGTATTTTGTACATGCATTTAAATACAAATTTAACTAATTATATGTGTATTTTGTATATCTATTTTCAAACAAATTTAAATTTTTTTTTTTGTATATATATTTATTCAAATTTTCGTAATTTTATGTGTATTTTGTATATTTATTTTCCTACAAATATACGTTCTTTTATCGGAATTTTGTTTATTTATTTTGATACGAATTTTCATTTTTTTAGGTGTATTTGATATATATTTTTATACTTATTTACATAATTTTATATGTATTTTGAATATATATTTTCATAGAAATTTACTCTATATGTATATAAAAAATACACAAAAATAATTTAAATTTGTATGAAAAAAATATACAAAATACACATAAAATTAGGTAAATTTGTATTGAAATACATATACAAAATACACTTAAAATAATGTAAATTTGAATGAAATTATATAAACAAATACACTTAAAATGACGTTAATTTGTATAAAATATATATAAAAAATACACATTAAATAATTAAAATATGTATAAAAAAATATATACAAAACACAAATAGTATAATATAAAATCGTATCAAAATATATACACAGAATATTAATAAAATAACGTACATTTGTATGAAAACTAAGATGCAAAATACCTATAAAATAACGCATTTTTTATAAAATTATATATACCAAAATACACATAAAATATTTGAATTTGTATTAAAATAAATATACAAAATGCACATACAATAAGGTAAATTTGTATTGAAATAGATATGCAAAATACATATAAAACAATGTAAATTTGTTTCAAAATATATATACGAATACACATAAAATAACGTAGATTTCTATAAATATATATATACAAAATACAAATAAAATTAAGTAAATACGAATCAAAAATATATACAAAATACACATAAAATAATGTAAATTCGTATAAATATAAATAAACAAAATACCAATAAGAGAATGTGTATTAGTATAAATATAAATATACAAAATGCACATAAAATAACGTAAATTTGTATAAAACTATATACAAAAATACACAGAAGTAATTAAATTTGTATGGAAATAGATATACAAAATACACACAAAATAAGCTAAATTTGAATTGAAATATATATACAAAATACATAAAATAAAGTAAATTCGTTTCAAAATATTTTTAACAAATACACATATAATAACGTAGATTTGTAAAAAAAATATATAAACAAAATACACATTAAGTAATGTAAATACGTATAAAAAAAATATTTACAAAATACACCAATAATCAAGTCGTTCGTATCAAAATAAATAAACAAAAAACTAATTAAATAATGTAAATTTGTATGAGAAAACATATACAAAATACACATAAAATAACGTTTTAAGTTTCTATAAAAATATATGTACAAAAATGCACATAAAATTAGTTTCCATAAAAAAATATATACAAAACACACATTAGATAATGTAAATGAGTATAAAAATATGTATACAAAATACCTATGAAATAATCTAAATTCGTATCGAGTTAAATTAAGAAAATAACAATAAAATAATGTAATTTTGGATGAAAATATATATAGAAAACACGCATAAAATAACCTAAATACAAATACAAATATACACATTAAATAATTTAAAATTGAATGAAATAAATATACATAATAAACATAAAATAAGGTAAATTTGTAATAAAATATATGTAAGAATACACATAAAATAATATAAATTTGTATGAAAATATATATACAAATACACATAAAATAACATGAATTTGTATAAAATGTTTCAAAATATATACGAATACACAAAATAAAATAACGTAAACTTTTATGAAAATGTATATATAAAATACACATAAAATAGTTTAAATACGTAGAAAAATATATATACAAAATACACATAAAATAATGTAAATTCGTAAAAAATTAAATACACAAAATTCCAATAAAAGAATGTATATTTGTAGGAGAATATATATACAAAAAACAAATAAAATAACTAAAATTTGTATAAAAATATATACAAATATACACAAAAATAATTTAAATTTGTTTGAAAATAGATATGCAAAATACACATAAAGTTAGGCAAATTTATATTGAAATACATATACAAAACTCATATAAAATAATGTAAATTTGTATGAAAATATATAAACAAATACATATAAAATCACGTAAATTTGGATAAAATATATATATACAAAATATACATTAAATATTTTAAATATGTATAAAAATATATTATATTATATATATTTTTATTGATATTTGCGTTATTTATGTGTATTTTGTATATGTTTTCTCATAGAAATTTACATTATTTTATTGGTATTTTGTCTATTTATTTTGATACGAATTACATGATTATTTGTGTATTTTTTACAATTTTTTATACGTATTTACATTATTTAATGTGTATTTTGTTTATATATTTTTATACAAATTTACGTTATTATATGTGTATTTGTATAGGTATTTTGATACAAATTTACATTATTTTATGTATTTTGTATATATATTTCAATTCAAATTTAGCTTATTTTATGTGTATTTTGTATATCTATTTATTTTAATACAAAATCAAATATTTTATGTTTTTTCGTATATATATTTTTATAAAAAATGAGTTATTTTATGGGTATTTTGCATCTTAATTTTCATACAAATTTACATTATTTTATTAATATTTTCTGTATTTATTTTGATACGATTTTACATTATTTTATTTGTGTTTTGTATATATTTTTTATACATATTTACATTATTTAATGTTTTTTTTTGTATATATATTTGATACAAATTTACGTTATTTTAAGTCTATATGTTTATATATTTTCATTCAAATTTACATTATTTTATGTGTATTTTGTATATGTATTTCAATACAAATTTACCTATTTTTATATGTTTTTTGTATATTTATTTTCATACAAGTTTAAATTATTTTTGTGTATTTTTCTATATAGCTTTATACAAATTTAGGTTATTTTATGTGTATTTTGTATATCTATTTTCATACAAATACACATTCTTTTCATGATATTTTGTTTATTTATTTTGACACGAATTAACATTATTTAATGTGTATTTTTTATATATATTTTTATACGTATTTTCATTATTTCAAGTGTATTTTGTATATATATTTCTTTAGAAATCTGCGTTATTTTATGTGTATTCGTATATATATTTTGAAACAAATTTACATTATTTTATGTGTATTTTGCATATTTTTTCAATACAAATTTACCTTATTGTATGTGCATTTTGTATATTAATTTTAATACAAATTTGATTAATCTATGTGTATTTTTGTATATGTATTTTTATAAAAATATGCTTCATTTTATGGGTATTTTGCATCTTTATTTTCATACAAATTTACATTATTTTATTGATATTCTGTGTATTTATTTTGATATGATTTTACATTATTCTATGTGTATTTTGTATATATATTTTATATAAAATGTATTTGTTTTCATTTCATACAAATCTACATTATTTTATGTGTTTTTTGTACATGTATTTAAATACAAATTTAACTAGTTATATGTGTATTTTGTATATCTATTTTGTATGTATATTTTCATAGAAATTTACTCTATTTTATGAGTATTCGTATATATATTTTGATACAAATTTACATTATTGATGTGTATTTTGCATATCTATTTCAATACCAATTTACATTATTGTACGTGCATTTTGTATATTTATTTTAATACAAACTTAACTATTTTATATGTATTTTTGTATTTATATTTTTATGCAAATATGCGTTATTATATGGATATTTTGCATCTTTATTTTCATACAAATTTACATTATTTTATTGATATTCTCTTTATTTATTTTGATACGATTTAACATTATTCTATGTGTATTTTGTATATTTTTTTATACATATTTACATTATTTAATGTTCATTTTGTATATATATTTTATCCAAATTTACATTATTTTATGTGTATTTGTTTATATATTTTCATACAAATTTACATTATTTTATGTTTTTTGTATATATATTTTTCTACGTATTTAAATTATTTTATGTGTATTTTGTATATACATTTTCATAAAAAAGTACGTTATTTTATTGTGTGTATAAGTATATATTTTGATACAAATTTTATACAAATTCATGTTATTTAATGTGTATTTGTATATATATTTTCATACAAATTTATATTATTTTATGTGTATTTTTTCATATATTTCATTACAAATTTACCTTATTTTATGTTTATTTTGTATATTTATTTCATTCAATTTTAAATTATTTTATGTGTATATTTGTATTTGTATTTAGGTTATTTTATGTGTATTTTGTATATATATTTTCATCCAAAATTACATTATTTTATTGATATTTTCTTAATTTAATTCGATACGAATTTAGATTATTTCATAGGTATTTTGTATACATATTTTTATACTCATTTACATTATCTAAAGTGTGTTTTGTATATATATTTTTATGCAAATTTATTTTATGTTCATTTTTGTACATACATTTTTATAGAAATTTGCGTTATTTTATGTATATAGATTTATTTAAATTTACGTTATTTTATGTGCATTTTGTATATTTATATTTATACAAATACACATTCTTTTATTGGTATATTTTTTATTTACATTTATACGAATTTACTTTATTTTATGTGTATTTTGTATACATTTTTTTATACGTATTTACTTAATATTATGTGTATTTTGTATATGTATTTTTATAGAAATCTACGTTATTTTATGTGTATTCGTATATATATTTTGAAACAAATTTACATTATTTTATATGTATTTTGCATATCTATTTTAATACAAATTAACCTTATTGTATGTGCATTTTGTATATTTATTTTAATAGAAATTCAAATATTTTATGTGTATTTTGGTATCAATAATTTTATAAAAAATGCGTTATTTTATAGGTATTTTGCATCTTAATTTTCATACAAATTTACATAATTTTATTAATATTCTGTGTATATATTTTGATACGGTTTTACATTATACTATTTGTGTTTTGTATATATTTTTTTATACATATTTACATTATTTAATGTGTATTTTGAATATATATTTCATACAAATTTACGTTATTATATGTGTATTTGTTTATATATTTTCTTTCAAATTTACATTATTTTATATGTATTTTGTATATGTATTTCAATGGAAATTAACCTAATTTTATGTGTATTTTGTATATTTCTTTTCATACAAATTTAAATTATTTTTAGGTATTTTTGTATATAGCTTTATACAAATTTAGGTTATTTTATGTACGCATTTACATTATTTAATGTGTGTTTTGTATATATATTTTTATCCAAAGTTACTTTATTTTACGTTCATTTTTGGACATATATTTTTATGGAAATTAGCGTTATTTTATATGTATTTGTATATGTTTTCTCATACATATTTACATTATTTTATTGATATTTTGTTTATTTTGTTTGATACGAATTACATGATTATATGTGTATTTTGTACATATTTTTTATACGTATTTACATTACTTAATGTGTATTTTGTTTATATATTTTTAAACAAATTTACGTTATTATATGTATTTTTATAAATATTTTTATACAAATTTACATTATTTTATGTATTTTGTATATACATTTCAATTCAAATTTAGCTTATTTTATCTGTATTTTATATATCTATTTTCATACGAATTTAATAACTTCTGTGTATTTTTGTATACAAATTATACAAATTTACGTTATTTTATGTGTATTTTGTATATTTATATTTATACAAATACACATTCTTTTATTGGTATTTTGTTTATTTATTTTGATACAAATTTACATTATTTTATGTATTTTGTATATATATTTCAATACAAATTTTGTTTATTTTATGTATATTTTGTATATCTATTTTCATTCGTATCAAAATAAATAAACAAAATAGCAATAAAATAATGTAAATTTGTATGAGAAAACATATTCAAATACACATAAATTAACGCAAATTTCAAAAAAAAAAATATGTACAAAAATGCACATAAAATAAAGTAAATTTGCATAAAAATATATATACAAAACACACATTAAATAAAGTAAATGCGTACATAAAATAACCTAAATTTGTATAAAACTATATACAAAAATACACAAAAATATTTAAAATTTGTATGAAAAGAAATATACAAAATACACATAAAATTAGGTAAATTTGTATTGAAATACATATACAAAATACACATAGAATAATGTAAATTTGAATGAAAATATATAAACAAATACACTTAAAATAAAGTAAATTTGTATAAAATATATATGCAAGATACACATTAAATAATGTAAATGTGTATAAAAAAATATATACAAAAAAGAAATAGAATAATGTAAAATCCTATCAATATAAATACACAGAATATCAATAAGATAATGTAAATTTGTATGAAAAGAAAGATGCAAAATTCCCATAAAATAGCGCATTTTTTTTTAAATATATATACCAAAATACACAAAATATTTAAATTTGTATTGAAATAAATATACAAAATGCATATACAGTAAGGTAAATATGTATTGAAAGAGATATTCAAAAATACATATAAAACAAAGTAAATTTGTTTCAAAATATATATACGAATACACATAAAATAACGTAGATTTCTATAGAAATATATATACAAAATACACATGAAATTATGTAAATACGTATAAAAATATATATACAAAATACATATCTAGGTAAATTCGTGTCAAAATAAATAAACAAAATATCATGAAAAGAATGTGTATTTGTATGAAAATAAATAATAGATAATAAATTTGTATGAAATATATATGCAAGATACACATTAAATAATGTAAATATGTATAAAAAAAATATATACAAAAAACAAATAGAATAATTTGAAATCGTATCAAAATAAATACACCGAATATTAATAAAATAATGTAAATTTGTGTGAAAATAAAGATGCAAAATTCCCATCAAATAGCGCATTTCTTATAAAAATATATATACCAAAATAAACATAAAATATTAAAATTTGTATTGAAGTAAATATACAAAATGCACATACAATAAGGTAAACTTGTATTGAAAGAGATTTGCAAAAATACATATAAAACAATGTAAATTTGTTTCAAAATATATATACGAATACACTTAAAATAACGTAGATTTCTATAAAAATATATATACAAAATACACAAAAATTAAGTAAATACGTATAAAAATAGATATACAAAATACAAATTGGCCTAAATTTATGTGTATTTTGCATATCTATTTTCAAAAAAACAAATTTTTTGTGTGTATTTTTGTATATATTTTTTTACAAATTTTAGTTATTTTATTTGTTTTTTGTATATATATTTTCCTACAAATATACATTCTTTTATTGGAATTTCGTGTATTTAATTTTTTACGAATTTACATTATTTTATGTGTATTTTGGATATATATTTTTCTACGTATTTAGATTATTTTAAGTGTATTTTATATATACATTTTCATAGAAATTTACGTTATTTTATTGTGTGTATTCGTATATATTTTGAAACAAATTTTATACAAATTTATGTTATTTTATGTGTATTTGTATATATATTTTCATACAAATTTATATTATTTCATGTGTAATCTTACATATATTTTATTACAAATTTACCTTATTTTATGTTTATTTTGTATATTTATTTCATTCAATTTTAAATTATTTAATGTGTATTTTTGTATTTGTATTTGTATCGTAAATTTGTATAAAACTATATACAAAAACACACAGAACAAATACACATTCTTTTATTGGTATTTTGTTTATTTATTTTGTTTCGAATTTATATTATTTTATGTGTATTTTGTTTACATTTTTTTATACGTATTTACCTAATTTTATGTGTATTTTGTATATATATTTTTATAGAAATCTACGTTATTTTATGTGTATTCGTATATATATTTTGAAACAAATTTACAATTTTTTATATGTATTTTTGCATATCTCTTTCAACAGAAGTTTACCTTATTGTATGTGCATTTTGTATATTTATTTCATTACAAATTTAAATATTTTATGTGTATTTTGGTATATATATTTTTATAAGAAATGCGCTATTTGATGGGAATTTTGCATCTTTATTTTCATACAAATTTACATTATTTTATTAATATTCGGTGTATTTATTTTGATACGATTTTACATTATTCTATTTGTTTTTTGTATATATTTTTTTTATACATATTTACATTATTTAATGTGTATCTTGCATATATATTACATACAAATTTATTATCTATTATTTATTTTCATACAAATACACATTCTTTTCATGATATTTTGTTTATTTATTTTGTCACAAATTTACATTACTAATATGTATTTTATATATATATTTTTATACGTATTTACATAATTTCATGTGTATTTTGTATATATATTTCTATAGAAATCTACGTTATTTTATGTGTATTCGTATATATATTTTGAAACAAATTTACAGTTTTATTTGTTTTTTGCTTTTTTTTTCATACAAATTTACCTTATTGTATGTGTGCATTTTGTATATTAATTTTAATACAAATTTAATTATTATATGTGTATTTTTGTATATGTATTTAAAAAAAAAATGCTTTATCTTATGGGTATTTTGCATCTTTATTTCATACAATTTTGATTTATTTTATTGATATTCTGTGTACCTATTTTGATACGATTTTACATTATTCTATGTATACCAAAAATAAATACAGAATACACAAAAATAGATATGCAAAATACATATAAACAACGTAAATTTGTTTCAAAATATATATACGAATACACATGAAATAACGTATATTTCTATAAAAATATATATGCAAAATACACATAAAATTAAGTAAATACGTATAAAAAATGTATACAAAATACACATAAAATAATGTAAATTAGTATCAAAAAAAAAAAAATACCAATAAAAGAATGTGTATTTGTATAAATATATATATACAAAATACACATTAAATAATATAAATTTGTTTAAAACTATACAAAATACACATGAAATGATGTAAATACGTATAAATATATATATACAAAATACACATTAAATAATGTAAACTCGCGTTAAAATAAATAAACAAAATATCAATAAAAGAATGTGTATTTGTATGAAAATAGATATATAAAATACACATAAAATAACCGAAATTTGTATCAAACTCTATACAAAAATACACAAAACTATTTTAAATTTGTATGAAAATAAATGTACAAAATACACATAAAATTAGGTAAATTTGTATTGAAATACATACACAAAATACACATAAAATAATGTAAATTTGAATGAAAATACATAAACAAATACACTTAAAATAACGTAAATTTGTATAAAAAAAATATGTACAAAACACAAATAGAATAATGTAAAATCGTATCAAAATAAATACACAGAATATTAATAAAATAATGTAAATTTGTATGAAAATAAAGAAGCAAAATACCCATAAAATAACGCATATTTTTATTTATAAAAATATATATAAAAAACTAATAATTAAATTTGTATTAAAATAAATATACAAAAAACACATACAATAAGGTAAATTTGTATTGAAATAGATATGCAAAATACATATAAAACAATGTAAATTTGTTTCAAAATATATATACGAATACACATAAAATAACGTAGATTTCTATAAAAATATATATATATAATACACATAAAATGAAGTAAATACGTATAAAAAAATGTATACAAAATACACATAAAATAATGTAAATTCGTATCAAAATAAATAAACAAAATACCAATAAAAGAATGTGTATTTGTATGAATATAGATATACAAAATTCACATAAAATAACGTAAATTTATATAAAACTATATACAAAAATACACAGAAGTAATTAAATTTTTATGAAAATATATACAAAATACACACGAAATAAGCTAAATTTGAATTGAAATATATATACAAAATACATGAAATAAAGTAAATTTGTATCAAAATATTTATACAAATACACATATAATAACTTAAATTTGTATGAAAATATATAAACAAAATACACATTAAATAATGTAAATACGTATAAAAAAATATGTACAAAATACACATATAATCATGTAATTCGTATCAAAATAAATAAACAAAATACCAATAAAATAATATAAATTTGTATGAGTAAACGTGTATGTTGCATATTTTTTCAATACAAATTTACCTTATTATATATGCATTTTGTATATTAATTTTAATTCAAATTTAATTATTCGATGTGTATTTTTGTATCTGTATTTTTATAAACATATTCTTTATTTTTTGGGTATTTTCCATCTTTATTTTCATACAAATTTACATTATTTTATTGATACTCTGCTCATTCATTTTGATAGGAATTGACATTATTCTATGTGTATTTTGTATATATTTTTCATACAAATTTACGTTATTTTATGTGTATTTGTTTATATATTTTGACACAAATTTACAATATTTTATGGGTATTTTGTATATACATTTCAAAAGAAATTTACCTAGTTTTATATGTATTTTGCATATATATTTTCATACAAACTCAAATTATTTCTATGTATTTTTGTATATATTTTAATACAAATTTTAGTTATATTATGTGTATTTTGTAAATTTATTTTCATTCAAATATATATTATTTTATTGGTGTTTTGTTGATTTATATTGATACGAATTTACATTATTTTGTATGTACTTTGTATATATATTTTTATACGCTTTTCCATTATTTAATATTTATTTTGAATATATATTTTTATAAAAATTCATGGTATTTTATGTGTATTTGTATATAAATTTTCATATAAATTTACATTATTTTATGTGTATTTTGTACATATATTTTATTACAAATCTACCTTATTTTATGTTTATTTTGTATGTGTATTTTGTATATTTATATTTATCCAAATACACATTCTTTTATTGGTATTTTGTTTATTTATTTTAATTCGAATTTACATTATTTTATGTGTATTTTGTATACATTTTTTTATACGTATTTACTTAATTTTATGTGTATTTTGTATATATATATTTATAGAAATCTACGTTTTTTTATTTGTATTCGTATATATATTTTGAAACAAATTTACATTGTTTTATATGTATTTTTGCATATATGTTTCAATACAAATTTACCTTATTGTATGTGCATTTTGTATATGTATTTCAATGCAAATTTAAAAATTTTATGTGTATTTTGGTATATATATTTTTATAAGATTACGAAAATTTGAATAAAAATATATACAAAAAAACAAAAAAATAAATTTCAATTTGTATGAAAATAGATATACAAAATACAACTATAATTTGTTAAATTTGTATTAATTACATGTACAAAATACACATAAAATAATGTAAATTTGTATGAAATGAAAACAAATTCACATAAAATAACGTACATTTGTATAAAATAGATATACAAAATAATTTTATGTGTATTTTGAATATTTATTTTCATACAAATTTAAATTATTTTGGTGTATTTTTGTATATAGTTTTATACAAACTTAGGTTATTTTATGAGTATTTTGTATATCTATTTTCATACAAATACACATTCTTTTATTGATATTTTGTTTATTTATTTTGACGAGAATTTAAATTATTTAATGTGTATTTTGTATATATATTTTTATACGAATTTACATCATTTCATGTGTATTTTGTATATATATTTCTATAGAAATCTACGTTATATTATGTGTATTCGTATATAGATTTTTAAACAAATTTACGCTTTTATGTCTATTTTGCATATTTTTTCAATACAAATTTACCTTTCTGTAATATATATGCATTTTGTATATTAATTTTAATATAAATTTAATTATTCTATGTGAATTTTTGTATATGTATTTTTTTTAAAATATGCTTTATTTTATGGGTATTTTGCTTCTTTATTTTCATACACATTTACGTTATTTTATTGATATTCTGCTCATTCATTTTGATACGATTTGACATTATTCTATGTGTATTTTGTATATATTTTTCAAACAAATTTACGTTATTTTATGTGTATTTGTTTATATATTTAGACACAAATTTACAATATTTTATGGGTATTTTGTATATATATTTCAAAAGAAATTTACCTAGTTTTATGTGTATTTTGAATATCTATTTTCATACAAACTCAAATTATTTTTATGTATTTTTGTATATATTTTAATACAAATTTTAGTTATGTTATGTGTATTTTGTAAATCTATTTTCATTCAAATATATATTATTTTATTGGTATTTTGTTGATTTATATTAATACGAATTTACATTATTTTATATGTACTTTTTATATATATTTTTATACGCATTTACATTATTTAATATTTATTTTGAATATATAATTTTATACAAATTCATGGTATTTTATGTGTATTTGTATATATATTTTCATATAAATTTACATTATTTTATGTGTATTTTGTAAATATATTTCATTAAAAATTTACCTTATTTTATGTTTATTTTGTATGTGTATTTTGTACATTTACATTTATACAAATACACATTATTTTATTGGTATTTTGTTTATTTATTTTGTTTCGAATTTATATTATTTTATGTGTATTTTGTTTACATTTTTTATACGTATTTACCTAATTTTATGTGTATTTTGTATATATATTTTTATAGATATATAAGTTATTTTATGTGTATTCGTATATATATTTTGAAACAAATTTACATTGTTTTATATGTATTTTTGCATATCTCTTTCAATAGAAGTTTACCTTATTGTATGTGCATTTTGTATATTTATTTCAATACAAATTTAAATATTTTATGTGTATTTTGGTATATATATTTTTATAAGAAATGCGCTATTTGATGGGAATTTTGCATCTTTATTTTCAAACAAATTTACATTATTTTATTAATATTCGGTGTATTTATTTTGATACGATCTTACATTATTCTATTTGTTTTTTGTATATATATTTTTTTATACATATTTAAATTATTTAATGTATATCTTGCATATATATTTCATACAAATTTATTATCTATTATTTATTTTCATTCAAATACACATCCTTTTCATGATATTTTGTTTATTTATTTTGACTCGAATTTACATTACTTAATATGTATTTTATATATATATATTTTTATACGTATTTACATAGTTTCATGTGTATTTTGTATATATATTTCTATAGAAATCTACGTTATTTTATGTGTATTCGTATATATATTTTGAAACAAATTTACAATGTTTTATTTGTATTTTGCGTTTTTTTTTCAATACAAATTTACCTTATTGTATGTGTGCATTTTGTATATTAATTTTAATACAAATTTAATTATTCTATGTGTATTTTTGTATATGTATTTTTAAAAAAAAAATGCTTTATCTTATTGGTATTTTGCATCTTTATTTTCATTCAAATTTAAATTATTTTATTGATATTCTGTGTACTTTTTTTGATACGATTTTACATTATTCTATGTATAACAAAAAAAATACAGAATACACAAAAATAGATATGCAAAATACATATAAACAATGTAAATTTGTTTCAAAATATATATACGAATACACATGAAATAAGGAAGATTTCTATAAAAATATAAATACAAAAAAAACATAAAATTAAGTAAATACGTATAAAAAATGTATACAAAATACACAAAAAATAATGTAAATTTGTATCAAAATAAATAAACAAAATACCAATAAAAGAATGTGTATTTGTATAAATATATATATATACAAAATACACATTAAATAATATAAATTTGTTTAAAACTATACAAAATACACATGAAATGATGTAAATACGTATAAAAATATATATACAAAATACACATTAAATAATGTAAATTCGCGTCAAAATAAATAAACAAAATATCAATAAAAGAATGTGTATTTGTATGAAAATAGATATACAAAATACACATAAAATAACCTAAATTTGTATCAAACTATATACAAAAATACACAAAAATATTTTAAATTTAAATTTACCTTATTGTATTTGCATTTTGTATATTTATTTTAATACAAATTCAAATATTTTATGTGTATTTTGGTATATATAATTTTTAAAAAAATGCGTTATTTTATAGGCATTTTGCATCTTAGTTTTCATACAAATGTACATTATTTTATTAATATTCTGTGTATATATTTTGATACGATTTTATATTATACTATTTGTGTTTGGTATATATTTTTTTATACATATTTTCATTATTTAATGTGTATTTTTTATATATATTTTATACAAATTAACGTTATTTTAAGTGTATTTGTTTATTTAATTTCATTCAAATTTACATTTTTTTAAGTGTATTTTGTATATGTATTTAAATACAAACTTACCTAATTTTAAGTGTATTTTGTATATTTATTTTCATGCAAATTTAAATTATTTTTGTGTTTTTTTGTATAAACATATAGAGTAAATTTCTATGATAATATATATTCAAAATACATATAAAATTATGTAAATAAGTATAAAAATATATATATATATATATATATATATATATATATATATATATATATATATATATATATATATATATATATATATATATATATCTATATATATATATATCAAATACACCTAAAAAAATTAAATTCGTATCAAAAGAAATAAACAAAATTCCGAGAAAAGAACGTATATTTGTAGGAAAATAAATATACAAAATACACATAAAATTACGAAAATTTGAATAAAAATATATACAAAAAAACAAAAAAATAAATTTCAATTTGTATGAAAATAGATATACAAAATACACATATAATTAGTTAAATTTGTATTTAAATACATGTACAAAATACACATAAAATAATGTAAATTTGAATGAAATGAAAACAAATTCACATAAAATAACGTACATTTGTATAAAATAGATATACAAAATATAAATAGAATAATGTAAAATCGTATCAAAATAAATACACATAATATCAATAAAATAATGTAATTTTGTATGAAAATAAAGATGCAAAATACCCATAAAATAAAGCATATTTTTTTAAAAATACTTATACAAAAAAACACATAGAATAATTAAATGTGTATTAAAATTAATATACAAAATGAACGTACAATAAGGTAAATTTGTATTGAAAAATTATACAAAATGCACATAAAAGTGTAAATTTGTTTAAAAATATATATACGAATACACATAAAATAACGTACATTTCTATAGGAATATATATACAAAATACACATGAAATTATGTAAATACGTATAAAAATATATATATATATACAAAATACACATTAAATAATTTAAATTCTCGTCAAAATAAATAAACAAAATATCAATAAAAGAATGTGTATTTGTATGAAAATAGATATACAAAATACTCATAAAATAACCTAAGTTTGTATAAAACTATATTCAAAAATACACAAAAATAATTTAAATTTGTATGAAAATAAATATACAAAATACACATAAAATTAGGTAAATTTGTATTGAAATACATATACAAAATACACATAAAATAATGGAAATTTGAATGAAAATATATAAACATGTACACTTAAAATAACGTAAATTTGTATCAAATATATATACAAAATACACATTAAATAATGTAAATATGTATAAAAAAATATATACAAAACACAAAGAGAATAATGTAAAATCGTATCAACAATAAATACACAGAATATTAATAAAATAATGTAAATTTGTATGAAAATAAAGATGCAAAATAGCCATAAAATAACGCATTTTTTATAAAAATATATATACCAAAATACACATCAAATATTAAAATTTGTATTAAAATAAATATAAAAAATGCACATACTATAAGGTAAATTTGTATTGAAATAGATATGCAAAATATATATAAAACAATGTAAATTTGTTTCAAAATATATATACGAATACACATAAAATAACGTAGATCTCTATAAAAATATATACACATAAAATGAAGTAAATACGTATAAAAAAATGAATACAAAAAATACATAAAAATCGTATCAAAATAAATAAACAAAATACCAGTAAAAGAATGTGTATTTGTATATATATATATATATATATATATATATATATATATATATATATATATATATATATATATATATATATATATATATATATATATATATATATATATATATATATATATATATATATATATATATATATACAAAATACACATAAAATATCGTAAATGTGTATAAAACTATATACAAAAATACACAGAAGTAATTAAATTTGTATAAAAATATATATACAAAATACAGCTAAAATGAGCTAAATTTGATTTGAAATGTACATACAAAATACATAAAATAATGTAAATCTGTATCAAAATATTTATACAAATACATATAATAACGTAGATTTGTTTAAAAATATATAAACAAAATACACATTAAGTAATGTAAATACGTATAAAAAATATTTACAAAATACACATTTAATAATGTAATTCGTATCAAAATAAATAAAAAAAATATAAATAAAATAATGTAAATTTGTATGAGAAAACATATACAAATAACGCAAATTTCTATAAAAATATGAACAAAAATGCAAATAAAATAAAGTAAATTTGCAAAAAAATATATATACAAAACACACACTAAATAATGTAAATGCGTACATAAAATAACCTAAATTTGTATAAAACTATATACAAAAATACACAAAAATAATTTTAATTTGTTTGAAAAGAAATATACAAAATACACATAAAATTAGGTAAATTTTTATTGAAATACATATACAAAATACACATCAAATAATGTAAATTTGAATGAAAATATATAAACAAATACACTTAAAATAACGTAAATTGGTATAAAATATATATGCAAGATACACATTAAATAATGTAAATGTGTATCAAAAAAATATATAGAAAAACAAATAGAATAATGTAAAATCGTATCAAAATAAATACACAGAATATCAATAAAATAATGTAAATTTGTATGAAAATAAAAATGCAAAATTCCCAAAAATTTTCGCATTTTTTATAAAAATATATTTACCAAAATACACATAAAATATTTAAAGTTGTATTGAAATAAATATACAAAATGCATATACAGTAAGGTAAATTTGTATTGAAAGAGATATTCAAAAATACATATAAAAAAATGTAAATTTTTTTCAAAATATATATACGAATACACATAAAATAAAGTAGATTTCTATAGAAATATATATACAAAATACATATGAAATTATGTAAATACGTATAAAAATATATATACAAAATACATATCAAATAATGTAAATTCGTGTGAAAATAAATAAACAAAATATCATGAAAAGAATGTGTATTTGTATGAAAATAGATAATAGATAATAAATTTGTATAAAATATATATGCAAGATACACATTAAATAATGTAAATATGTATAAAAAAGTATATACAAAAAACAAATAGAATAATGTAACATCGTATCAAAATAAATACACCGAATATTAATAAAATAATGTAAATTTGTTTGAAAATAAAAATGCAAAATTCCCATAAAATAGCGCATTTCTTATAAAAATATATATACCAAAATACACATAATATATTTAAATTTGTATTAAAATAAATATACAAAATGCACATACAATAAGGTAAATTTGTATTGAAAGAGATATGCAAAAATACATATAAAACAATGTAAGTTTGTTTCAAAATATATATACGAATACAAATAAAAAAACGTAGATTTCTATAAAAATATATATACAAAATACACATAAAATTAAGTAAATACGTATAAAAAAATGTATACAAAATACACATAAAATAATGTAAATTCGAATTAAAATAAATAAACAAAATACCAATAAAAGAATGTGTATTTGGATAAATATAAATATACTAAATACACATACAAAATAAACATAAAATAAGGTAGATTTGTAATAAAATATATGTACAAAATACACATAAAATAATGTAAATTTATATGAAAATATATATAAAAATACACATATAATACCATGAATCTGTATAAAAATATATATTCAAAATAAATATTAAATAATGTAAAAGCGTATAAAAATATATATACAAAGTACATATAAAATGAAAATTAAGATGCAAAATACCTATAAAATAACGCATTTTTAATAAAATTATTGATACCAAAATACACATAAAATATTTGTACTTGTATTAAAATAAATATACAAAATGCACATACAATAAGGTAAATTTGTATTGAAATAGATATGCAAAATACTTATAAAATAATGTAAATTTGTTTCAAAATATATATACGAATACACATAAAATAACGTAGATTTCGATAAAAATACATATACAAAATACATATAAAATTAAGTAAATACGTATAAAAAAATGTATACAAAATACACATAAAATAATGTAAATTCGTATAAATGTAAATAAACAATATACCAATAAAAGAATGTGTATTTGTTTAAATATAAATATACAAAATGCACATAAAATAACGTAAATTTATATAAAACTATATACATAAAATAACGCAAATTTCTATAAAAATATATGTACAAAAATGAACATTAAATAAATTTGCATAAAAATATATATACAAACCCACATTAGATAATGTAAATGAGTATAAAAATATGTATACAAAATACCTATGAAATAATCTAAATTCGTATCGAATTAAATTAAGAAATACCAATAAAATAATGTAATTTTGGATGAAAATATATATACAAAATACACATAAAATAACCTAAATACAAATACAAATATACACATAAAATAATTTAAAATTGAATGAAATAAATATACAAAATAAACATAAAATAAGGTAAATTTGTAATGAAATATATGAAAAAATACACATAAAATAATATAAATTTGTATGAAAATATATATACAAATACACATTAAATAACATGAATTTGTATAAAATTTGTATCAAAATATATACTTATACACACAATAAAATAACGTAATTTTTATGAAAATGTATATACAAAATACACATACAATAATTTAAATACGTAGAAAATATATATACAAAAACACATAAAATAATGTAAATATGTATGAAAATATATAAAAAAATACACATAAAATAATGAAAATTTGGATAAAATATATATTCAAAATGAACATAAATATATATATATATATATATATATATATATATATATATATATATATATATATATATATATATATATATATATATATATATATATATATATATATATATATATATATATATATATATATATATATATACAAAATGAACATTAAATAATGTAAATATATATATATAAAAAAATATATACAAAAAACACATAGAATAATGTTAAATCGTATCAAAATAAATAAAGAGAATATCAATAAAATAATGTAAATTTGTATGAAAATAAAGATGCAAAATATCCATATAATAACGCATATTTGCATAAATATATATATACAAAAAGACATAAAATAATTAAATTTGTATTAAAATAAATATACAAAATGAACGTACAATAAAGTAGATTTGTATTGAAATAGATATGCAAAATACACATTAATAATGTAAATTTGTATCAAAATATATATACGAATACTCATAAAATAGAGTAAATTTCAATGAAAATATACATACAAAATAGATATACAAAATACACATATAACTAGTTAAATTTGTATTTAAATACATGTACAAAAAATACATAAAATAATGTAGATTTGCATGAAATGAAAACAAATACATTTTATACAAAATATATATATACAAAATACACATAGAATAATGTAAAATCATATCAAAATAAATACACAGAATATCAATATAATAATGTAAATTTGTATGAAAATAAAGATGCAAAATACCAATAAAATAAAGCATATTTTTATAAAAATACATATACAAAAATACACATAGATTAATCAAATTTGTATTAAAATTAATATACAAAATGCACATACAATAAGGTAAATTTGTATTAAAAAATATGCAAAATACACATAAAACAATGTAAATTTGTTTCAAAATATATATACGAATACACATAAAATAACGCAGATTTCTATAGAAATATATATACAAAATACACTTGAAATAATGTAAATACGTATAAAAATATATATACAAAATACACATTAAATAATGTTAATTCGTGTCAAAATAAATAAACAAAATATCATGAAAAGAATGTGTATTTGTATGAAAATAGATATACAAAATACACATAAAATAACCTAAATTTGTATAAAACAATATACAAAAATACACAAAAATAATAAAAAACTTGTATGAAAATAAATATACAAAAAACATAAAAAAATAGGTAAATTTGTATTGAAATATATATACAAAATACACATAAAATAATGTAAATTTGAATGAAAATATAAACATATAGACTTAAAATAACGTAAATTTGTATCAAATATATATACAAAAAAAATATTAAATAATGTAAATATGTATAAAAATATATATACAAAACACAAATAAAATAATATAAAATCGTATCAAAATAAATACAGAAAATATTAATAAAATAATGTAAATTTGTATGAAAATTAAGATGCATAATACCCATAAAATAACGCATTTTTTATAAAAATATATATACGAAAAAACATAAAATATTTTATTTTGTATTAAAATAAATAGATATACAAAATACACATAAAATAAGCTAAATTTGAATTGAAATATATATACAAAATACATAAAATAATGTAAATTTGTATCAAAATACCTATACAAATACACATATAATAACGTAAATTTGTATAAAAATTATTGATGTGTATTTTGCATATCTATTTCAATACAGATTTACCTTATTGTATGTGTATTTTGTATATTTATTTTAATACAAATTAATTTTTTTATGTGTATTTTTGTAAATATATTTTTATAAAAAAATGCGTTATTTTATGGGTATTTTGCATCTTTATTTTCATATAAATTTACATTATTTTATTAACATTCTGTATATTTTTTTGATACGATTTTACATTATTCTATTTGTGTTTTGTATATATATTTTTTATACATATTTACATTATTTAATGAGTATTTTGTATATATATTTTATACAAATTTACGTTACTTTAAGTGTATTTGTTTATATATTTTCATTCAAATTTACATTATTTTATGTGTATTTTGTATATGTATTTCAATACAAATTTACCTAATTTTATGTGTATTTTGTATATTTATTTTCATACAAATTTAATTTGTTTTTGTATATTTTTATATATAGTTTTATACAAAATTACGTTATTTTATGTGTATTTTATACATGTATTTTCATACAAATACACATTCTCTTATTGATATTTTCCTTATTTATTTTGTCACGAATTTACATTATTTAATGTGTATTTTGTATATATATTTTTATACGTATTTACATCATTTCATGTGTATTTTGTATATATATTTCTATAGAAATCTTCGTTATTTTAAGTGTATTCGTATATATAATTTGAAACAAATCTTCATTATTTTATGTGTATTTTGTATATATATTTCATTACAAATTTGCCTTATTTTATGTTTATTTTTATATCTATTTTCATTCAAATTCAAATTATTTTATGTATATATATTTATTTGTATATACGTTCTTTTATGTGTATTTTCTATATATATTTTCATTCAAAATTACATTATTTTATCGGTATTTTGTTCATTTTTTTCGATACGAATTTAGATTATTTCATGTGTATTTTCTATACATATACATATAGAATAAATTTCTATGAAAATATATATTGACAATACATATAAAATTATGTAAATAAGTATAAATATATATATATATATATATCAAATACACCTAAAAAAATGAAAATTCAATATAAATTTACCTTATTGTATGTGCATTTTGTATATTTATTTCAATACAAATTTAAATATTTTATGTGTATTTTGGTATATATATTTTTATAAGAAATGCGCTATTTTATGGGAATTTTGCATCTTTATTTTCATACAAACTTACATTATTTTATTTTCATAGAAATTTACTCTATTTTATGAGTATTCGTATATATATTTTGATACAAATTTACATTAGTGATGTGTATTTTGCATATCTATTTCAATACAGATTTACCTTATTGTATGTGTATTTTGTATATTTATTTTAATACAAATTAATTTTTTTATGTGTATTTTTGTATAAATATATTTCTATAAAAAAAAGCGTTATTTTATGGGTATTTTGCATCTTTATTTTCATACAAATTTACATTATTTTGTTAATATTCTGTGTATTTATTTTAATACGATTTTACATTATTCTATTTGTGTTTTCTATATATTTTTTTATTCAAATTTATGTTATTTTAAGTGTATTTGTTTATGTATTTTCATTCAAATTTACATTATTTTATGTGTATTTTGTATATGTATTTCAATACAAATTTACCTAATTTTATGTGTATTTTGTATTTTTATTTTCATACAAATATCAATTATTTTTGTGCATTTTTGTATATAGTTTTATACAAATTTATGTTATCTTATGTGTATTTTGTATATATATTTTCATACAAATACACATTCTTTTATTGATATTTTGTTTATTTATTTTGACACGAATTTACATTATTTAAAGTGTATTTTGTATATATATATATATATATATATATATATATATATATATATATATATATATATATATATATATATATATATATATATATATATATATATATATATATATATATATATATACATATATATATTTATACGTATTTACATCCTTTCATGTGTATTTTGTATATTTATAAAAAATGCGTTATTTTATGGGTATTTTGCATCCTTATTTTCATACAAATTTACATTATTTTATTTATATTCTATGTATTTATTATGATACGATTTTACATTATTCTTTTTGTGTTTTGTATATATATTTTTTATACATATTTACAAAACACAAATAGAATAATGTAAATATTAATAAAATAATGTAAATTTGTATGAAAATTAAGATGCAAAATACCCATAAAATAACGCATTTTTTATAAAAATATACATACGAAAACACATAAAATATCTGATTTTGTATTAAAATAAGTATACAAAATGCACATACAATAAGGTAAATTTGTATTGAAATAGATACGCAAAATACATATAAAACAATGTAAATTTGTTTCAAAATATATAAAGGAATACACCTAAAATAACGTAGATTTCTATAAAAATATATATACAAAATACACATATAATTAAGTAAATACGTATAAAAAAATGTATACAAAATACACCTAAAATAATGTAAACTCGTATCAAAATAAATAAACAAAATACTAATAAAAGAATGTGTGTTTGTATAAATATAAATATACAAAATACACATAAAATAACGTAAATTTATATAAAACTATGTACAAAAATACATAAAAGTAATTAAATTTGTATTAAAATAGATATACAAAATACACATAAAATAAGCTAAATTTGAATTGAAATATATATACAAAATACATAAAATAATGTAAATTTTTATCAAAATACTTATAAAAATACACATATAATAACGTAAATTTGTAAAAAAATATATAAACAAAATACACATTAAATAATGTAAATACGTATAAAAAAATGTACAAAATACACAAACAATCATGTAATTCGTATCAAAATAAATAGACAAAATACCAATAAAATAATGTAAATTTCTATGAGAAAACATATACAAAATACACATAAATAACGCAAATGTCAATAAAAATATATATAATATAATATATTTTTATACATATTTAAAATATTTAATGTATATTTTGTATATATATATTTTATCCAAATTTACGTTATTTTATGTGTATTTGTATATATATTTTTATACAAATTTACATTATTTTATGTGAGTTTTGTATATGTATTTCAATACAAATATGCCTAACTTTATGTGTATTTTGCATATCTATTTTCAAACAAATTTAAATTATTTTGTGTATTTTTGTATATATTTTTATAAAAATTTTTGTTATTTTATTTGTTTTTTGTATATATATTTTCCTACAAATATACATTCTTTTATTGGAATTTTGTGTATTTATTTTGTTACGAGTTTACATTATTTTATGTGTATTTTGTATATATATTTTTCTACGTATTTAAATTATTTTATGTGTATTTTATATATACATTTTCATAAAAATTTACGTTATTTTATTGTGTGTATTCGTATATATTTTGAAACAAATTTTATACAAATTCATGTTATTTTATGTGTATTTGTATATATATTTTCATACAAATTTATATTATTTTATGTGTATTTTTACATATATTTTATTACAAATCTACCTTATTTTATGTTTATTTTGTATACTTATTTCATTCAATTTTAAATTATTTAATGTGTTTATTTGTATTTGTATTTAGGTTATTTTATGTGTGTTTTCTATATATATTTTCATCCAAAACTACATTAATTTATTGTTATTTTCTTAATTTAACTCGATACGAATTTAGATTATTTCATAGGTATTTTGTATACATATTTTTATACTCATTTACATTATCTAATGTGTGTTTTGTATATATATTTTTTATGCAAATTAATTTTATGTGCATTTTTGTACATATATTTTTATAGAAATTTGCGTTATTTTATGTGTATTTTGTAATGTTTTCTCATACAAATTGACATTATTTAATTAGTTTTTTGTTTATTTATTTTGATACGAATGACATGATTATTTGTGTATTTTGTACATATTTTTTGTATACGTATTTACATTTCTTAATGTGTATTTTGTTTATATATTTTTATACAAATTTACGTTATTATATGTGTATTTGTTAAAAAATATTTTGAAACAAATTTACTTTATTTTATGTATTTTGTATATATATTTCAATTCAAATTTAGCTTATTATGTGTGTATTTTGTATATCTATTTTCATACAAATTTAATTACTTTTGTGTATTTTTGTATATAGTTTTATACAAATTTACGTTATTTTTTGTGCATTTTGTATATTTATTTTTATACAAATACACATTCTTTTATTGGTATTTTGTTTATTTATATTTATACGAATTTACATTATTTTATGTGTATTTTGTGTACTTTTTCTATTCGTATTTACTTAATTTTATGTGTATTTAGTATATATTTTTTTATAGAAATCTACGTTATTATATGTGTATTCGTATATATATTTTGAAGCAAATTTACATTGTTTTATATGTATTTTGCATATCTATTTCAATACAAATTTACCTTATTGTATGTGCATTTTGAATATTTATTTTAATACAAATTCATATATTTTGTGTATTTTGGTATATATAATAAAAAAAATGCGTTATTTTATAGGTATTTTGCATCTTAGTTTTCATACAAATTTACATTATTTTATTAATATTCTGTGTATATATTTTGATACGATTTTATATTATACTATTTGTGTTTTGTATATATTTTTTATACATATTTTCATTATTTAATGTGTATTTTTTATATATATTTTATACAAATTTATGTTATTTTAAGTGTATTTCTTTATATAATTTCATTCAAATTTACATTATTTTAAATGTATTTTGTATATGTATTTCAATACAAATTTACCTAATTTTATGTGCATTTTGTATATTTATTTTCATACAAATTTAAATTATTTTTGTGTTTTTTTGTATATAGTTTTATACAAATTTAGGTTATTTTATGTGTATTTTCTATATCTAGTTTCATACAAATACACATTCTTTTATTGATATTTTGTTTATTTATTTTGACGCGAGTTTACATTATTTAATGGCTTCCTACAAATGAATAGACAATTTATTATTATTATTATTATTTTATTGCTATTTTGTTTATTTATTTTGATACGAATTACATGATTATATATGTATTTTGTACATATTTTTTATACGTGTTTACATTATTTAATGTGTATTTTGTTTATATATTTTTAAACAAATTAACGTTATTAAATGTGTATTTGTGTAAATATTTTGATACAAATTTACGTTATTTTATGTGTATTTTGTATATTTATATTTATACAAATACACATTCTTTTATTGGTATTTTGTTTATTTATTTTGATACGAATTTACATTATTTTATGTGTATTTTGTATACATTTGTTTATACGTATTTACTTCTTTTTATGTGTATTTTGTATATATTTTTATAGAAATCTACGTTATTTTGTGTGTATTCGTATATATATTTTGAAACAAATTTACATTGTTTTATATGTATTTTGCATATCTATTTCAATACAAATTTACCTTATTGTATGTGCATTTTGTATATTTATTTTAATACAAATTCAAATATTTTATGTGTATTTTGGTATATATATTTTTATAAAAAAATGCGTTTCTTTATGGGTATTTTGCATCTTAATTTACATACAAATTTACATTATTTTATTAAGATTCTGTGTATTTATTTTAATACTATTTTACATTATTCTATTTGTGTTTTGTATATATATTTTTTTATACATATTTACATAATTTAATGTGTATTTTTATATATATTTTATACAAATTTACGTAATTTTAGGTGTATTTTTTATATATTTTCATTCAAATTTAAATATTATTTTATGTGTATTTTGTATATGTATTTCAATACAAATCTACCTAATTTTATGTATATTTTGTACATGTATTTAAATACAAATTAATTTAATATATGAGTATTTTGTATATCTATTTTCACACAAATTGAAATTAATTTTGTGTATTTTTGTATATATTTTTATACAAATATATTTTGTATATTTTTTTTCCTACATATATACGTCCTTTTATCGTTGTTTTGTTTATTTATTTTTATACGAATTTACATTATTTTAGGTGTATTTGATGTGTATATTTTTATACTTATTTATATCATTTTATTTGTGTTTTGAATATATATTTTCATAGAAATTTACTCTATTTTATGGGTATTCGTATATATATTTTGATAAAAATTTACATTATTTATGTTTATTTTGCATATCTATTTCAATACAAATTTACCATATTGTATGTGTATTTTGTATATATATTTTAATACAAATTTAATTATTTTATGTGTATTTTTGAAAAAATATGCGTTATTATTTGGGTATTTTGCATCTTTATTTTCAAACAAATTTACATTATTTTATTGATATTCTGTTTATTTATTTTGATACGATTTTACATTATTCTATGTGTATTTTGTATATATATTTTTATACACATTTACATTATTTAATGTATATTTTGTATATATATTTTATATAAATTTACGCTGTTTTATGTGTATTTGTTTATATATTTTCATACAAATTTACAATATTTTATGTGTAATTTGTATATGTATTTCAATACAGATCTGCCTAATTTTATGTGTATTTTGCATATCTATTTTCAAATAAATTTAAATTATTTTGATGTATTTTTTATATATTTTTATACAAATTTTAGTTATTTTATTTGTATTTTGTATTTATATTTTCCTACAAATATACATTCTTTTAGTGGAATTTTGTTCATTTATCTTCATAAGAGTTTACATAATTTTATGTGTATTTTGTATATATATTTTTCTACGTATTTACATTATTTTATGTGTATTTTTTATATATATTTTCATAAAAATTTACGTTATTTTATTGTGTATATTCGTATATGTTTTGATACAAATTTACATTATTTTATGTTTATTTTGCATATCTATTTCAATATAGATTTACCTTATTGTATGTGTATTTTGTATATTTATTTTAATACAAATTTAATTATTTTATGTGTACTTTGTATACATTTTCTTATACGTATTTACTTCATTTAATGTGTATTTTGTATATATATTTTTATAGTAATCTACGTTATTTTATGTGTATTGGTATATATATTTTGAAGCAAATTTACATTGTTTTATATGTATTTAGCATATCTATTTCAATATAAATCTACCTTATTGTATGTGCATTTTGTATATTTATTGTAATACAAATTTAAATATTTTATTATTTTGGTATATATATTTTAATAAAAAGAGTTTTATATAAATTTAAAATATTTTATGTGTATTTTGTATATCTATTATCATACAAATACACATTTTTTATTGATATTTTGTTTATTTATTTTGACGCAAATTCACATTATTTAATGTGTATTGTGTATATATATTTTTATACGTATTTACGTCATTTCATGTGTATTTTGTATATATATTTCTATAGAAATATATGTTATTTTATGTGTATTCGTATATATATTTTGAAACAAATATACATTGTTTTATATGCATTTTGCATATTTTTTCAATATAAATTTACCTTATTGTACGTGCATTTTGTATATTAATTTTAATACAAATTTGATTATTCTATGTGTATTTTTGTATATGTATTTTCATAAAAAAATCCTTTATTTTATGGGTATTTTGCATCTTTATTTTCATACAAATTTACCTTATTTTATTGATATTCTGTGTATTTATTTTGATACGATTTTACATTATTCTATGTATATTTTGTATATATATTTCATAAAAATGAACGTTATTTTATGTGAATTTGTTTTCATTTCATACAAATTTACATTATTTTATGTGTATTTTGTACATGTATTTAAATACAAATCTAACTAATTATATGTGTATTATGTATATCTATTTTCATACAAATTGAAATTAATTTTGTGTATTTTAGTATATATTTTTATTCAGATTTTCGTAATTTTAAGTGAATTTTGTATATTTATTTTCCTACAAATATACGTTCTTTTATCGGAATTTTGTTTATTTATTTTGATACGAGTTTTCATTATTTTAGGTGTATTTGATATATATATTTTTATACTTATTTACATAATTTTATATGTATTTTGAATATATATTTTCATAGAAATTTACTCTACGTATATATATTTTGATACAAATTTACATTATTTATGTGTATTTCGCATATATATTTCAATACAAATTTTCTTTATTGTATGTGCCTTTTGTATATTTATTTTGATGCAAATTTAATTATTTTATGTGTATTTTTGTATATATATTTTTAAAGAAATATGCGTTATTATATGGGTATTTTGCATCTTTATTTTCATACAAATTTACATTATTTTATTGATTGTCTGTTTATTTATTGTGATACGATTTTACGTTATTCTGTGTATTTTGTATATATATTTTTAGACATATATACATTATTTAATGTATATTTTGTACACATATTTTATGGAAATTTACGTTATCTTATGTGTATTTGTTTATATATTTTCATACAAATTTACATTATTTTATGTGTATTTTGTATATGTATTTTAATAAAAATTTGCCTAATTTCATTTGTATTTTGCATATCTATTTTCAAACAAATTTAAATTATTTTTGTGTATTTTTGTATTATTTTTATACATTTTTTTTTATTTGTATTTTGTATATATATTTTCCTACACATATACATTCTTTTAGAGGAAATTTTGTTTATTTATTTTGATACGAATTTACATTATTTTATGTGTATTTTGTATATATATTTTTCTATGTATTTACATTATTTTATGTGTATTTTGTATATATATTTTCATAAAAATTTACGTAATTTTATTGTGTATTCGTATATATTTTGATAAAAAATTTCATTATTTTATGTGTTTTTTGCATATCTATTTCAATAAAAATCTATTTTATTGTATGTGTATTTTGTATATTTATTTTAATACAAATTTAATTATTTTATGTGTATTTTTGTAAATATTTTTTTTTAAATATGAGATATTTTATAGGTATTTTGCATCTTTAATTTTATAAATTTTTACATTACGTACATATCTTTTATACGTATTTACATTATTTAATGTGTATTTTGTTTATATATTTTTATACAAATTTACGTTATTATATGTGTATTTGAATATATATTTTGATACAAATTTACATTATTTTATGTATTTTCTATATTTATTTCAATTCAAATTTAGCTTATTTTATGTGTCTTTTGTATATCTATTTTCATACAAATTTAATTATTTTTGTTTATTTTTGTATTAAGTTTTATACAATTTTACGTTAATTTATGTGTATTTTGTATATTTATATTTATACAAGTAAACATTCTTTTATTGGCATTTAGTTAATTTTTTTTTATACGAATTTACATTATTTTATGTGTATTTTGTATACATTTTCTTATACGTATTTAATTCATTTTATGTGTATTTTGAATATATATTTTATAGAGATCTACTTTATTTTATGTGTATTCGTATGTATATTTTGAAACAAATTTACATTCTTTTATATGTATTTTGCATATCTATTTAAATACAAATTTACCTTATTCTATGTGCATTTTGTATATTTATTGTAATACAAATTTAAATATTTTATGTGCATTTTGGTATATATATTTTCATAAAAAATGCGTTGTTTTATGGGTATTTTGCATCTTTATTTTCATACAAATTTACATTATTTTATTAATATTCTGTGTATTTATTTTGATACTATTTTACATTATTCTATTTGTGTTTTGTATATATTTTTTTATACCTATTTACATTATTTAATGTGTATTTTCTAAATATATTTCATACAAATTTTCGTTATTTTAAGTGTATTTGTTTATATATTTTTATTCAAATTTACATTATTTTATGTAGATTTTGTATATGTATTTCAATAGAAATTTACCTAATTTCATGTGTATTTTGTATATATATTTTATACAAATTTAAATTATTTTTTGTGTATTTTTGTATAGAGTTTTATACAAAAATTACAATATTTTATGTGTATTTTGTATATCTATTTTCATACAAATACACATTCTTTTATTGATATTTTGTTTATTTATTTTGATGCGAATTTACATTATTTAATGTGTATTGTGTATATATATTTTTATACGTTTTTACGTCATTTCATGTGTATTTTGTATATATATTTCTATAGAAATATACGTTATTTTATGTGTATTCTTATATATATTTTGAAACAAATATACATTGTTTTATGTGCATTTTGCATATTTTTTCAATACAAATTTACCTTATCGTACGTGCATTTTGTATATTAATTTTAATACAAATTTAGCTATTCTATGTGTATTTTTGTATATGTATTTTTATAAAAAAATGCTTTATTTTATGGGTATTTTGCATCTTTATTTTCATACAAAATTACATTATTTTATTGATATTCTGTGTATTTATTTTGATACGATTTTACATTATTCTATGTATATTTTGTATATCTATTTTATACCAATGTACGTTATTTTATGTGAATTTGTTTTCATTTCATACAAATTTACATTATTTTATGTGAATTTTGTACATGTATTTAAATACAAATTTCACTAATTATATGTGTATTTTGTATATCTATTTTCATACAAATTGAAATTAATTTTGTAAATTTTTGTATATATTTTTATTCAAATTTTCGTAATTTTATGTGTATTTTGTATATTTATTTTCCTACAAATATCCGTTCTTTTATCGGAATTTTATTTATTTATTTTGATACGAATTTTCTTTTTTTTTAGGTGTATTTGATATATATATTTTCATACTTATTTACATAATTTTATATGTATTTTGAATATATATTTTCATAGAAATTTACTCTATATGTATATGTATAGAAAATACACATGAAATAATCTAAAATCGTATCGAAATAAATGAACAAAATACCGATAAAATAATGTAATTTTGAATGAAAATATATAGAGAAAATACACATAAAATAACGTAAATACAAATAAATATATACACATAAAATGATTTGAATTTGAATGAAAATAGATATAAAAATAAACTTAAAATAAGGCAAATTTATAATGAAATATATATACAAAATACACATAAAATAATGTAGATTTGTTTCAAAATATATATACGAATACACATAAAATAACGTAGATTTCTATTGAAATATATATACAAAAAACACATGAAATGTTGTAAATACGTATAAAAATATATATACAAAATACATATTAAATAATGTAAATTCGTGTCAAAATAGATAATTAAAATATCAATAAAAGAATGTGTATTTGTATGAAAATACATATACAAAATACACATAAAATAACGTAAATTTGTATAAAACTATATATAAAAATACACAAACATAAGTTAAATTTGTATGAAAATAAATATACAAAATACACATAAAATTAGGTAAATTTGTAAAGAAATACATATACAAAATACACATAAAATAATGTAAATTTGAATGAAAATATATAAACAAATACACTTAAATTAACATAAATTTTATAAAATATATATAAAAAATACTCATTAAATAATGTAAATATGTATAAAAAATATATATACAAAACACAAATAGAATAATGTAAAATCGTATTAAAATAAATACACAGAATGTAAATAAAATAATCTAAATTTGTATGAAAATAAAGATGCAAAATACCCATTAAATAACGCATTTTTTTTATAAATATACAAAATACACATGAAAGGATGTAAATACGTATAAAAATATATATACAAAATACACATTAAATAATGTAAATTCGCGTTAAAATAAATAAACAAAAAGTCAATAAAAGAATGTGTATTTGTATGAAAATAAATATACAAAACACACATAAGATAACAAAAATTTGTATTAAACTATATACAAAAATACACAAAAATAATTTAAATTTGTATGAAAATAAATATACAAAATACAAATAAAATTAGGTAAATTTGTATTGAAATACATATACAAAATACACATAAAATACTGTAAATTTGAATGAAAATACATAAACAAATACACTTAAAATAACGTAAATTTGTATAAAAAAAATATATACAAAACACAAATAGAATAATGTAAAATCGTATCAAAATAAATAAATAGAATATTAATAAAATAATGTAAATTTGTATGAAAATAAAGAAGCAAAATAACCATAAAATAACGCTTTTTTTAAATATATACAAAAATACACAAAAAAAAATTTATTTGTATTAAAATAAATTTACAAAATACACATACAATAAGGTAAATCTGTATTGAAATAGATATGCAAAATACATATAAAACAATGTAAATTTGTTTCAAAATATATATACGAATACACATAAAATAACGTAAATTTGTGTAAAAATATATATACAAAATACACGTAAAATGAAGTAAATACGTATAAAAACATGTATACAAAATACACATAAAATAATGTAAACTCGTATCAAAATAAATAAACAAAATACCAATAAAAGAATGTGTATTTGTATAAATATAGATATACAAAATACAGATAAAATAAGCTAAATTTGAATTGAAATGTATATACAAAATACATAAAATAATGTAAATTTGTATCAAAATATTTATAAAAATACATATAATAACGTAAATTTGTTTAAAAATATATAAACAAAATACACATTAAGTAATGTAAATACGTATAAAAAATATGTACAAAATACACATATAATCATGTAATTCGTATCAAACTAAATAAAAAAAATAGCAATAATATAATGTAAATTTGTATGAGAAAACATATACAAATACATATAAAATAACGCTAATTTCTATAAAAATATATGTCCAAAAATGAACGTAAAATAAATTAACTTTGGATAAAAATATATATACAAAACACACATTAAATAATGTAAATGCGTACATAAAATAACCTAAATTTGTATAAAACTATATACAAAAATACACAAAATTAGTTTAAATTTGTATGAAAAAAATATAAAAAATACACATAAAATTAGGTTAATTTCTATTGAAATACATATACAAAATACACATAAAATAATGTAAATTTGAAAGAAAATATATAAACAAATACACATATAATAACGTAAATTTGTATGAAATATATATACAAAATACACATTAAATAATGTAAATATGTATAAAAAAAATATATACAAAAAAAAAATAGAATAATGTAAAATCGTATCAAAATATATACACAGAATATTAATAAAATAATGTAAATTTGTATGAAAATTAAGATGCAAAATACCTATAAAATAACGCATTTTTTATAAAATTATTGATACCAAAATACACATAAAATATTTGAATTTGTATCAAAATAAATATACAAAATGCATATACAATAAGGTAAATTTGTATTGAAATACATATGCAAAATACATATAAAATAATGTAAATTTGTTTCAAAATATATATGCGAATACACATAAAATAACGTAGATTTCTATAAAAATACATATACAAAATACACATAAAATTAAGTAAATACGTATAAAAAACTGTATACAAAAAACACATAAAATAATTTAAATTCGTATATATATAAATAAACAATATAGCAATAAAAGAATGTGTATTTGTATAAATATAAATATACAAAATGCACATAAAATAACGTAAATTTATATAAAACTATATACATAAAATAACGCAAATTTCTATAAAAATATATGTACAAAAATGAACATAAAATAAATTTGCATAAAAATATATATACAAAACACTCATTAGATAATGTAAATGAGTATAAAAATATGTATACAAAATACCTATGAAATAATCTAAATTCGTATCGAATTAAATTAAGAAAATACCAATATAATAATGTAATTTTGGATGAAAATATATATACAAAATACACATAAAATAACCTAAATACAAATACAAATATACACATAAAATAATTTAAAATTGAATGAAATAAATATACAAAATAAACATAAAATAAGGTAAATTTGTAATGAAATATATGAAAAAATACACATAAAATAATATAAATTTGTATGAAAATATATATACAAATACATATTAAATAACATGAATTTGTATAAAATTTGTATCAAAATATATACTTATACACACAATAAAATAACGTAATTTTTTTTTGAAAATGTATATACAAAATACACATAAAATAATTTAAATACGTAGAAAAATATATATACAAAAAACACATAAAATAATGTAAATATGTATGAAAATATATAAACAAATACACATAAAATAATGTAAATTTGGATAAAATATATATACAAAATGAACACTAAATAATGTAAATATGTATAAAAAAATATATGTACAAAAAACACATAGAATAATGTTAAATCGTATCAAAATAAATAAAGAGAATATCAATAAAATAATGTAAATTTGTATGAAAATAGAGATGCAAAATATCCATATAATAACGCATATTTGCATAAAAATATATATACAAAAAGACATATAAAATAATTAAATTTGTATTAAAATAAATATACAAAATGAACGTATAATAAGGTAAATTTGTATTGAAAAAATATGCAACATACACGTTTACTCATACAAATTTATATTATTTTATTGGTATTTTGTTTATTTATTTTGATACGAATTACATGATTATATGTGTATTTTGTACACATTTTTTTATACGTATTTACATTATTTATTGTGTATTTTGTTTATATATTTTCATACAAATTTACGTTATTATTTGTGTATTTGTATAAATATTTTGATACAAATTTACTTTATTTCATGTATTTTGTATATATATTTCAATTCAAATTTAGCTTATTTTGTGTGTATTTTGTATATATTTTCATACAAATTTAATTACTTCTGTGGATTTTTGTATAAAGTTTTTTATAAATTTACGTTATTTTATGTGTATTTTGTATATTTATATTTATACAAATACACATTCTTTTATTGGTATTTTCTTTATTTATTTTTATACGAATTTACATAGTTTTATGTGTATTTTGTATACATTTTTATATACGTATTTACTTCATTTTATGTGTATTTTGTATATATATATTTATAGAAATCTACGTTATTTTATGTGTATTCGTATACATATTTTGAAACAAATTTACATTGCTTTATATGTATTTTGCATTTCTATTTCAATACAAATTTACCTTATTGTATGTGTTTTTTATATATTTATTTTAATACAAATCTAATTTTTTTATGTGTATTTTGGTATATATATTTTTATAAATGAAAATAAATCCGTTATTTTATGGGTATTTTGCCTCCTTATTTTCTTTCAAATTTACATTATTTTATTAATATTCTGTGTATTTATTTTGATACGATTTTACATTATTCTATTTGTGTTTTGTATATATTTTTTTATACAAATTTACGTTATTTTAAGTGTATTTGTTTATGTATTTTCATTCAAATTTACATTATTTTATATGTATTTTGTATATGTATTTCCATACAGATTTACCTAATTTTATGTGTATGTTGTATATTTATTTTCATACAAATTTAAAATATTTTTGTGTATTTTTTTATATAGTTTGATACAAATTTAGGTTATTTTATGTGTATTTTGAATATCTATTAAATATATATACAAAATACATATGAAATTATGTAAATACGTATAAAAAATATATATACAAAATACATATCAAATAATGTAAACTCGTGTCAAAATAAATAAACAAAATATCATGAAAAGAATGTGTATTTGTATGAAAATAGATAATAGATAATAAATTTGTATAAAATATATATGCAAGATACACATTAAATAATGTAAATATGTATAAAAAAAAGTATATACAAAAAACAAATAGAATAATGTAAAATCGTATCAAAATAAATACACCAAATATCAATAAAATAATGTAAATTTGTATGAAAATAAAGATGCAAAATTCCCTAAAATAGCGCATTTCTTATAAAAATATATATACCAATATACACATAATTTTTTTTAATTTGTATTGAAGTAAATATACAAAATGCACATACAATAAGGTAAATTTGTATTGAAAGAGACATGCAAAAATACATATAAAACAATGTAAATTTGTTTCAAGATATATATACGAATACAAATAAAAAAACGTAGATTTCTATAAAATTATATATACAAAATACACATAAAATTAAGTAAATACATATAAAAAATTTATTCAAAATACACATAAAATAATGTAACTTCGAATTAAAAAAAAAAAATACCAATAAAAGAATGTGTATTTGGATAAATATAAATATACAAAATACACATACAAAATAAACATAAAATAAGGTAGATTTGTAATAAAATATATGTACAAAATACACATACAATAATGTAAATTTATATGAAAATATATATATACAAATACACATAAAATACCATGAATTTGTATAAAAATATATATTCAAAATAAATATTAAATAATGTAAGAGCGTATAAAAATATATATACAAAGTACATATAAAATGAAAATTAAGATGCAAAATACCTATAAAATAACGCATTTTTTTTTTAACTATTGATACCAAAATACACATAAAATATTTGAACTTGTATTAAAATAAATATACAAAATGCACATACAATAAGATAAATTTGTATTGAAATAGATATGCAAAATACATATAAAATAATGTAAATTTGTTTCAAAATATATATACGAATACACATTAAATAACGTAGATTTCTATAAAAAATACATATACAAAATACATATAAAATTAAGTAAATACGTATAAAAAAATGTATACAAAATACACATAAAATAATGTAAATTCGTATAAATGTAAATAAACAATATACCAATAAAAGAATGTGTATTTGTATAAATATAAATATACAAAATGCACATAAAATAACGTAAATTTATATAAAACTATATACATAAAATAACGCAAATTTCTATAAAAATATATGTACAAAAATGAACATTAGATAAATTTGCATAAAAATATATATACAAAACACACATTAGATAATGTAAATGAGTGTAAAAATATGTACACAAAATACCTATGAAATAATCTAAATTCGTATCGAATTAAATTAAGAAATACCAATAAAATAATGTAATTTTGGATGAAAATATATATACAAAATACACATAAAATAACCTAAATACAAATACAAATATACACATAAAACAATTTAAAATTGAATGAAATAAATATACAAAATATACATAAAATAAGGTAAATTTGTAATGAAATATATGAAAAAATACACTTAAAATAATATAAATTTGTATGAAAATATATATACAAATACACATTAAATAACATGAATTTGTATAAAATTTGTATCAAAATATATACTTATACACACAATAAAATAACGTAGTTTTTTTAGGAAAATGTATATACAAAATACACATAAAATAATTTAAATACGTAAAAAAATATATATACAAAAAACACATAAAATAATGTAAATATGTATGAAAATATATAAACAAATACACATAAAATAATGTAAATTTGGATAAAATATATATACAAAATGAACATATATATATATACAAAATGAACATTAAATAATGTAAATATATATATATAAAAAAATATATACAAAAACACATAGAATAATGTTAAATCGTATCAAAATAAATAAAGAGAATATCAATAAAATAATGTAAATTTGTATGAAAATAAAGATGCAAAATATCCATATAATAACGCATATTTGCATAAAAATATATATACAAAAAGACATATAAAATAATTAAATTTGTATTAAAATAAATATACAAAATGAACGTACAATAAAGTAAATTTGTATTGAAATAGATATGCAAAATACACATTAATAATGTAAATTTGTATCAAAATATATATACGAATACTCATAAAATAGAGTAAATTTCTATGAAAATATACATACAAAATAAATATACAAAATACACATATAACTAGTTAAATTTGTATTTAAATACATGTACAAAAAACACATAAAATAATGTAGATTTGTATGAAATGAAAACAAATACATTTTATATAAAATATATATACAAAATACACATAGAATAATGTAAAATCATATCAAAAGAAATACACAGAATATCAATAAAATAATTAAAATTTGTATGAAAATAAAGATGCAAAATACCAATAAAATAAAGTATATTTTTATAAAAATACATATACAAAAATACACATAGATTAATCAAATTTGTATTAAAATTAATATACAAAATGCACATACAATAAGGTATATTTGTATTAAAAAAATATGCAAAATACACATAAAACAATGTAAATTTGTTTCAAAATATATATACGAATACACATAAAATAACGCAGATTTCTATAGAAATATATATACAAAATACACTTGAAATAATGTAAATACGTATAAAAATATATATACAAAATACACATTAAATAATGTTAATTCGTGTCAAAATAAATAAACAAAATATCATGAAAAGAATGTGTATTTGTATGAAAATAGATATACAAAATACACATAAAATAACCTAAATTTGTATAAAACTATATACAAAAATACACAAAAATAATTTAAACTTGTATGAAAATATATATACAAAAAACATATAAAATTATGTAAATTTGTATTGACATACATATACAAAATACACATAAAATAATGTAAATTTGAATGAAAATATATAAACATATATACTTAAAATAACGTAAATTTGTATCAAATATATATACAAAAAAAACATTAAATAATGTAAATATGTATAAAAAAATATATACAAAACACAAATAAAATAATGTATAATCGTATCAAAATAAATACAGAAAATATTAATAAAATAATGTAAATTTGTATGAAAATTAAGATGCAAAATACCCATAAAATAACGCATTTTTTATAAAAATATATATACGAAAAAACATAAAATATTTGATTTTGTATTAAAATAAATAGATATACAAAATACACATAAAATAAGCTAAATTTGAATTGAAATTTATATACAAAATACATAAAATAATGGAAATTTGTATCAAAATACTTATACAAATAAACATATAATAACGTAAATTTGTATAAAAATATATAAACAAAACACACATTATATAATGTAAATACGTATTAAAAAAATGTACAAAATACACAAATAATCATGTAATTCGTATCATAATAAATAGACAAAATACCAATAAAATAATGTAAATTTCTATGAGAAAACATATACAAAATACACATAAATAACGCAAATATCAATAAAAATATATATAATATATTTAAATATTTAAAATATTTAATGTATATTTTGTATATATATTTTATCCAAATTTACGTTATTTTATATGTGTTTGTTTATATATTTTCATACAAATTTACATTATTTTATGTGAGTTTTGTATATGTATTTCAATACAAATTTGCCTAACTTTATGTGTATTTTGCATATCTATTTTCAAACAAATTTAAATTATTTTTGTGTAATTTTGTACATATTTTTATACAAATTTTAGTTATTTTATTTGTTTTTTGTATATATATTTTCCTACAAATATACATTCTTTTATTGGAATTTTGAGTATTTAATTTTTTACGAATTTATATTATTTTATGTGTATTTGTATATATATTTTCATATAAATTTACATTATTTTATGTGTATTTTGTACATATATTTCATTACAAATTTACCTTATTTTATGTTTATTTTGTATGTGTATTTTGTACATTTATATTTATACAAATACACATTCTTTTATTGGTATTTTGTTTATTTATTTTGTTTCGAATTTCCATTATTTTATGTGTATTTTGTTTACATTTTTTTATACGTATTTACTTAATTTTATGTGTATTTTGTATATATATTTTTATAGAAATCTACGTTATTTTATGTGTATTCGTACATATATTTTGAAACAAATTTACATTGTTTTATATGTACAATAAGGTAAATTTGTATTGAAATAGATATGCAAAATACATATAAAGCAATGTAAATTTGTTTCAAAATATGTATACTAATACACATAAAATAACGTAGATTTCTATAAAAATATATATACAAAATACACATAAAATGAAGTAAATACGTATAAAAAAAATATACAAAATACACATAGAATAATGTAAATTCGTATCAAAATAAATAAACAAAATACCAATAAAAGAATGTGTATTTGAATAAATATAAATATACAAAATACACATAAAATAACGTAAATTTATATAAAACTATTTACAAAAATACACAGAAGTAGTTAAATTTGTATGAAAATATATACAAAATACACACAAAATAAGCTAAATTTGAATTGAAATATATATACAAAATACGTGAAATAAAGTAAATTTGTATCAAAATATTTATACAAATACACATATAATAACGTAAATTTGTATGAAAATATATAAACAAAATACACATTAAATAATGTAAATACGTATAAAAAATGTGTACAAAATACACATATAATCATGTAATTCGTATCAAAATAAATAAACAAAATACCAATAAAATAATATAAATTTGTATGAGTAAACGTGTATAAATATAAATGTACAAAATACACATACAAAATAAACATAAAATAAGGTAAATTTGTAATGAAATATATGTACAAAATACACATAAAATAATGTAAATTTATATGAAAATATATATACAAATACACATAAAATACCATGAATTTGTATAAAATTATATATTAAAACAAAATATTAAATAATGTAAATGCGTATAAAAATATATATAAAAAGTACCTATAAAATAATGTAAATTCGTATCAATATAAATCAACAAAAATCCAATAAAATAATATATATTTGAATGTAGATAGATTTACAAAATACACATAACATAACTAAAATTTGTATTGAAATATATACAAAATACATATAAATAATTTGAGTTTGTATGAAAATAGATATTCAAAATACACATAAAACTAGGTAAATTTCTTTTGAAATATATATACAAAATACCCATAAAATATTGTAAATTTGTGTCAAAATATATAAACAAATACACATAAAATAACGTAAATTTGTTTGAAAAATATATACAAAATACACATAGAATAATGTCAAATCGTATCAAAATGAATGAGCAGAATATCAATAAAATAACGTAAATTTTGTATGAAAATAAAGATGCAAAATTTAAATTCTCGTCAAAATAAATAAACAAAATATCAATAAAAGAATGTGTATTTGTATGAAAATAGATATACAAAATACTCATAAAATAACCTAAGTTTGTATAAAACTATATACAAAAATAGACAAAAATAATTTAAATTTGTATGAAAATAAATATACAAAATACACATAAAATTAGGTAAATTTGTATTGAAATACATATACAAAATACACATAAAATAATGGAAATTTGAATGAAAATATATAAACATATACACTTAAAATAACGTAAATTTGTATCAAATATATACAAAATACTAATTAAATAATGTAAATATGTATAAAAAAGTATATACAAAAAACAAATAGAATAATGTAAAATCGTATCAAAATAAATACACAGAATATTAATAAAATAATGTAAATTTGTATGAAAATAAAGATGCAAAATAGCCATAAAATAACGCATTTTTTATAAAAATATATATACCAAAATACACATAAAATATTAAAATTTGTATTAAAATAAATAAAAAAAATGCACATACTGTAAGGTAAATTTGTATTGAAATAGATATGCAAACATATAAAACAATGTAAATTTGTTTCAAAATATATATACGAATATACATAAAATAACGTTGATTTCTATAAAAATATATACAAAATACATATAAAATGAAGTACATACGTATAAAAAAATTAATACAAAATACACATAAAAATCGTATCAAAATAAATAAACAAAATACCAGTAAAAGAATGTGTATTTGTATAAATATAAATATACAAAATACACATAAAATATCGTAAATTTGTATAAAACTATATACAAAAATACACAGAACAAATACACATTCTTTTATTGGTATTTTGTTTATTTATTTTGTTTCGAATTTACATTATTTTATGTGTATTTTGTTTACATTTTTTTATACGTATTTACTTAATTTTATGTGTATTTTGTATATATATTTTTTTAGAAATCTACGTTATTTTATATGTATTCGTATATATATTTTGAAACAAATTTACATTGTTTTAAATGTATTTTTGCATATCTCTTTCAATAGAAGTTTACCTTATTGTATGTGCATTTTGTATATTTATTTCAATACAAATTCAAATATTTTATGTGTATTTTGGTATATATATTTTTATAAGAAATGCGCTATTTGATGGGAGTTTTGCATCTTTATTTTCATACAAATTTACATTATTTTATTAATTTCGGTGTATTTATTTTGATACGATTTTACATTATTCTATTTGTTTTTTTATATGTATTTTTGTGTATTTTTGTATATAGTTTTATACAAATTTAGGTTATTTTATGTACGCATTTACATTATTTAATGTGTGTTTTGTATATATATTTTTATGCAAATTTACTTTATTTTATGTGCATTTTTATACATATATTTTTTTAGAAATTTGCGTTATTTTATGTGTATTTGTATATGTTTTCTCATGCAAATTTACATTATTTTATTGCTATTTTGTTTATTTATTTTGATACGAATGAAAATAGATATACAAAATAAACATAAAATAAACTCAATTTGTATTGAAATATATATACAAAATACATAAAATAATGTAAATTTGTAACAATATCTTTTAACAGATGCGCATAACATAACGTAAATTTGTTTTAAAATATACAAAATTCACATTAAATAATGTAAATATGTATAAAAAAATATATACAAAACACAAATAGAATAATGTAAAATCGTATCAAAACAAATACACAGAATATTAATAAAACGTTATTTTATACAGTTTGTTTGAAAATAGATATGCAAAATACACATAAAGTTAGGCATATTTGTATTGAAATACATATTCAAAACTCACATAAAATAATGTAAATTTGTGTAAAAATATATATACAAATACACATAAAATAACATAAATTTGGATAAAATATATATATATACAAAATATTCATTAAATATTTTAAATATGTATAAAAATATATTATATTATATATATTTTTATTGACATTTGCGTTATTTATGTGTATTTTATATATGTTTTCTCATAGAAATTTACATTATTTTATTAGTATTTTGTCTATTTATTTTGATACGAATTACATGATTGTTTGTGTATTTTGTACATTTTTTATACGTATTTACATTATTTAATGTGTATTTTGTTTATATATTTTTTTAAAAATTTACGTTATTATATGTGTATTTTTCTAAGTATTTTGATAAAAATTTACATTATTTTATGTATTTTGTATATATATTTCAATTCAAATTTAGCTTATCTTATGTGTATTTTGTATATCTATTTTAATACAAATTTAATTACTTTTATGTATTTTTGTACATAGTTCTATATAAATTTACGTTATTTTATGTGTATTTTGTATATTTATATTTATACAAACACACATTCTTTTATTAGTATTTTGTTTATTTATTTTGATACGAGTTTACATTTTTTTATGTGTATTTTGTATACATTTTTTTATACGTATTTACTTAATTATATGTGTATTTTGTATATATATTTTTATAGAAATCTACGTTATTTTAGGTGTATTCCTTTATATATTTTGAAACAAATTTACATTGTTTTATATGTATTTTGCGTATCTATTTCAATACAAATTTACCTTATTGTATGTGCATTTTGTATACTTATTTTAATACAAAATCAGATATTTTATGTGTTTTCGTATATATATTTTTATAAAAAATGCGTTATTTTATGGGTATTTTGCAACTTAATTTTCATACAAATTTACATTATTTTATTATTTACATTATTCTATTTGTGTTTTGTAAATATGTATAAAAAATATATATACAAAACACAAATAGAATAATGTAAAATCGTATCATAATAAATACATAGAATGTAAATAAAATAATGTAAATTTGTATGAAAATAAAGATGCAAAATACCCATAAAATAACGCATTTTTTATAAATATATATATATATATATATATATATATATATATATATATATATATATATATATATATATATACAAAATACACATTAAATAATGTAAATTCGTGTCAAAATAAATAAACAAAATATCAATAAAAGAATGTGTATTTGTATGAAAATATATATACAAAATACACATAAGATAACATAAATTTGTATAAAACTATATACAAAAATACACAAAAATAAATTAAATTTGTATGAAAATAAATATACAAAATACACATAAAATTAGGTAAATTTGTATTGAAATACATATACAAAATACACATAAAATAATGTAAATTTGAATGAAAATACATAAACAAATACACTTAAAATAACGTAAATTTGAATAAAAAAATATATACAAAACACAAATAGAATAATGTAAAATCGTATCAAAATAAATACACAGAATATTAATAAAATAATGTAAATTTGTATGAAAATAAAGATGCAAAATACCCATAAAATAACGCATTTTTTTTTTAAAGAAATATATTTATACAAAAAACACATAAAAAAATTCATTTTATTAATATAAATATACAAAATACACATACAATAAGGAAAATCTGTATTGAAATAGATATGCAAAATACACATCAATAATGTAAATTTGTATCAAAATATATATACGAATACTCATAAAATAGAGTAAATTTCTATGAAAATAAAATAATGTAAGTTTGTATGAAAATAAAGATGCAAAATTCCCATAAAATAGCGCATTTTTTTTAAAAATATATATACCAAAATACACATAAAATATTTAAATTTGTATTGAAATAAATATACAAAATGCACATACAATAAGGTGAATTTATATTGAATTTTCATTTTTTTAGGTGTATTTCATATATATATATATATATTTTTATTCTTATTTACATAATTTTATATGTATTTTCAATATATATTTTCATAGAAATTTACTCTATATGTATATGTATAGAAAATACACATGAAATAATCTAAATTCGTATCGAAAAAAATGAACAAAATACCGATAAAATAATGTAATTTTGAATGAAAATATATATAGAAAATACACATAAAAGAACGTATATACAAATAAATATATACACATAAAATAATTTGAATTTGAATAAAAATAGATATAAAAATAAACATAAAATAAGGCAAATTTGTAATGAAATATATATACAAAATACACATAAAATAATGAAGATTTTTTCAAATTATATATACGAATACACTTAAAATAACGTAGATTTCTATAGAAATATATATAGAAAATACACATGAAATGATGTAAATACGTATAAAAATATATATACAAAATACACATTAAATAATGTAAATTCGTGACAAAATAAATAAGGAAAATATCAATAAGAGAATGTGTATTTGTATGAAAATACATGTATAAAATACACATAAAATAACGTAAATTTGTATAAAACTATATATAAAAATACACAAAAATAAATTAAATTTGTATGAAAATAAATATACAAAATACACATAAAATTAGGTAAATTTGTATTGAAATACATATACAAAATACACATAAAATAATGTAAATTTGAATGAAAATATATAAACAAATACACTTAAATTAACGTAAATTTGTATAAAATATATATACAAAATACTCATTAAATAATGTAAATATATATAAAAAATATATATACAAAACACAAATAGAATAATGTAAAATCGTATCAAAAAAAATACACAGAATGTTAATAAAATAATGTAAATTTGTATGAAAATAAAGATGCAAAATACCCATAAAATAACGCATTTTTTTTAAATATATTTACAAAAATACACATAAAAAAATTAATTTGTATTAAAATAAATATACAAAATACACATACAATAAGGTAAATCTGTATTGAAATAGATATGCAAAATACATATAAAACAATGTAAATTTGTTTCAAAATATATATACGAATACACATAAAATAACGTAGATTTCTATAAAAATATATATACAAATAAATAAATAAATAAATGAAGTAAATACGAATAAAAAAATGTATACAAATTACACATAAAATAATGTAAATTCGTATCAAAATAAATAAACAAAATACCAAAAAAAGAATGTGTATTTGTATAAATATAAATATACAAAATACACATAAAATAACATAAATTTGTATAAAACTATATACAAAAATACACAGAAGTAATTAAATTTTGAAACAAATTTACATTGTTTTATATGTATTTTGCATATCTATTTCAATACAAATTTACCTTATTGTATGTGTTTTTTGTATATTTATTTTAATACAAATTTAATTTTTTGATTTGTATTTTGGTATATATATTTTTATAAATAAAAAAATGCGTTATTTTATGGGTATTTTGCTTTATTTTCATACAAATTTACATTATTTTATTAATATTCTGTGTATTTATTTTGTTACGATTTTACATTATTCTATTTGTGTTTTGTACATATTTTTTATTCAAATTTACGTTATTTGTTTATGTATTTTCATTCAAATTTACATTATTTTATGTGTATTTTGTGTATGTATTTCAATACAAATTTACCTAATTTTATGTGTATTTTGTATATTTATTTTCATACAAATTTAAAATATTTTTGTGTATTTTTGTATATAGTTTGATACAAATTTAGGTTATTTTATGTGTATTTTGTATATCTATTTTCATACAAATACACATTCTTTTATTGATATTTTGTTTATTTATTCTGACGCGAATTTACATTATTTAATGTGTATTTTGTATATATTTTTATACGTATTTAAATAATTTAATTTTTATTTTTTATATTTTTAAAAAAATTTATATTATTTAATGTGTATTTTGTATATATATATTTATACAAATACACATTATTTTATTGGTATTTTGTTTATTTATTTTGATACTAATTTACATTATTTTATGAGTATTTTGTATACATTTTTTATACGTATTTACTTAATTTTATGTGTATTTTGTATATATATATTTTTATAGAAATCTACGTTATTTTATGTGTATTCGTATATATATTTTGAAACAAATTTACATTGTTTTATATGTATTTTTGCATATCTCTTTCAATAGAAGTTTACCTTATTGTATGTGCATTTTGTATATTTATTTCAATACAAATTTAAATATTTTATGTGTAAACATGTACAGAAAATACATAAAATAATGTAGATTTGTATGAAATGAAAACAAATACATTTTATATAAAATATATATACAAAATACATATAGAATAATGTAAAATCATATTAAAATAAATACACAGAATATCAATAAAATAATGTAAATTTGTATGAAAATAAAGATGCAAAATACCCATAAAACAAAGCATATTTTTAAAAAAATACATATACAAAAATACACATAGATTAATCAAATTTGTATTAAAATTAATATACAAAATGCACATACAATAAGGTAAATTTGTATTGAAAAAATATGCAAAATACACATAAAACAATGTAAATTTCTTTCAAAATATATATACGAATACACATAAAATAACGCAGATTTCTATAGAAATATAGATTCAAAATACACTTGAAATAATGTAAATACGTATAAAAATATATATATACAAAATACACATTAAATAATGTTAATTCGTGTCAAAATAAATAAACAAAATATCATGAAAAGAATGTGTATTTGTATGAAAATAGATATACAAAATACACATAAAATTACCTAAATTTGTATAAAACTATAAACAAAAATACACAAAAAAAATTTAAACTTGTATGAAAATAAATATTCAAAAAACATATAAAATTAGGTAAATTTGTATTGAAATACATATACAAAATACACATAAAATAATGTAAATTTGAATGAAAATATATAAACATATAGACTTAAAATAACGTAAATTTGTATCAAATATATATACAAAAAACACATTAAATAATGTAAATATGTATAAAAAAATATATACAAAACACAAATAAAATAATGTAAAATCGTATCAAAATAAATACAGAAAATATTAATAAAATAATGTAAATTTGTATGAAAACTAAGATGCAAAATACCCATAAAATAACGCATTTTTTATAAAAATATATATACGAAAAAACATAAAATATTTGATTTTGTATTAAAATAAATAGATATACAAAATACACATAAAATAAGCTAAATTAAATGAAAAATATATACAAAATAAACATAGAATAATGTAAAATCGTATCAAAATAAATACACAGAATATCAATAAAATAATGTAATTTTGTATGAAAATAAAGATGCAAAATACCCATAAAATAAAGCATTTTTTTATAAAAATACATATACAAAAATACACATAGAATAATTAAATTTGTATTAAAATAATATACAAAATGCACGTACAATAAGGTAAATTTGTATTGAAAAAATATACAAAATGCACATTAAAGCGTAAATTTGTTTAAAAATCTATATACGAATACACATAAAATAACGTAGATTTCTATAGAAATATATATACAAAATACACATGAAATGGTGTAAATACGTATAAAAATATATATATACAAAATACACATTAAATAATTTAAATTCTCGTCAAAATAAATAAACAAAATATCAATAAAAGAATGTGTATTTGTATGAAAATAGATATACAAAATACTCATAAAATAACCTAAGTTTGTATAAAACTATATACAAAAATACACAAAAATAATTTAAATTTGTATGAAAATAAATATACAAAATACACATAAAATTAGGTAAATTTGTATTGAAATACATATACAAAATACACATAAAATAATGGAAATTTGAATGAAAATATATAAACATATACACTTAAAATAACGTAGGTTTGTATCAAATATATATACAAAATACTAATTAAATAATGTAAATATGTATAAAAAAATATATACAAAACACAAAGAGAATAATGTAAAATCGTATCAAAATAAATACACAGAATATTAATTAAATAATGTAAATTTGTATGAAAATAAAGATGCAAAATAGCCATAAAATAACGCATTTTTAAAAAAAAATATATATACCAAAATACACATAAAATATTAAAATTTGTATTAAAATAAATATAAAAAATGCACATACTGTAAGGTAAATTTGTATTGAAATAGATATGCAAAATACATATAAAATAATGTAAATTTGTTTCAAAATATATATACGAATACACATAAAATAACGTTGATTTCTATAAAAATATATACAAAATACACATAAAATGAAGTAAATACGTATAAAAAAATGAATACAAAATACACATAAAAATCGTATCAAAATAAATAAACAAAATACCAGTAAAAGAATGTGTATTTGTATAAATATAAATATACAAAATACACATCAAATATCGTAAATTTGTATAAAACTATATACAAAAATACACAGAACAAATACACATTCTTTTATTGGTATTTTGTTTATTTATTTTGTTTCGAATTTATATTATTTTATGTGTATTTTGTTTACATTTTTTTATACGTATTTACCTAATTTTATGTGTATTTTGTACATATATTTTTATAGAAATCTACGTTATTTTATGTGTATTCGTATATATATTTTGAAACAAATTTACAATTTTTTATATGAATTTTTGCATAACTCTTTCAACAGAAGTTCACCTTATTGAATGTGCATTTTGTATATTTATTTCAATACAAATTTAAATATTTTATGTGTATTTTGGAATATATATTTTTATAAGAAATGCGCTATTTGATGGGAATTTTGCATCTTTATTTTCATACAAATTTACATTATTTTATTAATATTCGGTGTATTTATTTTGATACGATTTTACATTATTCTATTTGTTTTTTGTATATATATTTTTTTAATACATATTTACATTATTTAATGTGTATCTTGCATATATATTACATACAAATTTATTATCTAATATTTATTTTCATACAAATACACATTCTTTTCATGATATTTTGTTTGTTTATTTTGTCACGAATTTACATTACTTAATATGTATTTTATATATATATTTTTATACGTATTTACATAATTTCATGTTTATTTTGTATATATATTTCTAGAGAAATCTACGTTATTTTATGTGTATTCGTATATATATTTTGAAACAAATTTACACTGTTTTATTTGTATTTTGCGTTTTTTTTTTCAATACAAATTTACCTTATTGTATGTGTGCATTTTGTATATAAATTTTAATACAAATTTAATTATTCTATGTGTATTTTTGTATATGTATTTTTAAAAAAAAATATGCTTTATCTTATGGGTATTTTGCATCTTTATTTTCATACAAATTTAAATTATTTTATTGATATTCTGTGTACCTATTTTGATACGATTTTACATTATTCTATGTATAACAAAAATAAATTCAGAATACACAAAAATAGATATGCAAGATACATATAAACAATGTAAATTTGTTTCAAAATATATATACGAATACACATGAAATAAGGTAGATTTCTATAAAAATATATATACAAAATACACATAAAATTAAGTAAATACGTATAAAAAATTTATACAAAATACACATAAAATAATGTAAATTAGTATCAAAATAAATAAACAAAATACCAATAAAAGAATGTGTATTTGTATAAATATATATATACAAAATACACATTAAATAATATAAATTTGTTTAAAACTATACAAAATACACATGAAATGATGTAAATACGTATAAAAATATATATACAAAATACATATTAAATAATGTAAATTCGCGTCAAAATAAATAAACAAAATATCAATAAAAGAATGTGTATTTGTATGAAAACAGATATACAAAATACACATAAAATAACCTAAATTTGTATCAAACTATATACAAAAATACACAAAAATATTTTAAATTTGTATGAAAATAAATATACAAAATACACATAAAATTAGGTAAATTTGTATTGAAATACATACACAAAATACACATAAAATAATGTAAATTTGAATGAAAATACATAAACAAATACACTTAAAATAACGTAAATTTGTATAAAAAAAATATGTACAAAACACAAATAGAATAATGTAAAATCGTATCAAAATAAATACACAGAATATTAATAAAATAATGTAAGTTTGTATGAAAATAAAGAAGCAAAATACCCATAAAATAACGCATTTTTTTTATTTATAAAAATATATATACCAAACTACACATCAAAAATTTAAATTTGTATTAAAATAAATATACAAAAAACACATACAATAAGGTAAATTTGTATTGAAATAGATATGCAAAATACATATAAAACAATGTAAATTTGTTTCAAAATATATATACGAATACACATAAAATAACGTAGATTTCTATAAAAAATATATACAAAATACATAAAATGAAGTAAATACGTATAAAAATGTATACAAAAACACATAAAATAATGTAAATTCGTATCAATATAAATGAACAAAATGCCAATAAAAGAATGTGTATTTGTATAAATATAAATATACAAAATACACATAAAATTACGTAAATTTATATAAAACTATATAGAAAAATACACAGAAGTAATTAAATTTGTATGAAAATATATACAAAATACACACAAAATAAGCTAAATTTGAATTGAAATATATATACAAAATACATGAAATAAAGTAAATTTGTATCAAAATATTTATACAAATACACATATAATAACGTAAATTTGTATGAAAATATATAAACAAAATACACATTAAATAATGTAAATACGTATAAAAAATATGTACAAAATACACATATAATCATGTAATTCGTATCAAAATAAATAAACAAAATACCAATAAAATAATATAAATTTGTATGAGTAAACGTGTATGTTGCATATTTTTTCATTACAAATTTACCTTATTATATACGCATTTTGTATATTAATTTTAATACAAATTTAATTATTCGATGTGTATTTTTGTATCTGTATTTCTATAAACATATGCTTTATTTTTTGGTTATTTTGCATCTTTATTTTCATACAAATTTACATTATTTTATTGATATTCTGCTCATTCATTTTGATACGAATTGACATTATTCTATGTGTATTTTGTATATATTTTTCATACAAATTTACGTTATTTTATGTGTATTTGTTTATATATTTTGACACAAATTTACAATATTTTATGGGTATTTTGTATATACATTTTGCATCTTTATTTTCATACAAATTTACATTATTTTATTGATATTCTGTGTATTTATTTGGTATGATTTTACATTATTCTATGTGTATTTTGTATATATATTTTATATAAAATGTATTTGTTTTCATTTCATACAAATCTACATTATTTTATGTGTTTTTTGTACATGTATTTAAATACAAATTTAACTAGTTATATGTGTATTTTGTATATCTATTTTGTATGTATATTTTCATAGAAATTTACTCTATTTTATGAGTATTCGTATATATATTTTGATACAAATTTACTTTATTGATGTGTATTTTGCATATCTATTTCAATACAAATTTTCTTTATTGTACGTGCATTTTGTATATTTATTTTAATACAAATTTAATTATTTTATATGTATTTTTGTATATATATTTTTATGCAAATATGCGTTATTATATGGATATTTTGCAGCTTTATTTTCATACAAATTTACATTATTTTATTAATATTCTCTTTATTTATTTTGATACGATTTAACATTATTCTATGTGTATTTTGTATATATTTTTTATACATATTTACATTATTTAAGGTTTATTTTGTATATATATTTTATCCATATTTACATTATTTTATGTGTATTTGTTTATATATTTTTATACAAATTTACATTATTTTATGTGTATTTTGTATATACATTTTCATAAAAAAATTACGTTATTTTATTGTGTGTATTCGTATATATTTTGATACAAATTTTATACAAATTCATGTTATTTAATGTGTATTTGTATATATATTTTCATACAAATTTATATTACTTTATGTGTATTTTTTCATATATTTCATTACAAATTTACCTTATTTTATGTTTCTCTTGTATATTTATTTCATTCAATTTTAAATTATTTTATGTGTATATTTGTATTTGTATTTAGGTTATTTTATGTGTATTTTGTATATATATTTTCATCCAAAATTACATTATTATATTGGTATTTTCTTAATTAATTCGATACGAATTTAGATTATTTCATAGGTATTTTGTATACATATTTTTATACTCATTTACATTATCTAATGTGTGTTTTGTATATATATTTTTATGCAAATTTATTTAATGTTCATTTTTGTACATATATTTTTATAGAAATTTGCTTTATTTTATGTATATAGTTTTATATAAATTAACGTTATTTTATGTGCATTTTGTATATTTATATTTATACAAATACACATTCTTTTATTGCTTTATTGTTTATTTATATTTATACGAATTTACATTATTTATGTGTATTTTTGTATACATTTTTTATACGTATTTACTTAATTTTATGTGTTTTTTGTATATGTATTTTTATAGAAATCTACGTTATTTTATGTGTATTCGCATATATATTTTGAAACAAATTTACACTATTTTATATGTATTTTGTATATCTATTTAAATACAAATTTACCTTATTGTATGTGCATTTTGTATATTTATTTTGATACAAATTCAAATATTTTATGTGTATTTTGGTATCAATAATTTTATAAAAAATGCGTTATTTTATAGGTATTTTGCATCTTAATTTTCATACAAATTTACATTATTTTATTAATATTCTGTGTATATATTTTGATACGATTTTACATTATTCTATTTGTGTTTTGTATATATTTTTTATACATATTTACATTATTTAATGTGTATTTTGTATATATATTTCATACAAATTTACGTTATTATATGTGTATTTGTTTATATATTTTCTTTCAAATTTACATTATTTTATGTGTATTTTGTATGTGTATTTCAATAGAAATTAACCTAATTTTATGTGTATTTTGTATATTTCTTTTCATACAAATTTAAATTATTTTTGTGTATTTTTGTATATAGTTTTATACAAATTTAGGTTATTTTATGTACGCATTTACATTATTTAATGTGTGTTTTGTATATATATTTTTATCCAAAGTTAATTTATTTTACGTTCATTTTAGGACATATATTTTTATAGAAATTAGCGTTATTTTATATGTATTTGTATATGTTTTTTCATACAAATTTACATTATTTTATTGCTATTTTGTTTATTTAGTTTGATACGAATTACATGATTATATGTGTATTTTGTACATATTTTTTATACGTATTTACATTACTTAATGTGTATTTTGTTTATATATTTTAAACAAATTTACGTTATTATATGTATTTTTATAAATATTTTGATACAAATTTACATTATTTTATGTATTTTGTATATACATTTCAATTCAAATCTAGCTTATTTTATCTGTATTTTGTATATCTATTTTCATACGAATTTAATTACTTCTGTGTATTTTTGTATATAGTTTTATACAAATTTACGTTATTTTATGTGTATTTTGTATATTTATATTTATACAAATACACATTCTTTTATTGGTATTTTGTTTATTTATTTTGATACGAATTTACATTATTTTATGTGTATTTTGTATACATTTTTTTATACGTATTTACTTCATTTTACGTGTATTTTGTATATATATTTTTCTACAAATCTACGTTATTTTATGTGTATTCGTATATATATTTTGAAACAAATTTACATTGTTTTATATGTATTTTGCATATCTATTTCAATACAGATTTACCTTATTGTATGTGTATTTTGTATATTTATTTTAATACAAATAAATTTTTTATGTGTATTTTTGTATATATATTTTAAAAAAATGCGTTATTTTATGGGTATTTTGCTTCTTTATTTTCATACAAATTTACATTATTTTATTAATATTCTGTGTATTTATTTTGATACGATTTTACATTATTCTATTTGTGTTTTGTATATATTTTTTTATACAAATTTACGTTATTTTAAGTGTATTTGTTTATGTATTTTCATTCAAATTTACAGTATTTTATGTGTATTTTGTATATGTATTTCAATACAAATTTACCTAATTTTATGTGTATTTTGTATATTTATTTTCATACAAATTTAAATTATTTTTGTGTATTTTTGTATATAGTTTTATACAAATTTATGTTATCTTATGTGTATTTTGTATATTTATTTTCATACAAATACATTCTTTTATTGACATTTTGTTTATTTATTTTGACGCGAATTTACATTATTTAATGTGTATTTTGTATATATATTTTTATACGTATTTACATCCTTTCATGTGTATTTTGTATATTTAAAAAAATGCGTTATTTTATGGGTATTTTGCATCTTTATTTTCATACAAATTTACATTATTTTATTTACATTCTGTGTATTTATTTTAATTCGATTTTACATTATTCTATTTGTGTTTTGTATATATATTTTTTATACATATTTACATTATTTAATGAGTATTTTTTATATATATTTTACACAAATTTATGTTTATTTAAATGTATTTGTTTATATATTTTCATTCAAATTTACATTATTTTATGTGTATTTTGTATATGTATTTCTTTACAAATTTACCTAATTTTATGTGTATTTTGTATATTTATTTTCATTCAAATTTAACTTATTTTTGTGTATTTTTATATATAGTTTTATACAAATTTACGTTATTTTATGTGTATTTTGTATATGTATTTTCATACAAATACACATTCTTTTATTGATATTTTAATTATTTATTTTGACACGAATTTACATTATTTAATGTGAAATTTTTTATATATATTTTTATACGTATTTACAACATTTCATGTGTATTTTGTATATATATTTCTATAGAAATCTACGTTATTTTATGTGTATTCGTATATATTTTGAAACAAATCTACATTATTTTATATGTATTTTGTATATGTATTTGTATTTTAAGTTTATTTTTATATCTTTTTTCATTCAAATTCAAATCATTTTATGTGTATGTATTTATTTGTATTTACGTTATTTTATGTGTATTTTCTATATATATTTTCATTCAAAATTACATTATTTTATCGGTATTTTGTTCATTTATTTCGATACGAATTTAGATTATTTCATGTGTATTTTCTATACATATACATATAGAGTAAATTTCTATGAAAATATATATTCAAAATACATATAAAATTATGTAAATAAGTATAAAAATATATATATCAAATACACCTAAAAAAAATGAAAATTCGTATCAAAATAAATAAAAAAAATTCCGATAAAAGAACGTATATTTGTAGGAAAATAAATATACAAAATACACATAAAATTACGAAAATTTGAATAAATATATATACAAAAATACACACAATTAATTTGAATTTGTATGAAAATAGATATACAAAATACACATATAATTAGTTAAATTTGTATTTAAATACATGTACAAAATTCACATAAAATAATGTAAATTTGTATGAAATGAAAACAAATTCACATAAAATAACGTGCATTGGTATAAAATAGATATACAAAATATACATAGAATAATGTAAAATCGTATCAAAATAAATACACAGAATATCAATAAAATAATGTAATTTTGTATGAAAATAAAGATGCAAAATACCCATAAAATAAAGCATATTTTTATAAAAATACAAATACAAAAATACACATAGAATAGCTAAATTTGTATTAAAATTAATATACAAAATGCACGTACAATAAAATAAATTTGTATTGAAAAAATATGCAAAATGCACATAAAACAATGTATATTTGTTTCAAAATATATATACGAATACACATAAAATAACGTATATTTCTATAGAAATATATATACAAAATACACATGAAATGACGTAAATACGTATAAAAATATATATACACAATACACATTAAATAATGTAAATTCGCATCAAAATAAATAAACAAAATATCAATAAAAGAATGTGTATTTGTATGAAAATAGATATACAAAATACACATAAAATATTGTAAATTTGTATAAAACTCTATACAAAAATACACAAAAAATAATTTAAATTTGTATAAAATATATATACAAAATACACATGAAATTAGGTAAATTTCTATTGATAAAATAATGTAAATTTGAATAAAAATATATAAACAAATACACTTAAAATAACGAAAATTTGTATGAAATATATATAGAAAATACACATTAAATAATGTAAATATGTATAAAAAAATATATACAAAACACAAATAGAATAATGTAAAATAGTATCAAAATAAATACACAGAATATTAATAAAATAATGTAAATTTGTATGAAAATAAAGATGCAAAATACCCATAAAACAACGCATTTTTATGAAAATATATATACCAAAATGCACATAAAATATTTAAATTTGTATTACAATAAATATACAAAATGCACATACAATAAGGTAAATTTGTATTGAAATAGATATGCAAAATACATATAAAACAATGTAAATTTGTTTCAAAATATACATACGAATACACATAAAATAACGTAGATTTCTATAAAAATATATACAAAATACACAAAATGAAGTAAATACGTATAAGAAAATGTATACAAAATACACATAAAATAATGTAAACTCGTATCAAAATAAATAAACTAAATGCCAATAAAAGAATGTTTACTTGTATAAATATAAATATACAAAATACACATAAAATAACGTAAAAATGTATAAAACTATATACAAAAATAAACAAAAATAATTAAATTTGTATGAAAATAGATATACAAAAGACACATAAAATAAGCTAAATTTGAATTGAAATAAATATAGAAAATACATAAAATAATGTAAATTTGTATCAAAATACAATTCAAATACACATATAATAACGTAAAAAAGATATGTACGTAATGTAAAAAAAATTTAAATTAAAGATGCAAAATACCCATAAAATATCTCATATTTAAAAAAAAATATATACAAAAATACACATAAAATAATTAAATTTGTATTAAAATAAATATACAAAATACACATACAATAAGGTAGATTTTTATTGAAATAGATATGCAAAAAACACAAAATAATGAAAATTTTTATCAAAATATATACGAATACACACAATAAAATTACGTAAATTTTTAAGAAAATATATATACAAAATACACATAAAATAATGTAAATACATAGAAAAATATATATACAAAATACACCTAAAATAATGTAAATTCGTATCAAAATAAATAAACAAAATTTCCTCTAAAAAAATGTATATGTGTAGGAAAATATATAAACAAAATACAAATAAAATAAAAAAAATTTGTATAAAATTATACAAAAATATACAAAAATAATTTAAATTTGTTTGAAAATAGATATGCAAAATACAAATGAAATTAGGCAAATTTTTTTTTAAATACATATACAAAATACACATAAAATAATGTAAATTTGTATGAAAATATATAAACAAATACACATAAGATAACGTAAATTTCCATAAAATATATGTACAAAATATACATTAAATAATGTAAATATGTCTAAAAATATATATACAAAATACACAGAATAACGTAAAATCGTATCAAAATAAATAAACAGACAATCAATAAAATAATGTAAATTTGTATGAAAATAAAGATGCAAAATACCCATATAATAACGCATATTTGTTTAAAACTATATATACAAAAATACACATAAAATAATTAAATTTGCATCAAAATAAATATACAAAAGGCACATACAATAAAGAAAATTTGTATTGAAATAGATATGCGAAATACACATAAATAATGTAAATTTGTATCAAAATATATATACGAATACACATAAAATAGAGTAAATTTCTATGAAAATATATATTCAAAATACATATAAAATTATGTAAATAAGTATAAAAATATATATATATCAAATACACCTAAAATAAAGAAAACTCGTATCAAAATAAATAAACAAAATTCCGATAAAAGAACGTATATTTGTAGGAAAATAAAAATACAAAATTCACATAAAATTACGAAAATTTGAATAAAAATATATACTAAAATACACAAAATTAATTTCAATTTGTATGAAAATAGATATACATAATACACATATAATTAGTTAAATTTGTATTTAAATACATGTACAGAATACACATAAAATAATGTAAATTTGCATGAAATGAGAACAAATTCTTATAAAATAACGTTCATTTGTATGAAATATATATACAAAATATACATAGAATAATGTAAAATCGTATCAAAATAAATACACAGAATATCAATAAAATAATGTAAATTTGTATGAAAATAAAGATGCAAAATACCCATAAAATAAAGCATTTTTTTATGAAAATACATATACAAAAATACACATAGAATAATTAAATTTGTATTAAAATTAATATATAAAATGCACGTACAATAAGGTAAATTTATATTGAAAAAATATGCAAAATGCACATAAAACAATGTATATTTGTTTCAAAATATATATACGAATACACATAAAATAACATATATTTCTATAGAAATACACATGAAATGACGTAAATACGTATAAAAATATATATACACAATACACATTAAATAATGTGAATTCGCGTCAAAATAAATAAACAAAATATCAATAAAAAAAATGTGTATTTGTATGAAAATAGATATACAAAATACACATAAAATATTTTAAATTTATATAAAACTCTTTTTATAAAAATATATATACCAAAATAATAAAAATTTTAAATTTGTATTACAATAAATATACAAAATGCACATACAATAAGGTAGATTTATATTGAAATAGATATGCTAAATACATATAAAACAATGTAAATTTGCTTCAAAATATATATACCAATGCACATAAAATAACGTAGATTACTATAAAAATATATATACAAAATACACATTAAATGAAGTAAATACGTATAAGAAAATGTATACAAAGTTCACATAAAATAATTAAATTTGTATTAAAATAAATATACAAAATACACATACAATAAGGTAAATCTATATTGAAAAAGATATGCAAAATAAACATAAAATAATGTAAATTTGTATCAAATCATATACGAATACACACAATAAAATAACGTAAATTTTTATGAAAATATATATAAAAAAATACACATAAAATAATGTAAATACGTAGAAAAATATATATACAAAATACACATAAAATTATGTAAATTCTTATGAAAATAAATGAACAAAATTCCAATAAAAGAATGTATATTTGTAGGAAAATATAAATACAAAATACAAATAAAATAACTAAAATTTGTATAAAAATATATATAAATACATAAAAATAATTTAAATTTGTTTGAAAATAAATATGCAAAATACACATAAAATTAGGCAAATCTGTATTGAAATACATATACAAATTACACATAAAATATTGTAAATTTGTATGAAAATATATAAACAAATACACATAAAATAGCGTAAATTTATATAAAATATATATACAAAATATACATTAAATAATGTAAATGTGTATAAAAATATATATACAAAATACACATAGAATAATGTAAAATCGTATCAAAATAAATAAACAGAATATCAATAAAATAATGTAAATTTGTATGAAAATAAAGATGCAAAATACCCAAATAATAACGCATATTTTTACAAAATACACATAAAATAATTAAATTTGTATTAAAATAAATATACAAAATACACATACAATATGGTAAATTTGTATTGAAATAGATATGCAAAATAAACATAAATAATGTAAATTTGTATCAAAATATATATACGAATACCCATAAAATAGAGTAAATTTCTATTAAAATATATATTCAAAACACAAATAAAATGATATAAATAAGTATAAAAATATACATATCAAATACACCTAAAATAATGTAAATTCGTATAAAAATAAATAAACAAAATTACGATAAAAGATGCAAGATACACATTAAATAATGTAAATATGTATAAAAAAATATATACAAAAAACAAATAGAATAATGTGAAATCGTATCAAAATAAATACACCGAATATTAATAAAATAATGTAAATTTGAATGAAAATAAAGATGCAAAATTCCCATCAAATAGCGCATTTCTTATAAAAAAATATATACCAAAATACACATAAAATATTTAAATTTGTATTGAAATAAATATACAAAATGCACATACAATAAGGTAAATTTGTATTGAAAGAGATATGCAAAAATACATATAAAACAATGTAAATTTGTTTCAAAATATATATACGAATACACATAAAATAACGTAGATTTCTATAAAAATATATATACAAAATACACATAAAATTAAGTAAATACGTATAAAAATAGATATACAAAATACACATAGAATAATGTAAAATTGTTTCAAAAAAAAAAAAACCAGATTATAAATAAAATAATGTAAATTTGTATGAAAATAAAAATGCAAAATACCCATAAAATAAAGCATATTTTTATAAAAATACATATACAAAAATACACATAGCATAATTAAATTTGAATTAAAATTAATATACAAAATGCATATACAATAAGGTAAATTTGTATTGAAAAAATATGCAAAATACACATAAAACGTTGTAAATTTATTTCAAAATCTATATACGAATACTCATAAATCAACGTAGATTTCTATAGAAATATATATACAAAATACACATCAAATGATGTAAACACTTATAAATATATATATATATATATATATATATATATATATATATATATATATATATATATATATATATATATATATATATATGTATATATATATATATATGTATATATATATATATATATATATATATATATATATATATATATATATATATATATATATATATATATATATATATATATATATATATATATATATATATATATATATATATATATATAATATATATTGTCAAAGTAAATAAACAAAATATCAATAAAAGAATGTGTATTTGTATGAAAATAGATATACAATATACATAAAATCACCTAAATTTGTATAAAACTATATACAAAATACACAAAATAATTTTAATTTGTATGAAAATAAATATACAAAATACACATAAAATTAGGTAAATTTGTATTGAAATACATTTACAAAATACACATAAAATAATGTAAATTTGAATGAAAATATATAAACAAATACACTTAAAATAACGTAAATTTGTATAAAATATATATAAAAAATACACATTAAATAATGTAAATATGTATAAAAGAATATATACAAAACACAAATAGAATAATATAAAATCGTATGAAAATAAATACACAAAATATTAATAAAATAATGTAAATTTGTATGAAAATTAAGATGCAAAATATCCATAAAATAACGCATTTTTTATAAAAATATTTATACCAAGACACACATAAAATATTTGAGTTTGTATTAAAATAAATATACAAAATGCACATACAGTAAGGTAAATTTGTATTGAAATAGATATGCAAAATACATATAAAACCATGTAAATTTTTTTAAAAATATATATACGAATACACATAAAATAACGTAGATTTCTATGAAAATAAATATACAAAATACACATAAAATGAAGTAAATACGTATAAAAAAGGTATACAAAATACACATAAAATAATGTAAACTCGTATCAAAATAAATAAACAAAATACTAATAAAAGAATGTGTATTGTATATATATAAATATACAAAATACAAATAAAATAACGTAAATTTATATAAAACTAGATGCAAAAATACACAAAAGTAATTAAATTTGTGTGAAAATAGATATACAAAATACATGTGTATTTTGTATATTTATTTTCATACAAATTGAAATTATTTTTGTTTATTTTTTTATATATTTTCATACAAATTTTCGTTATTTAATGTGTATTTTGTATATTTATTTTTTCTACAAATATACGTTCTTTTATCTGAATTTTGTTTATTGAATTTGAAACGAATTTACCTTATTTTGTATATCTATTTTCATACAAATTAAAATACTTCTGTGTATTTTTGTATATAGTTTTATATAAATTTACGTTATTTTATGTGTATTTTGAATATTTATATTTATACAAATACACATTCTTTTATTGGTATTTTGTATATTTATTTTGATACGAATTTACATTATTTTATGTGTATTTTGTATACATTTTTTTATACGTATTTACTTCATTTTATGTGTATTTTGTATATATATTTTTTAGAAATCTATGTTATTTTATGTGTATTTGTATATATATTTTGAAACATATATTATATGTATTTTGCATATCTATTTCAATACAAATTTACCTTATTGTATGTGTTTTTTGTATATTTATTTTAATACAAATTTAATTTTTTTATGTGTATTTTGGTATATATATTTTTATAAATAAAAAATGCGTTATTTTATGGGTATTTTTTAAATATTTTGATACAAATCTACATTATTTTATGTATTTGTATATACATTTCAATTCAAATTTAGCTTATTTTATCTGTATTTTGTATATCTATTTTCATACAATTTAATTACTTCTGTGTATTTTGTATATAGTTTTATACAAATTTACGTTACTTTATGTGTATTTTTTATATTTATATTTATACAAATACACATTCTTTTCTGGGTATTTTGTTTATTTATTTTGATACAATTGTACATTATTTTATATGTATTTTGTATACTTTTTCTTATACGTATTTACTTTATTTTATGTATTTTATATATATTTTATACAAATCTACGTTATTTATGTGTATTCATATATATTTTGAAACAAATTTACATTGTTTTATATGTATTTTGCATGTCTATTTCAGTACAGATTTACCTTATTGAATGTGTATTTTGTAAATTTATTTTAATACAAATTAATTTTTTCATGTGTATTTTGGTATATATATTTTTATAAAAAATGCGTTATTTAATGGGTATTTTGCATCTTTATTTTCATACAAATTTACATTGTTTTATTAATATTCTGTGTATTTATTTTGATACGATTTTACATTATTCTATTTGTGTTTTGTATATATTTTTTATACATATTTACATTATTTAATGTGTATTTTCTATATTTTAAAACAAATTTACGTTATTTTATGCGCATCTGTTAAAATATTTTGATACAAATTTACATTATTTTATGTATTTTGTATATATATTTCAATACAGATTTAGTTTATTTTATGTATATTTTGTATATCTTTTTTCATTTGTATCAAAATAAATAAACAAAATAGCAATAAAATAATGTAAATTTGTATGAGAAAACATATACAAATACACATAAAATAACGCAAATTTCTAAAAAAATATATGTACAAAAATGCTCATAAAATAAAGTAAATTTGCAAATTTGTATTGAAATAGATATGCAAAATACATATAAAACAATGTAAATTTGTTTCAAAATATATATACGAATACACATAAAATAACGTAGATTTCTATAAAAATATATACAAAATACACATAAAATGAAGTAAATACGTATAAAAAAATGAATACAAAAATACATAAAAATCGTATCAAAATAAATAAACAAAATACCAGTAAAAGAATGTGTATTTGTAAAAATATAAATATACAAAATACACATAAAATATCGTAAATTTGTATAAAACTATATACAAAAATACACAGAAGTAATTAAATTAATATGAAAATATATATACAAAATACAGCTAAAATAAGCTAAATTTGAATTGAAATGTACATACAAAATACATAAAATAATGTAAATCTGTATCAAAATATTTATACAAATACATATAATAACGTAGATTTGTTTAAAAATATATAAACAAAATACACATTAAGTAATGTAAATACGTATAAAAAATATGTACTAAATACACATATAATCATGTAATTCGTATCAAAATAAATAAACAAAATAGCAATAAAATAATGTAAATTTGTATGAGAAAACATACAAATAACGCAAATTTCCATAAAAATATGTGTACAAAAATACACATAAAATAAAGTAAATTGGCAAAAATATATATATACAAAACACACACTAAATAATGTAAATGCGTACATAAAATAACCTAAATTTGTATAAAACTATATACAAAAATACTCAAAAATAATTTTAATTTGTTTGAAAAGAAATATACAAAATACACATAAAATTAGGTATATTTGTATTGAAATACATATACAAAATACACATCAAATAATGTAAATTTGAATGAAAATATATAAACAAATACACTTAAAATAACGTAAATTTGTATAAAATATATATGCAAGATACACATTAAATAATGTAAATGTGTATAAAAAAATATATATACAAAAACAAATAGAATAATGTAAAATCGTATCAAAATAAATACACAGGATATCAATAAAATAATGTAAATTTGTATGAAAATAAAGATACAAAATTCCCAAAAATTATCGCATTTTTTATAAAAAATATATTTACCAAAATACACATAAAATATTTAAATTTGTATTGAAATAAATATACAAAATGCATATACAGTAAGGTAAATTTGTATTGAAAGATATTCAAAAATACATATAAAACAATGTAAATTTGTTTCAAATTATATACGAATACACATAAAATAAAGTAGATTTCCATAGAAATATATATACAAAATACATATGAAATTATGTAAATACGTATAAAAATATATATACAAAATACATATCAAATAATGTAAATTCGTGTCAAAATAAATAAACAAAAAATCATTTAAAGAATGTGTATTTGTATGAAAATAGATAATAGATAATAAATTTGTATAAAATATATATGCAAGATACACATTAAATAATGTAAATATGTATAAAAAAGTATATACAAAAAACAAATAGAATAATGTAACATCGTATCAAAATAAATACACCGAATATTAATAAAATAATGTAAATTTGTATGAAAATAAAGATGCAAAATTCCCATAAAATAGCGCATTTCTTATAAAAATATATATACCAAAATACACATAAAATATTTAAATTTGCATTGAAATAAATATACAAAATGCACATACAATAAGGTAAATTTGTATTGAAAGAGATATGCAAAAATACATATAAAACAATGTAAATTTGTTTCAAAATGTATATACGAATACAAATAAAAAAACGTAGATTTCTATAAAAATATATATACAAAATACACATAAAATTAAGTAAATACACATAAATTTTTTTTTACAAAATACACATAAAATAATGTAATTTCGAATTAAAATAAATGTAAATTTGAATGAAAATATAAAAACAAATACACTTAAAATAACGTAAATTTGTATAAAATATATATGCAAGATACACATTAAATAATGTAAATGTGTATAAAAAAATATATACAAAAAACAAATAGAATAATGTAAAATCGTATCAAAATAAATACACATAATATCAAAAAAAATCATGTAAATTTGTATGAAAATAAAGATGCAAAATTCCCAAAAATTATCGCATTTTTAAAAAAAATATATATACCAAAATACACATAAAATATTTAAATTTGTATTGAAATAAATATACAAAATACATATACAGTAAGGTAAATTTGTATTAAAAGAGATATTCAAAAATATTTATAAAACAATGTAAATTTGTTTCAAAATATATATACGAATACGCATAAAATAAAGTAGATTTCTATTGAAATATATATACAAAATACATATGAAATTATGTAAATACGTATAAAAAAATATATACAAAATACATATGAAATAATGTAAATTTTTGTATATGTATTTTTATAAAAATATGCTTTATTTTATGGGTATTTTGCATCTTTATTTTCATACAAATTTACGTTATTTTATTGATATTCTGCTCATTCATTTTGATACGATTTGATATTATTCTATGTGTATTTTGTATATATTTTTCATACAAATTTACGTTATTTTATGTGTATTTGTTTATATATTTTGACACAAATTTACAATATTTTATGGGTATTTTGTATATATATTTCAAAAGAAATTTACCTAGTTTTATGTGTATTTTGAATATCTATTTTCATACAAACTCAAATTATTTATCTGTATTTTTGTATATATTTCAATACAAATTTTAGTTATGTTATGTGTATTTTGTAAATCTATTTTCATTCAAATATATATTATTTTATTGGTATTTTGTTGATTTATATTGATACGAATTTACATTATTTTATATTTACTTTTTATATATATTTTTATACGCATTTACATTATTTAATATTTATTTTGAATGTATAATTTTATACAAATTCATGGTATTTTATGTGTATTTGAATATATATTTCCATATAAATTTACATTATTTTATGTGTATTTTGTACATATATTTCATTACAAATTTACCTTATTTTATGATTATTTTGTATGTGTATTTTGTACATTTATATTTATACACGTTTACTCATACAAATTTATATTATTTTATTGGTATTTTGGTTATTTATTTTGATACGAATTACATGATTATATGTGTATTTGGTACACGTTTTTTTATACGTATTTACATTATTTAATGTGTATTTTGTTTATATATTTTCATACAAATTTACGTTATTATATCTGTATTTGTATTAAAATTTTGATACAAATTTACTTTATTTCAAGTATTTTGTATATATTTCAATTCAAATTTAGCTTATTTCTGTGTATTTTTGTATATATTTATATAAATTTATTATTTATGTGTATTTTGTATTTATATTTTATACAAATTTATGCTTTATGTATTTTGCATATGTATTTTCATACAAATTTAATTACTTCTGTGTATTTTTGTATATAGTTTTATATAAATTTACATTATTTTATGTGTATTTTGTATATTTATATTTATACAAATACACATTCTTTTATTTGTATTTTGTTTATTTATTTTGATACGAATTTACATTATTCTATGTGCATTTTGCATACATTTTTTTATACGTATTTACTTCATTTTAGGTGTATTTTGTATATATATTTTTTATAGAAATCTACGTTATTTTATGTGTATTCGTATACATATTTTGAAACAAATTTACATTGCTTTATATGTATTTTGCATATCTATTTCAATACAAATTTACCTTATTGTACATATAAAACAATGTAAATTTGTTTCAAAATATATGTACGAATACAAATCAAATAACGTAGATTTCTATAAAAATATATATACAAAATACACATAAAATTAAGTAAGTACGTATAAAAAAATGTAAACAAAATACACATAAAATAATGTAAATTCGAAACATAATAAATAAACAAAATACCAATAAAAAAATGTGTATTTGTATAAATATAAATGTACAAAATACACATACAAAATAAACATAAAATAAGGTAAATTTGTAATGAAATATATGAACAAAATACACATAAAATAATGTAAATTTATATGAAAATATATATACAAATTCACATAAAATACCATCAATTTGTATAAAATTATATATTCAAAATAAATATTAAATAATGTAAATGCGTATAAAAATATATATACAAAGTACATATAAAATAATGTAAATTCGTATCAATATAAATGAACAAAATACCAATAAAATAATATATATTTGAATGAAAATAGATTTACAAAATACACATAACCTACTTAAAATTTGTATTGAAATATATACAAAAATACATAAAAATAATTTGAGTTTGTATGAAAATAGATATTCAAAATACACATAAAACTAGGTAAATTTCTTTTGAAATATATTTACAAAATACCCATAAAATATTGTAAATTTGTGTCAAAATATATAAACAAATACACATAAAATAACGTAAATTTGTATGAAAAATATATACAAAATACACATAGAATAATGTCAAATCGTATCAAAATGAATGAGCTGAATATCAATAAAATAACGTAAATTTGTATGAAAATAAAGATGCAAAATACCCATAAAATAAAGCATATTTTTATAAAAATACATATACAAAAATACACATAGAATAATTAAATTTGTATTAAAATTAATATACAAAATGCATATACAATAAATTTAAATTTGATTATATTAAATGAAATAAATATACAAAATAAACATAAAATAAGGTAAATTTGTAATAAAATATATGTAAGAATACACATAAAATAATGTAAATTTGTATGAAAATATATATACAAATACACATAAAATAACATGAATTTGTATAAAATTTGTTTCAAAATATATACGAATACACAATAAAATAACGTAAATTTTTATGAAAATGTATATATAAAATACACATAAAATAATTTAAATACGTAGAAAAATATATATACAAAATACACATAAAATAATGTAAATTCGTAAATAATTAAATACACAAAATTCCAATAAAAGAATGTATATTTGTAGGAAAATATATATACAAAAATAAATAAAATAACTAAAATTTGTATAAAAATATATACAAAAATACACAAAAATAATTTAAATTTGTTTGAAAATAGATATGCAAAATACACATAAAGTTAGGCAAATTTGTATTGAAATACATATACAAAACTCACATAAAATAATGTAAATTTGTATTAAAATATATAAACAAATACTTATAAAATAACGTAAATTTGGATAAAATATATATACAAAATATACATTAAATATTTTAAATATGTATAAAAAATATATTATATTATATATATTTTTATTGATATTTGCGTTATTTATGTGTATTTTGTATATGTTTTCTCATAGAAATTTACATTATTTTATTTGTATTTTGTCTATTTATTTTGATACGAATTACATGATTATTTGTGTATTTTGTACATTTTTTATACGTATTTACATTATTTAATGTGTATTTTGTTTATATATTTTTATAAAAATTTACGTTATTATATGTGTATTTGTATAAGTATTTTGATACAAATTTACATTATTTTATGTATTTTGTATATATATTTCAATTCAAATACCAATAAAATAATATATATTTGAATGAAAATAGATTTACAAAATACACATAACATAACTAAAATTTGTATTGAAATATATACAAAAATACATAAAAATAATTTGAGTTTGTATGAAAATAGATATTCAAAATACATATAAAACTAGGTAAATTTCTTTTGAAATATATATACAAAATACCCATAAAATATTGTAAATTTGTGTCAAAATATATAAACAAATACACATAAAATAATGTAAATTTGTATGAAAAATATTTACAAAATACACATAGAATAATGTCAAATCGTATCAAAATCAATGAGCAGAATATCAATAAAATAACGTAAATTTGTATGAAAATAAAGATGCAAAATACCCATAAAATAAAGCATATTTTTATAAAAATACATATACAAAAATACACATAGAATAATTAAATTTGTATTAAAATTAATATACAAAATGCATATACAATAAGGTAAATTTGTATTGAAAAAATATGCAAAATACACATAAAAGTGTAAATTTGTTTAAAAATCTATATACGAATACACATAATATAACGTAGATTTTTTTAGAAATATATATACAAAATACACATGAAATGATGTAAATACGTATAAAAATATATATACAAAATACACATTAAATAATTTAAATTCTCGTCAAAATAAATAAACAAAATATCAATAAAAGAATGTGTATTTGTATGAAAATAGATATACAAAATACTCATAAAATAACCTAAGTTTGTATAAAACTATATACAAAAATACACAAAAATAATTTTAATTTGAATGAAAATAAATATACAAAATACACATAAAATTAGGTAAATTTGTATTGAAATACATATACAAAATACACATAAAATAATGGAAGTTTGAATGAAAATATATAAACATATACACTTAAAATAACGTAAATTTGTATCAAATATATATACAAAATACTAATCAGATAATGTAAATATGTATAAAAAAATATATACAAAACACAAATAGAATAATGTAAAATCGTATCAAAATAAATACACAGGATATTATTAAAATAATGTAAATTTGTATGAAAATAAAGATGCAAAATAGCCATAAAATAACGCATTTTTTATAAAAATATATATACCAAAATACACATAAAATATTAAAATTTGTATTAAAATAAATATAAAAAATGCACATACTGTAAGGTAAATTTGTATTGAAATAGATATGCAAAATACATATAAAACAATGTAAATTTGTTTCAATATATATATACGAATACACATAAAATAACGTTGATTTTTATAAAAATATATACAAAATACACATAAAATGAAGTAAATACGTATAAAAAAATGAATACAAAATACACATAAAATCGTATCAAAATAAATAAACAAAATACCAGTAAAAGAAAGTGTATTTGTATAAATATAAATATACAAAATACACATCAAATATCGTAAATTTGTATAAAACTATATACAAAAATACACAGAAGTTATTAAATTTGTATGAAAATATATATACAAAATACAGCTAAAATAAGCTAAATTTGAATTGAAATGTACATACAAAATACATCAAATAATGTAAATCTGTATCAAAATATTTATACAAATACATATAATAACGTAGATTTGTTTAAAAATATATAAACAAAATACACATTAAGTAATGTAAATACGTATAAAAAATATGTACAAAATACACATATAATCATGTAATTCGTATCAAAATAAATAAACAAAATAGCAATAAAATAATGTAAATTTGAATGAGAAAAAATATACAAATAACGCAAATTTCTATAAAAATATATGTACAAAAATGCACATAAAATAAAGTAAATTAGCATAAAAATATATACAAAACACACACTAAATAATGTAAATGCGTACATAAAATAACCTAAATTTGTATAAAACTATATACAAAAATACACAAAAATAATTTAAATTTGTTTGAAAAGAAAAATACAAAATACACATAAAATTAGGTAAATTTGTATGGAAATACATATACAAAATACACATCAAATAATGTAAATTTGAATGAAAATATATACACAAATACACTTAAAATAACGAAAATTTGTATAAAATATATATGCAAGATACACATTAAATAATGAAAATGTGTATAAAAAAATATATACAAAAAACAAATAGAATAATGTAAAATCGTATCAAAATAAATACACAGAATATCAATAAAATAATGTAAATTTGTATGAAAATAAAGATGCAAAATTCCCAAAAATTATCGCATTTTTTAAAAAAATATATATACCAAAATACACATAAAATATTGAAATTTGTATTGAAATAAATATACAAAATGCATATACAGTAAGGTAAATTTGTATTGAAAGAGATATTCAAAAATACATATAAAACAATGTAAATTTGTTTCAAAATATATATACGAATACACATAAAATAAAGTAGATTTCTATAGAAATATATATACAAAATACATATGAAATTATAAAAATACGTATAAAAAACTATAGAAAATACATATCAAATAATGTAAAATCGTGTCAAAATAAATAAACAAAATATCATGAAAAGAATGTGTATTTGTATGAAAATAGATAATAGATAATAAATTTGTATAAAATATATATGCAAGATGCACATTAAATAATGTAAATATGTATAAAAAAGTATATACAAAAAACAAATAGAATAATGTAAAATCGTATCAAAATAAATACACCGAATATTAATAAAATAATGTAAAATTGTATGAAAATAAAGATGCAAAATTCCCATAAAATAGCGCATTTCTTATAAAAATATATATACCAAAATACACATAATATATTTAAATTTGTATTGAAATAAATATACAAAATGCACATACAATAAGGTAAATTTGTATTGAAAGAGATATGCAAAAATACATATAAAACAATGTAAATTTGTTTCAAAATATATATACGAATACAAAATACACATAAAATTAAGTAAATACGTATAAAAATAGATATACAAAATACACATAGAATAATGTAAAATTGTTTTAAAAAAAACAGAATATAAATAAAATAATGTAAATTTGTATGAAAATAAAAATGCAAAATACCCATAAAATAAAGCATATTTTTATAAAAATACATATACAAAAATACACATAGCATAATTAAATTTGTATTAAAATTAATATACAAAATGCATATACAATAAGGTAAATTTGTATTGAAAAAATATGCAAAATACACATAAAACAGTTTAAATTTATTTCAAAATCTATATACGAATACTCATAAATCAACGTAGATTTCTATAGAAATATATATACAAAATACACATCAAATGATGTAAACACGTATAAAAATATATATATATATATATATATATATATATATATATATATATATATATATATATATATATATATATATATATATATATATATATATATATATATATATATATATATATATATATATATATATATATATATATATAGAAATTAAAAAATGTAAATTCGTGTCAAAGTAAATAAACAAAATATCAATAAAAGAATGTGTATTTGTATGAAAATAGATATACAATATACACATAAAATCACCTAAATTTGTATAAAACTATATACAAAAATACACAAAAATAATTTTAATTTGTATGAAAATAAATATACAAAATACACATAAAATTAGGTAAATTTGTATTGAAATACATTTACAAAATACACATAAAATAATGTAAATTTGAATGAAAATATATAAACAAATACACTTAAAATAACGTAAATTTGTATAAAATATATATAAAAAGTACACATTAAATAATGTAAATATGTATAAAAGAATATATACAAAACACAAATAGAATAATATAAAATCGTATCAAAATAAATACACAGAATATTAATAAAATAATGTAAATTTGTATGAAAATTAAGATGCAAAATACCCATAAAATAACGCATTTTAAAAAAATATATATACAAAGACACACATAAAATATTTGAATTTGTATTAAAATAAATATACAAAATGCACATACAATAAGGTAAATTTGTATTGAAATAGATATGCAAAATACATATAAAACCATGTAAAAATTTTTAAAAATATATATACGAATACACATAAAATAACGTAGATTTCTATGAAAATAAATATACAAAATACACATAAAATGAAGTAAATACGTATAAAAAAAGGTATACAAAATAGACATAAAATAATGTAAACTCGTATCAAAATAAATAAACAAAATACTAATAAAATAATGTGTATTGTATATATATAAATTTACAAAATACAAATAAAATAACGTAAATTTATATAAAACTATATGCAAAAATACACAAAAGTAATTAAATTTGTGTGAAAATAGATATACAAAATACATGTGTATTTTGTATATTTATTTTCATACAAATTGAAATTATTTTTGTTTATTTTTGTATATATTTTCATTCAAATTTTCGTTATTTAATGTGTATTTTGTATATTTATTTTTTCTACAAATATACGTTCTTTTATCTGAATTTTGTTTATTGAATTTGAAACGAACTTACCTTATTTTGTATATCTATTTTCATACAAATTAAAATACTTCTGTATATTTTTGTATATAGTTTTATATAAATTTACGTTATTTTATGTGTATTTTGAATATTTAAATTTATACAAATACACATTCTTTTATTGGTATTTTGTATATTTATTTTGATGCGAATTTACATTATTTTATGTGTATTTTGTATACATTTTTTCATACGTATTTACTTCATTTTATGTGTATTTTGTATATATATTTTTATAGAAATCTACGTTATTTTATGTGTATTCGTATATATATTTTGAAACAAATTTACATTGTTTTATATGTATTTTGCATATCTATTTCAATACAAATTTACCTTATTGTATGTGTTTTTTTATATTTATTTTAATATAAATTAAAATTTTTGATGTATATTTTGGTATATATATTTTTATAAATAAAAAAAAATGCGTTATTTTATGGGTATTTTTATAAATATTTTGATACAAATCTACATTATTTTATGTATTTTGTATATACATTTCAATTCAAATTTAGCTTATTTTATCTGTATTTTGTATATCTATTTTCATACGAATTTAATTACTTCTGTGTATTTTTGTATATAGTTTTATACAAATTTACGTTATTTTATGTGTATTTTGTATATTTATATTTATACAAATACACATTGTTTTATTGGTATTTTGTTTATTTATTTTGATAATAATTTAAATTATTTTATGTATTTTTATACATTTTCTTATACGTATTTACTTCATTTATGTGTATTTTGTATATATTTTTATACAAATCTACGTTATTTTATGTGTATTCGTATATATATTTTGAAACAAATTTACATTGTTTTATATGTATTTTGCATATCTATTTCAATACAGATTTACCTTATTGTATGTGTATTTTGTATATTTATTTTAATACAAATGAATTTTTTCATGTGTATTTTGGTATATATATTTTTATAAAAAATGCGTTATTTAATGGGTATTTTGCATCTTCATTTTCATACAAATTTACATTGTTTTATTAATATTCTGTGTATTTGTTTTGATACGATTTTACATTATTCTATTTGTGTTTTGTATATATTTTTTTTATATATATTTACATTATTTAATGTGTATTTTGTATATTTTAAAACAAATTTACGTTATTTTATGCGCATCTGTTAAAATATTTTGATACAAATTTACATTATTTTATGTATTTTGTATATATATTTCAATACCAATTTAGTTTATTTTATGTATATTTTGTATATCTATTTTCATTCCTATCAAAATAAATAAACAAAATAGCAATAAAATAATGTAAATTTGTATGAGAAAACATATACAAATACACATAAATTAACGCAAATTTCAAAAAAAATATATGTACAAAAATGCACATAAAATAAAGTAAATTTGCATAAAAATATATTTACAAAACACACATTAAATAAAGTAAATGCGTACATAAAATAACCTAAATTTGTATAAAACTATATACAAAAATACACAAAAATATTTAAAATTTGTATGAAAAGAAATATACAAAATACACATAAAATTAGGTAAATTTGTATTGAAATACATATACAAAATACACATAGAATAATGTAAATTTGAATGAAAATATATAAACAAATACACTTAAAATAACGTAAATTTGTATAAAATATATATGCAAGATACACATTAAATAATGTAAATGTGTATAAAAAAATATATACAAAAAAGAAATAGAATAATGTAAAATCCTATCAATATAAATACACAGAATATCAATAAAATAATGTAAATTTGTATGAAAAGAAAGATGCAAAATTCCCATAAAATAGCGCATTTTTAAAAAAAATATATACACCAAAATACACATAAAATATTTAAATTTGTATTGAAATAAATATACAAAATGCATATACAGTAAGGTAAATATGTATTGAAAGAGACATTCAAAAATACATATAAAACAAAGTAAATTTGTTTCAAAATATATATACGAATACACATAAAATAACGTAGATTTCTATAGAAATATATATACAAAATACACATGAAATTATGTAAATACGTATAAAAATATATATACAAAATACATATCTAGGTAAATTCGTGTCAAAATAAATAAACAAAATATCATGAAAAGAATGTGTTTTTGTATGAAAATAAATAATAGATAATAAATTTGTATTAAATATATATGCAAGATACACATTAAATAATGTAAATATGTATAAAAAAAATATATACAAAAAACAAAGAGAATAATGTGAAATCGTATCAAAATATATACACCGAATATTAATAAAATAATGTAAATTTGTATGAAAATAAAGATGCAAAATTCCCATCAAATAGCGCATTTCTTATAAAAATATATATACCAAAATACACATAAAATATTTAAATTTGTATTGAAGTAAATATACAAAATGCACATACAATAAGGTAAACTTGTATTGAAAGAGATATGCAAAAATACATATAAAACAATGTAAATTTGTTATATATACGAATACACATAAAATAACGTAGATTTCTATAAAAATATATATACAAAATACACATAAATTTGTTATATATACGAATACACATAAAATAACGTAGATTTCTATAAAAATATATATACAAAATACACATAAATTAAGTAAATACGTATAAAAATAGATATACAAAATACAAATTGGCCTAACTTTATGTGTATTTTGCATATCTATTTTCAAACAAACTCAAATTATTTTTGTGTATTTTTGTATATATTTTTAAACAAATTTTAGTTATTTCATGTGTTTTTTGTATATATATTTTCCTACAAATATACATTCCTATATTGGAATTTCGTGTATTTAATTTTTTACGAATTTACATTATTTTATGTGTATTTTGTATATATATTTTTCTACGTATTTAAATTATTTTATGTGTATTTTATATATACATTTTCATAAAAATTTACGTTATTTTATTGTGTGTATTCGTATATATTTTGAAACAAATTTTATACAAATTTATGTTATTTTATGTGTATTTGTATATATATTTTCATACAAATTTATATTATTTCATGTGTATTCTTACATATATTTTATTACAAATTTACCTTAATTTATGTTTATTTTGTATATTTATTTCATTTAATTTTAAATTATTTAATGTGTATATTTGTATTTGTATTTGTATCGTAAATTTGTATAAAACTATATTCAAAAATACACAGAACAAATACACATTCTTTTATTGGTATTTTGTTTATTTATTTTGTTTGGAATTTATATTATTTTATGTGTATTTTGTTTACATTTTTTTATACGTATTTACCTAATTTTATGTGTATTTTGTATATATATTTTTATAGAAATCTACGTTATTTTATGTGTATTCGTATATATATTTTGAAACAAATTTACAATTTTTTATATGTATTTTTGCATATCTCTTTCAACAGAAGTTTACTTTATTGTATGTGCATATTGTATATTTATTTCATTACAAATTTAAATATTTATGTGTATTTTGGTATATATATTTTTATAAGAAATGCGCTATTTGATGGGAATTTTGCATCTTTATTTTCATACAAATTTACATTATTTTATTAATATTCGGTGTTTTTATTTTGATAGGATTTTACATTATTCTATTTGTTTTTTGTATATATATTTTTTTATACATATTTACATTATTTAATGTGTATCTTGCATATATATTACATACAAATTTATTATCTATTATTTATTTTCATACAAATACACATTCTTTTCATGATATTTTGTTTATTTATTTTGTCAAGAATTTACATGTATATATTTACATGTATATATTTTATATATACATTTTTATGAAAATGTATATATAAAATACACATAAAATAATTTAAATACGTAGAAAAATAATAATATATATTTTTATACGTATTTACATAATTTCATGTGTATTTTCTATATATATTTCTATAGAAATCTACGTTATTTTATGTGTATTTGTATATATATTTTGAAACAAATTTACAATGTTTTATTTGTATTTTGCGTTTTTTTCAATACAAATTTACCTTATTGTATGTGTGCATTTTGTATATTAATTTTAATACAAATTTAATTATTCGATGTGTATTTTTGTATATGTATTTTTAAAAAAAAATATGCTTTATCTCATGGGTATTTTGCATCTTTATTTTCATACAAATTTAAATTATTTTATTGATATTCTGTGTACCTATTTTGATAAGATTTTACATTATTCTATGTATAACAAAAATAAATACAGAATACACAAAAATAGAAATGCAAAATACATATAAACAATGGAAATTTGTTTCAAAATATATATACGAATACACATGAAATAAGGTAGATTTCTATAAAAATATATTTACAAAATACACATAAAATTAAGTAAATACCTATAAAAAATGTATACAAAATACACATAAAATAATGTAAACTAGTATCAAAATAAATAAACAAAATACCAATAAAAGAATGTGTATTTGTATAAATATATATATACAAAATACACATTAAATAATATAAATTTGTTTAAAACTATACAAAATACACATGAAATGATGTAAATACGTATAAAAATATATATACAAAATACACATTAAATAATGTAAATTCGCGTCAAAATAAATAAACAAAATATCAATAAAAGAATGTGTATTTGTATGAAAATAGATATACAAAATACACATAAAATAACCTAAATTTGTATCAAACTATATACAAAAATACACAAAAATATTTTAAATTTAAATTTACCTTATTGTATTTGCATTTTGTATATTTATTTTAATACAAATTCAAATATTTTATGTGTTTTTTGGTATATATAATTTTATAAAAAATCCGTTATTTTATAGGTATTTTGCATCTTAGTTTTCATACAAATGTACATTATTTTATTAATATTCTGTGTATATATTTTGATACAATTTTATATTATACTATTTGTGTTTGGTATATATTTTTTTATACATATTTTCATTATTTAATGTGTATTTTTTATATATATTTTATACAAATTAACGTTATTTTAAGTGTATTTGTTTATATAATTTCATTCAAATTTACATTATTTTAAGTGTATTTTGTATATGTATTTAAATACAAACTTACCTAATTTTATGTGTATTTTGTATGTTTATTTTCATACAAATTTAAATTATTTTTAAACATATAGAGTAAATTTCTATGATAATATATATTCAAAATACATATAAAATTATGTAAATAAGTATAAAAATATATATATCAAATACACCTAAAAAAAAAAAAATCTTATCAAAATAAATAAACAAAATTCCGAGAAAAGAACGTATATTTGTAGGAAAATAAATATACAAAATACACATAAAATTACGAAAATTTGAATAAAAACATACAAAAAAACAAGAAAATAAATTTCAATTTGTATGAAAATAGATATACAAAATACACATATAATTAGTTAAATTTGTATTTAAATACATGTACAAAATACACATAAAATAATGTAAATTTGTATGAAATGAAAACAAATTCACATAAAATAACGTACATTTGTATAAAATAGATATACAAAATATACATAGAATAATGTAAAATCGAATCAAAATAATACACAGAATATCAATAAAATAATGTAATTTTGTATGAAAATAAAGATGCAAAATACCCATAAAATAAAGCACATTTTTTTAAAAATACATATACAAAAAACACATAGAATAATTAAATGTATATTAAAATTAATATACAAAATGCACGTACAATAAGATAAATTTCTATTAAAAATTATACAAAATGCACATAAAAGTGTAAATTTGTTTCAAAATATATATACGAATACACATAAAATAACGTAGATTTCTATAGAAATATATATACAAAATACACATGAAATGATGTAAATACGTATAAAAATATATATATACAAAATACACTTTAAATAAGTTAAATTCTCGTCAAAATAAATAAACAAAATATTAATAAAAGAATGTGTATTTGTATGAAAATAGATATACAAAATACTCATAAAATAACCTAAGCTTGTATAAAACTATATACAAAAATTCACAAAAATAATTTAAATTTGTATGAAAATAAATATACAAAATACACATAAAATTAGGTAAATTTGTATTGAAATACATATACAAAATACACATAAAATAATGGAAATTTGAATGAAAATATATTAACGTACACTTAAAATAACGTAAATTTGTATCAAATATATATACAAAATACACATTAAATAATGTAAATATGTATAAAAAAAATATATACAAAACACAAATAGAATAATGTAAAATCGTATCAACAATAAATACACAGAATATTAATAAAATAATGTAAATTTGTATGAAAATAAAGATGCAAAATAGCCAAAAAATAACGCATTTTTTTATAAAAATATATATACCAAAATACACATAAAATATTAAAATTTGTATTAAAATAAATATAAAAAATGCACATACTATAAGGTAAATTTGTATTGAAATAGATATGCAAAATACATATAAAACAATGTAAATTTGTTTCAAAATATATATACGAATTCACATAAAATAGCGTAGATTTCTATAAAAATATATACACATAAAATGAAGTAAATACGTATAAAAAAATGAATACAAAAAATACATAAAAATCGTATCAAAATAAATAAACAAAATACCAGTAAAAGAATGTGTATTTGTATAAATATAAATATACAAAATACACATAAAATATCGTAAATTTGTATAAAACTATATACAAAATTACACAGAAGTAATTAAATTTGTATGAAAATATATATACAAAATACAGCTAAAATGAGCTAAATTTGATTTGAAATGTACATACAAAATACATAAAATAATGTAAATCTGTATCAAAATATTTATACAAATACATATAATAACGTAGATTTGTTTAAAAATATATAAACAAAATACACATTAAGTAATGTAAATACGTATAAAAAATATGTACAAAATACACATATAATCATGTAATTCGTATCAAAATAAATAAACAAAATAGCAATAAAATAATGTAAATTTGTATGAGAAAACATATACAAATAACGCAAATTTCTATAAAAATATATGTACAAAAATGCACATAAAATAAAGTATATTTGCAAAAAAAATATATACAAAACACACACTAAATAATGTAAATGCGTACATAAAATAACCTAAATTTGTATAAAACTATATACAAAAATAAACAAAAATAATTTAAATTTGTTTGAAAAGAAACATACAAAATACACATAAAATTAGGTAAATTTGTATTGAAATACATATACAAAATACACATCAAATAATGTAAATTTGAATGAAAATATATAAACAAATACGCTTAAAATAACGTAAATTTGTATAAAATATATATGCAAGATTCACATTAAATAATGTAAATGTGTATAAAAAATATATATACAAAAAACAAATAGAATAATGTAAAATCGTATCAAAATAAATACACAGAATATCAATAAAATAATGTAAATTTGTATGAAAATAAAGATGCAAAATTCCCAAAAATTATCGCATTTTTTATAAAAATATATTTACCAAAATACACATAAAATATTTAAATTTGTATTGAAATAAATATACAAAATGCATATACAGTAAGGTAAATTTGTATTGATAGAGATATTCAAAAATACATATAAAACAATGTAAATTTGTTTCAAAATATATATACGAATACAAATAAAATAAAGTAGATTTCTATAGAAATATATATACAAAATACATATGAAATTATGTAAATTCGTATAAAAATATATATACAAAATACATATCAAATAATGTAAATTCGTGTCAAAATAAATAAACAAAATATCATGAAAAGAATGTGTATTTGTATGAAAAAAGATAATAGATAATAAATTTGTATAAAATATATATGCAAGATACACATTAAATAATGTAAATATGTATAAAAAAGTATATACAAAAAACAAATAGAATAATGTAACATCGTATCAAAATAAATACCCCGAATATTAATAAAATAATGTAAATTTGTATGAAAATAAAGATGCAAAATTCCCATAAAATAGCGCATTTCTTATAAAAATATATATACCAAAATACACATAAAATATTTAAATTTGTATTGAAATAAATATACAAAATGCACATACAATAAGGTAAAGTTGTATTGAAAGAGATATGCAAAAATACATATAAAACAATGTAAATTTGTTTCAAAATATATATACGAATACAAATAAAAAAACGTAGATTTCTATAAAAATATATATACAAAATACACATAAAATTAAGTAAATACGTATAAAAAAATGTATACAAAATACACATAAAATAATGTAATTTCGAATTAAAATAAATGTAAATTTGAATGAAAATATAAAAACAAATACCCTTAAAATAACGTAAATTTGTATAAAATATATATGCAAGATACACATTAAATAATGTAAATGTGTATAAAAAATTATATACAAAAAACAAATAGAATAATGTAAAATCGTATCAAAATAAATACACAGGATATCAATAAAATAATGTAAATTTGTATGAAAATAAACATGCAAAATTCCCAAAAATTATCGCATTTTTTATTAAAATATATATACCAAAATACACATAAAATATTTAAATTTGTATTGAAATAAATATACAAAATGCATATACAGTAAGGTAAATTTGTATTAAAAGAGATATTCAAAAATACATATAAAACAATGTAAATTTGTTTCAAAATATATATAAGAATACACATAAAATAAAGTAGATTTCTATAGAAATATATATACAAAATACATATGAAATTATGTAAATACGTATAAAAATATATATACAAAATACATATCAAATAATGTAAATTCGTGTCAAAATAAATAAACAAAATATCATGTAAAGAATGTGTATTTGTATAAAAATAGATAATAGATAATAAATTTGTATAAAATATATATGCAAGATACTCATTAAATAATGTAAATATGTATAAAAAAGTATTTACAAAAAAACAAATAGAATAATGTAAACTCGTATCAAAATAAATACACCGAATATTAATAAAATAATGTAAATATGTATGAAAATAAAGATGCAAAATTCCCATAAAAATGCGCATTTCTTATAAAAATATATATACCAAAATACACATAAAATATTTAAATTTGTATTGAAATAAATATACAAAATGCACATACAATAAGGTAAATTTGTATTGAAAGAGATATGCAAAAATACATATAAAACAATGTAAATTTCTTTCAAAATATATATACGAATACAAATAAAAAAACGTAGATTTCTATAAAAATATATATACAAAATACACATAAAATTAAGTAAATACGTATAAAAAAATGTATACAAAATACACATAAAATAATGTAAATTCGATTTAAAATAAATAAACAAAATACCAATAAAAGAATGTGTATTTGGATAAATATAAATATACAAAATACATATACAAAATAAACATAAAATAAGGTAGATTTGTAATAAAATATATGTACAAAATACACATAAATTAATGTAAATTTATATGAAAATATATATACAAATACACATAAAATACCATGAATTTGTATAAAAATATATATTCAAAATAAGTATTAAATAATGTAAAAGCGTATAAATATATATATATACAAAGTACATATAAAATAATGTAAATTCGTATCAATATAAATCAAGAAAACACCAATAAAATATATATATATATATATATATATATATATATATATATATATATATATATATATATATATATATATATATATATATATATATATATATATATATATATATATATATATATATATATATATATATATATATATATATATATATATATATATATATATATATATATATATATATATATATATATATATATATATATATATATATATATATATATATATATATATATATATATATATATATATATATATATATATATATATATATGAAAATAAATTTACAAAATACACATAACATAACTTAAATTTGTATTAAAATATATACAAAAATACATAGAAATATTTTGAGTTTGTATGAAAATAGATATACAAAATACACATAGAACTAGGTAAATTTCTTTTGAAATGTATATACGAAATACCCATAAAATATTGTAAATTTGTGTCAAAATATATAAACAAATACACATAAAATAATATAAATTTGTATGAAAATATATACAAAATACACATAGAATAATGTCAATTCGTATCAAAATGAATGAGCAGAATATCAATAAAATAATGTATATTTGAATGAAAATAAAGATGCAAAATACCCAAAAAATAAAGCATATGTTTATAAAAATACAGATACAAAAATACACATCGAATAATTAAATTTGTATTAAAATTAATATACAAAATGCGTATATAATAAGGTAAATTTGTATTGAAAAAATATGCAACATACACGTTTACTCATACAAATTTATATTATTTTATTGGTATTTTGTTTATTTATTTTGATACGAACTACATGATTAAATGTGTATTTTGTACACATTTTTTTTATACGTATTTACATTATTTAATGTGAATTTTGTTTATATATTTTCATACAAATTTACGTTATTATATGTGTATTTGTATAAATATTTTGATACAAATTTACTTTATTTCATGTATTTTGTATATATATTTCAATTCAAATATAGCCTATTTTGTGTGTATTTTGTATATATTTTCATACAAATTTAATTACTTCTGTGTATTTATGTATATAGTTTTATATAAATTTACGTTATTTTATGTGTATTTTGTATATTTATATTCATACAAATACACATTCTTGTATTGGTATTTTGTTTATTTATTTTGATACGAATTTACATTATTTTATGATATATATTTTATCCAAAATTACATTATATTATGTGTATTTGTTATATATTTTCATATATATTTACATTATTTTATGTGTTTTTTGTTTATATATTTTTCTACGTATTTAAATTATTTTATGTGTATTTTGTATATACATTTTCATAAAAAAAATTACGTTTTTTATTGTGTGTATAAGTATATATTTTGATACAAATTTTATACAAATTCATGTTATTTAATGTGTATTTGTATATATATTTTCATACAAATTTATATTATTTTATGTGTATTTTTTCATATATTTCATTACAAATTTGTATAAATCTATATACAAAAATACACAAAAATAATTTTAATTTGTATGAAAATAAATATACAAAATACACATAAAATTAGGTAAATTTGTATTGAAATACATTTACAAAATACACATAAAATAATGTAAATTTGAATGAAAATATATAAACAAATACACTTAAAATAACGTAAATTTGTATAAAATATATATAAAAAATACACATTAAATAATGTAAATATGTATAAAAGAATATATACAAAATACAAATAGAATAATATAAAATCGTATCAAAATAAATACACAGAATATTAATAAAATAATGTAAATTTGTATAAAAATATATATACAAAATACACATTAAATAATGTAAATTCGTGTCAAAATAAATAATTAAAATATCAATAAAAGAATGAGTATTTGTATGAAAATACATATACAAAATACACATAAAATAACGTAAATTTGTATAAAACTATATATAAAAATACATAAAAAATAAGTTAAATTTGTATGAAAATAAATATACATAATACACATAAAATAAGGTAAATTTGTAAAGAAATACATATACAAAATACACATAAAATAATGTAAATTTGAATGAAAATATATAAACGAATACACTTAAATTAACATAAATTTGTATAAAATACATATAAAAAATACTCATTAAATAATGTAAATATGTATAAAAAAATTTATATACAAAATTCAAATAGAATAATGTAAAATCGTATTAAAATAAATACACAGAATGTAAATAAAATAATGTAAATTTGTATGAAAATAAAGATGCAAAATACATATAAAATAACGCATTTTTTTATAAATATATAAAATACACATGAAAGGATGTAAATACGTATAAAAATATATATACAAAATACACATTAAATAATGTAAATTCGCGTCAAAATAAATAAACAAAATGTCAATAAAAGAATGTGTATTTGTATGAAAATAAATATACAAAATACACATAAGATAACATAAATTTGTATAAAACTATATACAAAAATACACAAAAATAATTTAAATTTTTATGAAAATAAATATACAAAATACACATAAAATTAGGTAAATTTGTATTGAAATACATATACAAAATACACATAAAATACTGTAAATTTGAATGAAAATACATAAACAAATACACTTAAAATAACGTAAATTTGTATAAAAAAATATATACAAAACACAAATAGAATAATGTAAAATCGTATCAAAATAAATACACAGAATATTAATAAAATAAAATAAATTTGTATGAAAATAAAGAAGCAAAATTCCCATAAAATAACGCATTTTTTTTAAATATATATACAAAAATACACATAAAAAAATTTATTTGTATTAAAATAAATATACAAAATACACATACAATAAGGTAAATCTGTATTGAAATAGATATGCAAAATATATATAAAACAATGTAAATTTGTTTCAAAATATATATACGAATATACATAAAATAACGTAGATTTGTATAAAAATAAATATACAAAATACACGTAAAATGAAGTAAATACGTATAAAAAAATGTATACAAAATACACATAAAATAATGTAAATTCGTATCAAAATAAATAAAAAAAATACCAATAAAAGAATGTGTATTTGTATAAATATAAAAATACAAAATACACATAAAATAACGTAAATTTGTATAAAACTATATACAAAAATACACAGACGTAATTAAATTCGTATGAAAATAGATATACAAAATACAGATAAAATAAGCTAAATTTGAATTAAAATGTAGATACAAAATACATAAAATATTGTAAATTTGTATCAAAATATTTATAAAAATGCATATAATAACGTAAATTTGTTTAAAAATATATAAACAAAACCCACATTAAGTAATGTAAATACGTATAAAAAATATGTATAAAATACACATATAATCATGTAATTCGTATCAAACTAAATAAACAAAATAGCAATAAAATAATGTAAATTTGTATGAGAAAACATATACAAATACAAATAAAATAACGCTAATTTCTATAAAAATATATGTCCAACAATGAACGTAAAATAAATTAACTTTGGATAAAAATATATATACAAAACACACATTAAATAATGTAAATGCGTACATAAAATAACCTAAATTCGTATAAAACTATATACAAAAATACACAAAAATAATTTAAATTTGTATGAAAAGAAATATACAAAATACACATAAAATTAGGTTAATTTCTATTGAAATACATATACAAAATACACATAAAATAATATAAATTTGAAAGAAAATATATAAACAAATACACATATAATAACGTAAATTTGTATGAAATATATATACAAAATACACATTAAATAATGTAAATATGTATAAAAAAATATATACAAAACACAAATAGAATAATGTAAAATCGTATTGAAATATATACACAGAATATTAATAAAATAATGTAAATTTGTATGAAAATTAAGATGCAAAATACCTATAAAATAACGCATTTTTTAAAAAATTTTGATACCAAAATACACATAAAATATTTGAATTTGTATCAAAATAAATATACAAAATGCACATACAATAAGGTAAATTTGTATTGAAATAGATATGCAAAATACATATAAAATAATGTAAATTTGTTTCAAAATATATATGCGAATACACATAAAATAACGTAGATTTCTATAAAAATACATATACAAAATACACATAAAATTAAGTAAATACGTATAAAAAAATAAATACAAAATACACATAAAATAATGTAAATTCGTATAAATATAAATAAACAATATAGCAATAAAAGAATGTGTATTTGTATAAATATATATATACAAAATACACATAAAATAACGTAAATTGATATAAAACTATATACATAAAATAACGCAAATTTCTATAAAAATATATGTACAAAAATGCACATAAAATTAGTTTGCATAAAAAAAATATATACAAAACACACATTAGATAATGTAAATGAGTATAAAAATATGTATACAAAATACCTATGAAATAATCTAAATTCGTATCGAGTTAAATTAAGAAAATAACAATAAAATAATGTAATTTTGGATGAGAATATATATAGAAAACACACATAAAATAACCTAAATACAAATACAAATATACACATTAAATAATTTAAAATTGAATGAAATAAATATACAAAATAAACATAAAATAAGGTAAATTTGTAATAAAATATATGTAAGAATACACCTCAAATAATATAAATTTGTATGAAAATATATATACAAATACACATAAAATAACATGAATTTATATAAAATTTGTTTCAAAATATATACGAATACACACAATAAAATTACGTAAATTTTTATGAAAATGTATATATAAAATACACATAAAATAGTTTAAATACGTAGAAAAATATATATACAAAATACACATAAAATAATGTAAATTCGTAAAAAATTAAATACACAAAATTCCAATAAAAGAATGTATATTTGTAGGAAAATATATATACAAAAAACAAATAAAATAACTAAAATTTGTATAAAAATATATACAAAAATACACAAAAATAATTTAAATTTGTTTGAAAATAGATATGCAAAATACACATAAAGTTAGGCAAATTTGTATAGAAATACATATACAAAACTCACATAAAATAATGTAAATTTGTATGAAAATATATAAACAAATACATATAAAATCACGTAAATTTGGATAAAATATATATATACAAAATATACATTAAATATTTTAAATATGTATAAAAATATATTATATTATATATATTTTTATTGATATTTGCGTTATTTATGTGTATTTTGTATATGTTTTCTCATAGAAATTTATATTATTTATTGGTATTTTGTCTATTTTTTTTATACGAATTACATGATTATTTGTGTATTTTTTACATTTTTTTATACGTATTTACATTATTTAATGTGTATTTTGTTTATATATTTTTATACAAATTTACGTTATTATATGTGTATTTGTATAGGTATTTTGATACAAATTTACATTATTTTATGTATTTTGTATATATATTTCAATTATTTTTCTTATACATATTTACATTATTTAATGTTTTTTTTGTATATATATTTGATACAAATTTACGTAATTTTAAGTCTATATGTTTATATATTTTCATTCAAATTTACATTATTTTAAGTGTATTTTGTATACGAATATACATTGTTTTATATGTACTTTGTATATATATTTTTATACGCATTTTCATTATTTAATATTTATTTTGAATAAATATTTTTATACAAATTCATGGTATTTTATGTGTATTTGTATATATATTTTCATATAAATTTACATTATTTTATGTGTATTTTGTACATATATTTTATTACAAATCTACCTTATTTTATGTTTATTTTGTATGTGTATTTTGTATATTTATATTTATCCAAATACACATTCTTTTATTGGTATTTTGTTTATTTATTTTAATTCGAATTTACATTATTTTATGTGTATTTTGTATACATTTTTTTTATACGTATTTACTTAATTTTATGTGTATTTTGTATATATAATTTTATAGAAATCTACGTTATTTTATTAGTATTCGTATATATATTTTGAAACATATTTACATTGTTTTATATGTATTTTTGCATATCTCTTTCAATACAAATTTACCTTATTGTATGTGCATTTTGTATATTTATTTCAATACAAATTTAAATATTTTATGTGTATTTTGGTATATATATTTTTATAAGAAATGCGCTATTTTATGGGAATTTTGCATCTTTATTTTCATACAAACTTACATTATTTTATTTTCATAGAAATTTACTCTATTTTATGAGTATTCGTATATATATTTTGATACAAATTTACATTATTGATGTGTATTTTGCATATCTATTTCAATACAAATTAACTTTATTGTACGTGCATTTTGTATATTTATTTTAATACAAATTTAATTATTTTATATGTATTTTTGTATATATATTTTATGCAAATATGCGTTATTATATGAATATTTTGCATTTTTATTTTCATACAAATTTACATTATTTTATTGGTATTCTGTTTATTTATTTTGATACGTTATTTTATTATGTGTATTCGTATATATTTTGATACAAATTTTATACAAATTCTTGTTATTTAATGTGTATTTGTATATATGTATTTTGATACAAATTTATATTATTTTATGTGTATTTTTACATATATTTCATTACAAATTTACCTTATTTTATGTTTATTTTGTATATTTATCTCATTCAATTTTAAATTATTTTATGTGTATATTTGTATTTGTATTTAGGTTATTTTATGTGTATTTTCTATATATATTTTCATCCAAAATTACATTATTTTATTGGTATTTTCTTAATTTAATTCGATACGAATTTAGATTATTTCATAGGTTTTTTGTATACATATTTTTATTCTCATATTTTTATGCAAATTTATTTGATGTGCATTTTTGTACATATATTTTCATAGAAATTTGCGTTATTTTATGTGTTTTTTGTATAAGTTTTTTCCTACAAATTTATATTATTTCATTGGTATTTTGTTTATTTATTTTGATACGAATTACATGATTATATGTGTATTTTGTACATATTTTTTATACGTATTTACATTATTTAATGTGTATTTTGTTTATATATTTTCATACAAATTTACCTTATTATATGTGTATTTGTATAAATATTTTGATACAAATTTACTTTATTTTATGTATTTTGTATATATATATTTCAATTCAAATTTAGCTTATTTTGTGTGTATTTTGTATATCTATTTTCATACAAATTTAATTACTTTTGTGTATTTTTGTATATAGTTTTATACAAATTTACGTTATTTTATGTGTATTTTGTATATTTATATATATCAAATACACATTCTTTTTTAGGTATTTTGTTTATTTATTTTGATACGAATTTACATTATTTTATGTGTAATTTGTATACATTTTTTTATACGTATTTACTTCATTTTTTGTGTATTTTGCATATCTATTTTCAAACAAATTTAAATTATTTTTGTGTATTTTTGTATATATTTTTATACAAATTTTAGTTATTTTATTTGTTTTTTTGTATATATATTTTCCTACAAATATACATTCTTTTATTGGAATTTTGTGTATTTATTTTGTTACGAGTTTATATTATTTTATGTGTATTTTGTATATATATTTTTCTACGTATTTAAACTATTTTATGTGTATTTTATATATACATTTTCATAAAAATTTACGTTATTTTATTGTGTGTATTCGTATATATTTTGAAACAAATTTTATACAAATTCATGTTATTTTATGTGTATTTGTATATATATTTTCATACAAATTTATATTATTTTATGTGTATTTTTACATATATTTTATTACAAATTTACCTTATTTTATGTTTATTTTGTATATTTATTTCATTCAATTTTAAATTATTTGTATTTGTATTTAGGTTATTTTATGTGTGTTTTCTATATATATTTTCATCCAAAATTACATTAATTTATTGTTATTTTCTTAATTTAACTCGATACGAATTTAGATTATTTCATAGGTATTTTGTATACATATTTTTATACTCATTTACATTATCTAATGTGTATTTTGTATATATATTTTTATGCAAATTAATTTTATGTGCATTTTTGTACATATATTTTTATAGAAATTTGCGTTATTTTATGTGTATTTTGTATATGTTTTCTCATACAAATTGACATTATTTAATTAGTTTTTTGTTTATTTATTTTGATACGAATGACATGATTATTTGTGTATTTTGTACATATTTTTTGTATACGTATTTACATTACTTAATGTGTATTTTGTTTATATATTTTTATACAAATTTACGTTATTATATGTGTATTTGTTAAAAATATTTTGAAACAAATTTACTTTATTTTTTGTATTTTGTATATATATTTCAATTGAAATTTAGCTTATTTTGTGTGTATTTTGTATATCTATTTTCATACAAAGTTAATTACTTCTCTGTATTTTTGTATATAGTTTTATACAAATTTACGTTATTTTATGTGCATTTTGTATATTTATATTTATACAAATACACATTCTTTTATTGGTATTTTGTTTATTTATATTTATACGAATTTACATTATTTTATGTGTATTTTGTGTACTTTTTCTATTCGTAATTACTTAATTTTATGTGTATTTAGTATATATATTTTTATAGAAATCTACGTTATTATATGTGTATTCGTATATATATTTTGAAACAAATTTACATTGTTTTATATGTATTTTGCATATCTATTAAATACAAATTTACCTTATTGTTTGTGCATTTTGTATATTTATTTTAATACAAATTCAAATATTATATGTGTATTTTGGTATATATAATTTTAAAAAAATGCGTTATTTTATAGGTATTTTGCCTCTTAGTTTTCATACAAATTTACATTATTTTATTAATATTCTGTGTATATATTTTGATACGATTTTATATTATACTATTTGTGTTTTGTATATATCTTTTTATACATATTTTCATTATTTAATGTGTATTTTTTATATATATTTATACAAATTTACGTTATTTTAAGTGTATTTCCTTATATAATTTCATTCAAATTTACATTATTTTAAATGTATTTTGTATATGTATTTCAATACAAATTTACCTAATTTTATGTGTATTTTGTATATTTATTTTCGTACAAATTTAAATTATTTTTGTGTTTTTTTGTATATAGTTTTATTCAAATTTAGGTTATTTTATGTGTATTTTCTATATCTAGTTTCATACAAATACACATTCTTATATTGATGTTTTGTTTATTTATTTTGACGCGAGTTTACATTATTTAATGGCTTCCTACAAATGAATAGACCATTTATTATTATTATTATTATTTTATTGCTATTTTGTTTATCTATTTTGATACGAATTACATGATTATATGTGTATTTTGTACATGTTTTTTATACGTGTTTACATTATTTAATGTGTATTTTGTTTATATATTTTTTAACAAATTAACGTTATTAAATGTGTATTTGTGTAAATATTTTGATACAAATTTACATTATTTTATGTATTTTGTATATACATTTCAATTCAAATTTAGCTTATTTTATTTTTATTTTGTATATATATTTTCATACAAATTTAATTACTTCTGTGTAATTTTGTATATAGTTTAATACAAATTTACGTTATTTTATGTGTATTTTGTATATTTATATTTATACAAATACACATTCTTTTATTGGTATTTTGTTTATTTATTTTGATACGAATGTACATTATTTTATGTGTATTTTGTATACATTTGTTTATACGTATTTACTTCTTTTTATGTGTATTTTATATATATTTTTATAGAAATCTACGTTATTTTGTGTGTATTCGTATATATATTTTGAAACAAATTTACATTGTTTTATATGTATTTTGCATATCTATTTCAATACAAATTTACCATATTGTATGTGCATTTTGTATATTTATTTTAATACAAATTCAAATATTTTATGTGTATTTTGGTATATATATTTTTATTAAAAAATGCGTTTCTTTATGGGTATTTTGCATCTTAATTTACATACAAATTTACATTATTTAAGTAAGATTCTGTGTATTTATTTTGATACTATTTTACATTATTCTATTTGTGTTTTGTATATATATTTTTTTATACATATTTACATAATTTAATGTGTATTTTTTATATATATTTTATACAAATTTACGTAATTTTAGGTGTATTTTTTATATATTTTCATTCAAATTTAAATATTATTTTATGTGTATTTTGTATATGTATTTCAATACAAATCTACCTAATTTTATGTATATTTTGTACATGTATTTAAATACAAATTTATTTAATTATATGAGTATTTTGTATATCTATTTTCATACAAATTGAAATTAATTTTGTGTATTTTTGTATATATTTTTATACAAATATACTTTGTATATTTTTTTTCCTACATATATACGTTCTTTTATCGTAGTTTTGTTTATTTATTTTTATACGAATTTACATTATTTTAGGTGTATTTGATATGTATATTTTTATACTTATTTATATCATTTTATTTGTGTTTTGAATATATATTTTCATAGAAATTTACTCTATTTTATGGGTATTCGTATATATATTTTGATGCAAATTTACATTATTTATGTTTATTTTTCATATCTATTTCAATACAAATTTACCATATTGTATGTGTATTTTGTATATCTATTTTAATATAAATTTAATTATTTTATGTGTATTTTTGTAAAAATATGCGTTATTATTTGGGTATTTTGCATCTTTATTTTCATACAAATTTACATTATTTTATTGATATTCTGTTTATTTATTTTGATACGATTTTACATTATTCTATGAGTATTTTGTATATATATTTTTATACACATTTACATTATTTAATGTATATTTTGTATATATATTTTATATAAATTTACGCTATTTTATGTGTATTTGTTTATATATTTTCATACAAATTTACAATATTTTATGTGTAATTTGTATATGTATTTCAATACAGATTTGCCTAATTTTATGTGTATTTTGCATATCTATTTTCAAATAAATTTAAATTATTTTTATGTATTTTTTATATATTTTTACACAAATTTTAGTTATTTTATTTGTATTTTGTATTTATATTTTCCGACAAATATACATTCTTTTAGTGGAATTTTGTTCATTTATTTTCAAAAGAATTTACATAATTTTATATGTATTTTGTATATATATTTTTCTACGTATTTACATTATTTTATGTGTATTTTTTATATATATTTTCATAAAAATTTACGTTATTTTATTGTGTGTATTCGTATATGTTTTGATACAAATTTACATTATTTTATGTTTATTTTGCATGTCTATTTCAATATAGATTTACCTTATTGTATGTGTATTTTGTATATTTATTTTAATAAAAATTTAATCATTTTATGTGTACTTTGTATACATTTTCTTATACGTATTTACCTCATTTAATGTGTATTTTGTATATTTTTTTTATAGTAATCTACGTTATTTTATGTGTATTAATATATATATTTTGAAGCAAATTTACATTGTTTTATATGTATTTAGCATATCTATTTCAATATAAATCTACCTTATTGTAAGTGCATTTTGTATATTTATTGTAATACAAATTTAAATATTTTGTTATTTTGGTATATATATTTTTATAAAAAGAGTTTTATAAAAATTTAAAATATTTTATGTGTATTTTGTATATCTATTTTCATACAAATACACATTTTTTATTGATATTTTGTTTATTTATTTTGACGCGAATTCACATTATTTAATGTGTATTGTGTAAATATATTTTTATACGTATTTACGTTATTTCATGTGTATTTTGTATATATATTCCTATAGAAATATATTTGTATTTTGTATATTTATATTCATACAAGTAAACATTCTTTTATTGTCATTTAGTTTATTTATTTTGATACGAATTTACATTATTTTATGTGTATTTTGTATACATTTTCTTATACGTATTTACTTCATTTTATGTGTATTTTGTATATATATTTTATAGAAATCTACGTTATTTTATGTGTATTCGTATGTATATTTTGAAACAAATTTACATTGTTTTATATGTATTTTGCATATCTATTTCAATAAAAATTTACCTTATTGTATGTGCATTTTGTATATTTATTGTAATACAAATTTAAATATTTTATGTGTATTTTGGTATATATATTTTCATAAAAAATGCGTTGTTTTATGGGTATTTTGCATCTTTATTTTCATACAAATTTACATTATTTTATTAATATTCTGTGTATTTATTTTGATACTATTTTACATTATTCTATTTGTGTTTTGTATATATTTTTTTATACATATTTACATTATTTAATGTGTATTTTCTATATATATTTCATACAAATTTTCGTTATTTTAAGTGTATTTGTTTATATATTTTTATTCAAATTTACATTATTTTATGTGTATTTTCTATATGTATTTCAATAGAAATTTACCTAATTTCATGTGTATTTTGTATATATATTTTATACAAATTTAAATTATTTTTTGTGTATTTTTGTATAGAGTTTTATACAAATTTACAATTATTTATGTGTATTTTGTATATCTATTTTCATACAAATACACATTCTTTTATTGATATTTTGTTTATTTATTTTGATGCGAATTTACAGTATTTAATGTGAATTGTGTATATATATTTTTATACGTATTTATGTCATTTCATGTGTATTTTGTATATATATTTCTATAGAAATATATGTTATTATATGTGTATTCGTATATATATTTTGAAACAAATATACATTGTTTTATGTGCATTTTGCATATTTTTTCAATATAAATTTACCTTATTGTACGTGCATTTTGTATGTTAATTTTAATACAAATTTAATTCTTCTATGTGTATTTTTTGTATATGTATTTTCATAAAAAAATGCTTTATTTTATGGGTATTTTGCATCTTTATTTTCATACAAATTTACATTATTTTATTGATATTCTGTGTATTTATTTTGATACGATTTTACATTATTCTATGTATATTTTGTATATATATTTCATACAAATGAACGTTATTTTATGTGAATTTGTTTTCATTTCATACAAATTTACATTATTTTATGTGTATTTTGTACATGTATTAAAATACAAATTTAACTAATTATATGTGTATTATGTATATCTATTTTCATACAAATTGAATTTAATTTTGTGTATTTTAGTATATATTTTTATTCAAATTTACGTAATTTTATGTGAATTTTGTATATTTATTTTCCTACAAATATACGTTCTTTGATCGGAATTTTGTTTTTTTATTTGGATACGAATTTTCATTATTTTAGGTGTATTTGATATATATATTTTTATACTTATTTACATAATTTTATATGTATTATGAATATATATTTTCATAGAAATTTACTCTATTTTATGTGTATTCGTATATATATTTTGATACAAATTTACGTTATTTATGTGTATTTCCCATATCTATTTCAATACAAATTTTCTTTATTGTATGTGCCTTTTGTATATTTATTTTGATGCAAATTTAATTATTTTATGTGTATTTTTGTATATATATTTTTAAACAAATATGCGTTATTATATGGGTATTTTGCATCTTTATTTTCATACAAATTTACATTATTTTATTGATTGTCTGTTTATTTATTTTGATACGATTTTACGTTATTCTGTGTATTTTGTATATATATTTTTAGACATATTTACATTATTTAATGTATATTTTGTACTTATATTTTACGGAAATTTACGTTATCTTGTGTGTATTTGTTTATATATTTTCATACAAATTTACATTATTTTATGTGTATTTTGTATATGTATTTCAATAAAAATTTGCCTAATTTCATTTGTATTTTGCATATCTATTTTCAAACAAATTTAAATTATTTTTGTGTATTTTTGTATTATTTTTATACATTTTTTTTTATTTGTATTTTGTATATATATTTTCCTACACATATACATTCTTTTAGAGGAAATTTTGTTTATTTATTTTGTTACGAATTTACATTATTTTATGTGTATTTTCTATATATATTTTTCTATGTATTTACATTATTTTATGTGTATTTTGTATATATATTTTCATAAAAATTTACGTAATTTTATTGTGTGTATTCGTATATATTTTGATAAAAATTTTCATTATTTTATGTGTTTTTTGCATATCTATTTCAATAAAAATCTACCTTATTGTATGTGTATTTTGTATATTTATTTTAATACAAATCTATTTATTTGATGTGTATTTTTGTATATATTTTTTTTTAAATATGAGATATTTTATGGGTATTTTGCATCTTTAATTTTATAAATTTTTACATTACGTACATATCTTTTATACGTATTTACATTATTTAATGTGTATTTTGTTTATATATTTTTATACAAATTTACGTTATTATATGTGTATTTGAATATATATTTTGATACAAATTTACATTATTTTATGTATTTTCTATATTTATTTCAATACAAATTTAGCTTATTTTATGTGTCTTTTGTATATCTATTTTCAAACAAATTTAATTATTTTTGTTTATTTTTGTATATAGTTTTATACAATTTTACGTTAATTTATGTGTATTTTGTATATTTATATTTATACAAGTAAACATTCTTTTATTGTCATTTAGTTTATTTATTTTGATACGAGTTTACATTATTTTATGTGTATTTTGTATACATTTTCTTATACGTATTTACTTCATTTTATGTGTATTTTGTATATATATTTTATAGAAATCTACGTTATTTTATGCGTATTCGTATGTATATTTTGAAACAAATTTACATTGTTTTATATGTATTTTGCATATCTATTTCAATACAAATTTACCTTATTGTATGTGCATTTTGTATACTTATTGTAATACAAATTTAAATATTTTATGTGCATTTTGGTATATATATTTTCATAAAAAATGCGTTGTTTTATGGGTATTTTGCATCTTTATTTTCATACAAATTAACATATTTTATTAATATTCTGTGTATTTATTTTGATACTATTTTACATTATTCTATTTGTGTTTTGTATATATTTTTTTTATACATATTTACATTATTTAATGTGTATTTTCTATATATATTTCATAAAAAAATTTCGTTATTTTAAGTGTATTTGTTTATATATTTTTATTCAAATTTTCATTATTTTATGTGTATTTTGTATATGTATTTCAATAGAAATTTACCTAATTTAATGTGTTTTTTGTATATATATTTTATACAAATTTAAATGATTTTTTGTGTATTTTTGTATAGAGTTTTATACAAATTTAAAATATTTTATGTGTATTTTGTATATCTATTTTCATACAAATACACATTCTTTTATTGATATTTTGTTTATTTATTTTGATGCGAATTTACATAATTTAATGTGAATTGTGTATATATATTTTTATACGTATTTACGTCATTTCATGTGTATTTTGTATATATATTTCTATAGAAATATACGTTATTTTATGTGTATTCGTATATATATTTTGAAACAAATATACATTGTTTTATGTGAATTTTGCATATTTTTTCAATACAAATTTACGTTATTGTACGTGCATTTTGTATATTAATTTTAATACAAATTTAGCTATTCTATGTGTATTTTTGTATATGTATTTTTATAAAAATATGCTTTATTTTATGGATATTTTGCATCTTTATTTTCATACAAAATTACATTATTTTATTGATATTCTGTGTATTTATTTTGATACGATTTTACATTATTCTATGTATATTTTGTATCTATTTTATACCAATATACGTTATTTTATGTGAATTTCTTTTCATTTCATACAAATTTACATTATTTTATGTGTATTTTGTACATGTATTTAAATACAAATTTAACTAATTATATATGTATTTTGTATATCTATTTTCATACAAATTGAAATTAATTTTGTATATTTTTTTATATATTTTTATTCAAATTCTCGTAATTTTATGTGTATTTTGTATATTATTTTCCTACAAATATACGTTCTTTTATCGGAATTTTATTTATTTATTTTGATACGAATTTTCATTTTTTTTAGGTGTATTTGATATATATATTTTTATACTTATTTACATAATTTTATATGTATTTTGAATATATATTTTCATAGAAATTTACTCTATATGTATAAGTATAGAAAATACACATGAAATAATCTAAATTCGTAACGAAATAAATGAACAAAATACCGATAAAATAATGTAATTTTGAATGAAAATATATATAGAAAATACACATAAAATAACGTAAATACAAATAAATATATACACATAAAATGATTTGAATTTGAATGAAAATAGATATAAAAAAAAACTTAAAATAAGGCAAATTTATAATGAAATATATATACAAAATTCACATAAAATAATGTAGATTTGTTTCAAAATATATATACGAATACACATAAAATAACGTAGATTTCTATAGAAATATATATACAAAATACACATGAAATGTTGTAAATACGTATAAAAATATATATACAAAATACACATTAAATAATGTAAATACGTGTCAAAATAAATAATTAAAATATCAATAAAAGAATGTGTATTTGTATTAAATTAAATATACAAAATACACATACAATAAGGTAAATCTGTATTGAAATATATATGCAAAATACATATAAAACAATGTAAATTTGTTTAAAAATATATATGCGAATACACATAAAATAACGTAGATTTGTAATGAAATACATAGACAAATTACACATAAAATAATGTAAATTTGAATGAAAATATATAAACAAATACACTTAAATTAACATAAATTTGTATAAAATATATATAAAAAATACTCATTATATAATGTAAATATGTATAAAAAATATATATACAAAACACAAATAGAATAATGTAAAATCGTATTAAAATAAATACACAGAATGTAAATAAAATAAAGTAAATTTGTATGAAAATAAAGATGCAAAATACCCATAAAATAACGCATTTTTTATAAATATACAAAATACTCATGAAAGGATGTAAATACGAATCAAAATATATATACAATATACACATTAAATAATGTAAATTCGCGTCAAAATAAATAAACAAAATGTCAATATAAGAATGTGTATTTGTATGAAAATAAATATACAAAATACACATAAGATAACATAAATTTGTATAAAACTATATACAAAAATACACAAAAATAATTTAAATTTGTATGAAAATAAATATACAAAATACACATAAAATTAGGTAAATTTGCATTGAAATACATATACAAAATACACATAAAATACTGTAAATTTGAATGAAAATACATAAACAAATACACTTAAAATAACGTAAATTTGTATAAAAAAAAACAAATAGAATAATGTAAAATCGTATCAAAATATATATACAGAATATTAATAAAATAATGTAAATTTGTATGAAAATTAAGATGCAAAATACCTATAAAATAACGCATTTTTTATAAAATTATTGATACCAAAATACACATAAAATATTTGAATTTGTATCAAAATAAATATACGAAATGTACATACAATAAGGTAAATTTGTATTGAAATAGATATGTAAAATACATATAAAATAATGTAAATTTGTTTCAAAATATATATGCGAATACACATAAAATAACGTGGATTTCTATAAAAATGCATATACAAAATACACATAAAATTAAGTAAATACGTATAAAAAAATGTATACAAAATGCACATAAAATAATGTAAATTCGTATAAATATAAATAAACAATATAGCAATAAAAGAATGTGTATTTGTATAAATATAAATACACAAAATGCACATAAAATAACGTAAATTTATATAAAACTATATACATAAAATAACGCAAATTTCTATAAAAATATATGTACAAAAACGAACATAAAATAAATTTGCATAAAAATATATATACAAAACACACATTAGATAATGTAAATAAGTATAAAAATATGTATACAAAATACCTATGAAATAATCTAAATTCGTATCGAATTAAATTAAGAAAATGCCAATATAATAATGTAATTTTGGATGAAAATATATATACAAAATACTCATAAAATAACCTAAATACAAATACAAGTATACACATAAAATAATTTAAAATTGAATGAAATAAATATACAAAATAAACATAAAATAAGGTAAATTTGTAATGAAATATATGAAAAAATACACATAAAATAATATAAATTTGTATGAAAATATATATACAAATACACATTAAATAACATGAATTTGTATAAAGTTTGTATCAAAATATATACTTATACACACAATAAAATAACGTAATTTTTTTATGAAAATGTATATACAAAATACACATAAAATAATTTAAATACGTAGAAAAATATATATACAAAAAACACATAAAATAATGTAAATTGTAAAAAATATATAAACAAATACACATAAAATAATGTAAATTTGGAAAATATATATTCAAAAACAAATAAAATAATGTAAAAAATATGTATAAAAATATATACAAAAACACATAGAATAATGTTAAATCGTATCAAAATAAATAAAGAGAATATCAATAAAATAATGTAAATTTGTATTGAAATAAAGCTGCAAAATATCCATATAATAACGCATATTTGCATAAAATATATATACAAAAGACATATAAAATAATTAAATTTGTATTAAAATATATATACAAAATATACATTAAATATTTTAAATATGTATAAAATATATTATATCATATATATTTTTATTGATATTTGCGTTATTTATGTGTATTTTGTATATGTTTTCTCATAGAAATTTACATTATTTTATTGGTATTTTGTCTATTTATTTTGATACGATTTACATGATTATTTTGTATTTTGTACATATTTTTTTATACGTATTTACATTATTTATAACCAATTTTGTTTATATATTTTTTTCAAAAATCTACGTTATTATATGTGTATTTGTATAAATATTTTGATACAAATTTACATTATTTTACGTATTTTGTATATATATTTCAATTCAAATTTAGCTTATTTTGAGTGTATTTTGTATATTCATTTATTTTAATACAAATCAAATATTTTATGTTTTTCGTATATATATTTTATAAAATGCATTATTTTATGGGTATTTTGCATCTTAATTTTCATACAAATTTACATTATTTTATTAATATTTTCTGTATTTATTTTGATACGATTTTACATTATTTTATTTGTGTTTTGTATATATTTTTTATACATATTTACATTATTTAATGTTTTTTTTGTATATATATTTGATACAAATTTACGTTATTTTAAGTCTATATGTTTATATATTTTCATTCAAATTTACATTATTTTATGTATTTTGTATATGTATTTCAATACAAATTTACTAATTTTATATGTTTTGTATATTTATTTTCATACAAGTTTAAATTATTTTGTGTATTTTTGTATATAGTTTTATACAAATTTAGTTATTTATGTGTATTTTGTATATCTATTTTCATACAAATACACATTCTTTTCATGATATTTTGTTTATTTATTTTGACACGAATTAACATTATTTAATGTGTATTTTGTATATATATTTTTATACGTATTTACATTATTTCAAGTGTATTTTGTATATATATTTCTATAGAAATCTGCGTTATTTTATGTGTATTCGTATATATATTTTGAAACAAATTTACATTGTTTTATGTGTATTTTGCATATTTATTTAATACAAATTTACCTTATTGTATGTGCATTTTGTATGTTAATTTTAATACAAATTTGATTAATCTATGTGTATTTTTGTATATGTATTTTTATAAAAATATGCTTTATTTTATGGGTATTTTGCATCTTTATTTTCATACAAATTTACATTATTTTATTGATATTCTGTGTATTTATTTTGATATGATTTTACATTATTCTATATGTATTTTGTATATATATTTTATATAAAATGTATTTGTTTTCATTTCATACAAATCTACATTATTTTATGTGTTTTTGTACATGTATTTAAATACAAATTTAACTAGTTATATGTGTATTTTGTATATCTATTTTGTATGTATATTTTCATAGAAATTTACTCTATTTTATGAGTATTCGTATATATATTTTGATACAAATTTACATTATTAATGTGTATTTTGCATATCTATTTCAATACAAATTTACTTTATTGTACGTGCATTTTGTATATTTATTTTAATACAAATTTAATTATTTTATATGTATTTTTGTATATATATTTTTATGCAAATATGCGTTATTATATGGATATTTTGCATCTTTATTTTCATACAAATTTACATTATTTTATTGATATTCTCTTTATTTATTTTGATACGATTTAACATTATTCTATGTGTTTTTTGTATATATATTTTTATATATATATTTACATTATTTAATGTTAATTTTGTATATATTTTTTATCCAAATTTACATTATTTTATGTGTATTTGTTTATATATTTTCATACATATTTACACTATTTTATGTGTTTTTTGTATATATTTTTCTTCGTATTTAAATTATTTTATGTGTATTTTGTATATACATTTTCATAAAAAAATTACGTTATTTTATTGTGTGTATAAGTATATATTTTGATACAAATTTTATACAAATTCATGTTATTTAATGTGTATTTGTATATATATTTTCATACAAATTTATATTATTTTATGTGTATTTTTTCATATATTTCATTACAAATTTACCTTATTTTATGTTTATTTTGTATATTTATTTCATTCAATTTTAAATTATTTTATGTGTATATTTGTATTTGTATTTAGGTTATTTTGTGTATTTTGTATATATATTTTCATCCAAAATTACATTATTTTATTGGTATTTCTTAATTTAATTCGATACAATTTAGATTATTTCATAGGTATTTTGTATACATATTTTATACTCATTTACATTATCTAATGTGTGTTTTGTATATATATTTTATGCAAATTTATCTAATGTTCATTTTTGTACATATATTTTATAGAAATTTGCGTTATTTATGTATATAGTTTTATATAAATTTACGTTATTTTATGTGCATTTTGTATATTTATATAAATACAAATACATTCTTTTATTGGTATATTGTTTATTTACATTTATGCAATTTACATTATTTTATGTGTATTTTGTATACATTTTTTATACGTATTTACTTAATTTTATGTGTATTTTGTATATGTATTTTTATAGAAATCTACGTTATTTTATGTGTATTCGTATATATATTTTGAAACAAATTTACATTATTTTATATGTATTTTCCATATCTATTTCAATACAAATTTACCTTATTGTATGTGCATTTTGTATATTTATTTTAATACAAGTTCAAATATTTTGTGTATTTTGGTATCAATAATTTTATTAAAAAAATGCGTTATTTTATAGGTATTTTTCATCTTAATTTTCATTTTATATGTACTTTGTATATATATTTTTATACGCTCTTACATTATTTAATATTTATTTTGAATATAATTTTTTATACAAATTCATGGTATTTTATGTGTATTTGTATATATATTTTCATATAAATTTACATTATTGTATGTGTATTTTGTACATATATTTTATTACAAATCTACCTTATTTTATGTTTATTTTGTATGTGTATTTTGTATATTTATATTTATCCAAATACACATTCTTTTATTGGTATTTTGTTTATTTATTTTAATTCGAATTTACATTATTTTATGTGTATTTTGAATACATTTTTTATACGTATTTACTTAATTTTATGTGTATTTTGTATATATATTTTTATAGAAATCTACGTTTTTTTATTTGTATTCGTATATATATTTTGAAACAAATTTACATTGTTTTATATGTATTTTTGCATATCTCTTTCAATACAAATTTACCTTATTGTATATGCATTTTGTATATTTATTTCAATACAAATTTAAAATTTATGTGTATTTTGGTATATATATTTTTATAAATGCGCTATTTTATAGAATTTGCATCTTTATTTTCATACAAATTTACATTATTTTATTAATATTCAGTGTATTTATTTTGATACGATTTTACATTATTCTATTTGTTTTTGTATATACTTTTTATATATATTTACATTATTTAATGTGTATCTTGCATATATATTTTATACAAATTTATTATCTATTATCTATTTTCATACAAATACACATTCTTTTCATGATATTTTGTTTATTTATTTTGACACAAATTTACATTATTTGATATGTATTTTGTAAATATATTTTATACGTATTTACATAATTTCATATGTATTTTGTATATATATTTAATAGATATTCAAAAACACATAAAATAACCTAAATTTGTATCAAACTATATACAAAATACACAAAATATTTTAAATTTGTATGAAAATAATATACAAAATACACATAAATTAGGTAAATTTGTGTGAATACATATGCAAAATACATAAAATAATGTAAATTTGAATGAAAATACATAAACAAATACACTTAAAATAACGTAAATTTGTATAAAAATATACAAAACACAAATAGAATAATGTAAAATCGTATCAAAATAAATACACAGAATATTAATAAAATAATGTAAATTTGTATGAAAATAAAGAGGCAAAATACCCATAAATAACGCATTTTTTTATTTATAAAATATATATACCAAAATACACATAAAAAATTAGATTTGTATTAAAATAAATATATAAAAACACATACAATAAAATAAATTTGTATTGAAATAGATACATAAAATACATATAAAGCAATGTAAATTTGTTTCAAAATATATATGCAATATATATAAAATAATATAGATTTCTATAAATATATATATATATACAAAATACATAAAATGAAGTAAATACGTAAAAAAAATGTATACAAAATAATATAAATAATGTGAATTGTATCAAAATAAATAAACAAAATACCAATAAAGAATGTGTTTGTATAAATATAAATATACAAAATACACATAAATAACGTAAATTTATATAAAACTATATACATAAATAAGTAATTAAATTTGTATGAAAATATATACAAAAATAAATACACAAAATAAGCTAAATTTGAATTGAAATATATATACAAAATACATGAAATAAAGTAAATTTGTATCAAAATATTTATACAAATACACATATAATAACGTAATTTGTATGAAAATATATAAACAAATACACATTAAATAATGTAAATACGTATATAAAATATGTACAAAATACACATATAATCATGTAATTCGTATCAAAATAAATAAACAAAATACCAATAAAATAATATAAATTTGTATGAGCAAACGTGTATTTTGCATATCTATTTCAATACAAATTTACCTTATTGTATATGTATTTTGTATATTTATTTCAATACAAATTTAAATATTTTATGTGTATTTTGTATATATATTTTTATAAAGAAATGCGCTATTTTTGGGAATTTTGCATCTTTATTTTCATTCAAATGTACATTATTTTATTAATATTCTGTGTATTTATTTTGATACGAATTTACATTATTCTATTTGTTTTTGTATATATTTTTTATACATATTTACATTATTTAATGAGTATCTTGCATATATATTTTATACAAATTTACATTATTTTATGTGTATTTTGTAAATACATTTCATGATACAAATTTACATTATTTGATATGTATTTTGTATATATATTTTCATACGTATTTTCATTATTTTATGTATTTTGTATATATTTTTATACAAATCTACTATTTACTTATTTATGTGTATTTGTATATATATTTTGCAAATTTACATTGTTTTATATGTTTTTATATATATATTTTAATACAAATTTACATTACTGTATATGCATTTTGTATATTTATTTTGATACAAATTTAAATATTTTATGTCTATTTTGTATATATATTTTTATACGATTTACATTATTTAATGTTTATTTTGTTTATATATTTTATACAAATTTACATTATTTTATTGATTATCTGTATATTTATTTTGATACGATTTTACATTATTTTATTTGTATTTTGTATATATTTTTTTACACATTTACATTATTTTATGTGTATTTTGTATATGTATTTTGTATATTTATATTTATACAAATTTACGTTATTGTGTATTTTATTCAAATTTACATTTACTTTAATTCGAAATTACATTATTTTATGTGTATTTTGTATACATTTTTTTATACGTATTTGCTTAAATTAATGTGTATTTTGTATATATATTTTTATAGAAATCTACGTTTTTTTATTTGTATTCGTATATATATTTTGAAACAAATTTACATTGTTTTATATGTATTTTTGCATATCTCTTTCAATACAAATTTCCCTTATTGTATGTGCATTTTGTATATTTATTTCAATACAAATTTAAATATTTTATGTGTATTTTGGTATATATATTTTTATAAGAAATGCGCTATTTTATGGGAATTTTGCATCTTTATTTTCATACAAATTTACATTATTTTATTAATATTCGGTGTATTTATTTTGATACGAATTTACATTATTCTATTTGTTTTTTGTATATACTTTTTTATACATATTTACATTATTTAATGAGTATCTTACATATATATTTTATACAAATTTATTATCTATTATCTATTTTTATACAAATACACATTTTTTTCATGATATTTTGTTTATAATTTTAGCCCGAATTTACATTATTTGATATGTATTTTGTATATATATTTTTATACGTATTTACATAATTTCATATGTATTTTGTATATATATTTCTATAGAAATCTACTTTATTTTATGTGTATTCGTATATATATTTTAAACAAATTTACATTGTTTTATATGTATTTTTGAAAATCTCTTTTAATACAAATTTACCTTACTGTATATGCATTTTGTATATTTATTTCAATACAAATTTAAATATTTTATGTGTATTTTGGTATATATATTTTTATAAAAAATGCGATAATTTTTGGGAATTTTGTATCTTTATTTTCATACAAATTTACATTATTTTATTGATATTCTGTGTATTTATTTTGATGCGATTTTACATTATTCTATTTGTTTTTTGTATATATTTTTTTATACACATTTACATTATTTAATGTGTATCTTGCTTAAATATTTTATACAAATTTACGTTATTTTAAGTGTATTTGTTTTTACATTTTCATTCAAATTTACATTTATTTTAATTCGAAAATACATTATTTTATGTGTATTTTGTATACATTTTTTTATACGTATTTACTTAATTTTATGTTTATTTTGTATATATATTTTTATAGAAATCAACGTTTTTTTATTTGTATTCGTATATATATTTTGAAACAAATTTACATTGTTTTATATGTATTTTTGCATATCTCTTTCAATACAAATTAACCTTATTGTATGTGCATTTTGTATATTTATTTCAATGCAAATTCAAATATTTTATGTGTATTTTGGTATATATATTTTTATAAGAAATGCGCTATTTTATGGGAATTTTGCATCTTTATTTTCACACAAATTTACATTATTTTATTAATATTCGGTGTATTTATTTTGATACGATGTTACATTATTCTATTTGTTTTTTGTATATACTTTTTTATACATATTTACATCATTTAATGTGTATCTTGCATATATATTTTATACAAATTTATTATCTATTATCTATTTTCATACAAATACACATTCTTTTCATGATATTTTGTTTATTTATTTTGACACGAATTTACATTATTTGATATGTATTTTGTATATATATTTTTATACGTATTTACATAATTTCATATGTATTTTGTATATATATTTCTATAGAAATCTACTTTATTTTATGTGTATTCGTATATATATTTTGAAACAAGTTTACATTGTTTTATATGTATTTTTGAATATCTCTTTCAATACAAATTTACCTACTGTATATGCATTTTGTATATTTATTTCAATACAAATTTAAATATTTTATGTGTATTTTGGTAAATATATTTTTATAAAAAATGCGATTATTTTTGGGAATTTTGTATCTTTATTTTCATACAAATTTACATTATTTTATTGATATTCTGTGTATTTATTTTGATACGATTTTACATTATTCTATTTGTTTTTTGTATATATATTTTTTATACACATTTACATTATTTAATGTCTATCTTGCATATATATTTTATACAAATTTACGTTATTTTAAGTGTATTTGTTTATATATTTTCATTCAAATTTACATTATTTGATGTGTATTTTGTATATGTATTTCAATACAAATTTACCTAATTTTATGTGTATTTTGTATATTTCTTTTCAAACAAATTTAAATTATTTTTGTGTATTTTTGTATATTGTTTTATACAAATTTAGGTTATTTTATGTACGCATTTACATTATTTAGTGTGTGTTTTGTATATATAGATTTTTTTGCAAATTTACTTTATTTTATGTGCATTTTTGTACATATATTTTTATAGAAATTTGCGTTATTTGTATATGTTTTCTCATGCAAATTTACATTATTTCATTGCTATTTTGTTTATTTATTTTGATACGAATTACATGATTATATGTGTATTTTGTACATATTTTTTATACGTATTTACATTACTTAATGTGTATTTTGTTTATATATTTTTAAACAAATCTACGTTATTATATGTATTTGTATAAATATTTTGATACAGATTTACATTATCTTATGTATTTTGTATGTACATTTCAATTCAAATTTAGCTTAATTTAGATGTATTTTGTATATATATTTTCATACAAATTTAATTACTTCTGTGTATTTTTGTATATAGTTTTATACAAATTTACGATATTTTATGTGTATTTTGTATATTTATATTTTTACAAATACACATTCTTTTACTGGTATTTTGTTTATTTATTTTGATACGATTTTTATGTATTTTTTGTATTCATTTTTTTATACGTATTTACTTCATTTTATGGGTATTTTGTACATATTTTTATAGAAATCAACGTATTTTATGTGTATTCGTATATATATTTTGAAACAAATTTACATTGTTTTATATGTATTTTGCATATCTATTTCAATACAAATTTGCAAATTTACTTTATTTTATGTGCATTTGTATATGTTTTCTCATACAAATTTTCATTATTTTATTGCTATTTTGTTTATTTATTTTGATACAAATGAAAATAGATATACAAAATATACATAAAATAAACTAAATTTGTATTGAAATATATATACAAAATACATAAAATAATGTAAATTTGTATCAAAATATTTTAACAGATGCGCAAAAAATAACGTAAATTTGTTTTAAAATATACAAAATACACATTAAATAATGTAAATATGTATAAAAAAATATATACAAAACACAAATAGAATAATGTAAAATCGTATCAAAATAAATACACAGAATATTAATAAAACAATGTAAATTTGTATGAAAATAAAGATGCAAAATACCCATTAAATAACGCATTTTTTAAAAAAATATATATACTAAAATACACATGAAAAAATTAATTTGTATTAAAATAAATATACAAAATACACATACAATAAGGTAAATCTGTATTGAAATAGATATGCAAAATACATATAAAACAATGTAAATTTGTTTCAAAATATATATACGAATACACATAAAATAACGTAGATTTGTATAAAAATATATATACAAAATACACATAAAATGAAGTAAATACGTATAAGAGAATGTATACAAAATACACATAAAATAATGTAAATTCGTATCAAAATAAATAAACAAAATACCAATAAAAGAATGTGTATTTGTATAAATATAAATATACAAAATACACATAAAATAACGTAAATTTGTATAAAACTATATACAAAAATACACAGAAGTAATTAAATTCGTAGGAAAATAGATATACAAAATACAGATAAAATAAGCTAAATTTGAATTGAAATGTATATACAAAATACATAAAATAATGTAGATGTGTATCAAAATATTTATAAAAATACCCATAAAATAACGCATTTTTTTATTTATAAAAGTATATATACCAAAATATACATCAAAAAACTAAATTTGTATTAAAATAAATATACAAAAAACACATTCAATAAGGTAAATTTGTATTGAAATAGATATGCAAAATACATATAAAACAATGTAAATTTGTTTCAAAATATATATACGAATACACATAAAATAACGTAGATTTCTATAAAAATATATATACAAAATACACATAAAATATGGTAAATACGTATAAAAAAATGTATACAAAATACACATAAAATAATGTAAATTCGTATCAAAATAAATATACAAAATACCAATAAAAGAATGTGTATTTGTATAAATATAAATATACAAAATACACATAAAATAACGTAAATTTATATAAAACTATATACAAAAATACACAGAAGTATTTTAGTTTGTATGAAAATAGATATACAAAATAAGGTAAATTCGTTACAAATTCAATAAACAAAATTCAGATAAAAGAACGTATATTTGTAGAAAAAATAAAGATAAAAACTATAAATTAAATACCGCAAATTTGTATGAAAATATATAAAAAAATAAACAAAAATAATTTCAATTTGTATGAAAATAAATATACAAAATACACATGTATTTTGTATATCTATTTTCACACAAATTTAATTACTTTTGTGTATTTTTGCATATAGTTTTATATAAATTTACGTTATTTTATTTGTATTTTGTAAATTTATATATATACAATACACTTTCTTTTATTAGTATTTTTATTTATTTTGATACAAGTTTACATTATTTTATGTGTATTTTGTATACCTTTTTTATACGTATTTACTTCATTTTATGTGTATTTTGTATATTTATTTTCATAGAAATCTACGTTATTTTATGTGTATTCGTATATATATTTTTTTAAAAATTTACATGGTTTTATATGTATTTTGCATATCTATTTCAATACAAATTTACCTTATTGTATGTGCATTTTTTATATTTATATTAATACAAATTCAAATATTTTATGTCTTGGTATAAATATTTTTAGAAAAAATGCGTTATTTTATGGGTATTTTGCATCTTAATTTTCATACAAATTTACATTATTTTATTAATATTCTGTGTATTTATTTTGATACGATTTTATATTATTCTATTTGTGTTTTGTATATATTCTTTTATACATATTTACATTATTTAATGTGTATTTTTTATATATATTTTATACAAATTTACGTTATTTTAAGTGTATTTGTTTATATATTTTCATTCAAATTTTCATTATTTTATGTGTATTTTGTAAATGTATTTCAATACAAATTTACCTAATTTTATGTGTATTTTGTATATTTATTTTCATACAAATTAAAATTATTTTTGTGTATTTTTGTATATAGTTTTATACAAATTTAGGTGATTTTATGTGTATATTGTATATCTATTTTCATACAAATACACATTCTTTTATTGATATTTTGTTTATTTACTTTGACGCGAGTTTACATTATTTAATGTGTATTTTATATATATATATATATATATATATATATATATATATATATATATATATATATATATATATATATATATATATATATATATATATATATATATATATATTTTTTTTTTTTTTATTCGTGTTTACATCATTTGATGTGTATTTTGTATATATATTTCTATAGAAATCTACGTTGATTTATGAGTATTCGTATATAGATTTTGAAATAAATTTACACTGTTTTATGTGTATTTTGCATATTTTTTCAATACAAATTTACCTTATTGTATATGCATTTTGTATATTAATTTTAATACAAATTTAATTATGCTATGTGTATTTTTGTATATGTATTTTTATAAAAATATGCTTTATTTTATGGGTATTTTGTATTTTTATTTTCATACAAATTTACATTATTTTATTTATATTCTGTTTTTTTTTTTTTTAAACAATTTTATATTATTCTATGTGTATTTTGTATATCTATTTTTATACGTATTTACTTAATTTTATGTGTATTTTGTATATATATTTTTATAGAAATCTACGTTATTTTATGTGTATTCGTATATATATTTTGAAACAAATTTACATTGTTTTATATGTATTTTGCATATCTTTTTCAATACAAATTTACCTTATTGTATGTGCATTTTGTATATTTATTTCAATACAAATTTAAATATTTTATGTGTATTTTGGTATATATATTTTTATAAGAAATGCGTTATTTGATGCAAATTTTGCATATTTATTTTCATACAAATTTACATTATTTTATTAATATTCGGTGTATTTATTTTGATACGATATCACATTATTCTATTTTTTTTGTATATATTTTTTTTATAAATATTTACATTATTTAATGTGTATCTTGCATCTTTTATCGTAATTTTGTTTATTTATTTTTATACGAATTTACATTATTTTAGGTGTATTTGATATGTATATTTTTATACTTATTTATATCATTTTATTTGTGTTTTGAATATATATTTTCATAGAAATTTACTCTATTTTATGGGTATTCGTATATATATTTTGATACAAATTTACATTATTTATGTTTATTTTGCATATCTATTTTAATACAAATTTACCATATTGTATGTGTATTTTGTATATTTATTTTAATACAAATTTAATTATTTTATGTGTATTTTTGTAAAAATATGCGTTATTATTTGGGTATTTTGCATCTTTATTTTCATACAAATTTACATTATTTTATTGATATTCTGTTTATTTATTTTGATACGATTTTACATTATTCTATGTGTATTTTGTATATATATTTTTATACACATTTACATTATTTAATGTATATTTTGTATATATATTTTATATAAATTTACGCTATTTTATGTGTATTTGTTTATATATTTTCATACAAATTTACAATATTTTATGTGTAATTTGTATATGTATTTCAATACAGATTTGCCTAATTTTATGTGTATTTTGCATATCTATTTTCGAACAAATTTAAATTATTTTTATGTATTTTTTATATATTTTTATACAAATTTTAGTTATTTTATTTGTATTTTGTATTTATATTTTCCTACAAATATACATTCTTTTAGTGGAATTTTGTTCATTTATTTTCATAAGAATTTACATAATTTTATGTGTATTTTGTATATATATTTTTCTACGTATTTACATTATTTTATGTATTTTTTATATACATTTTCATAAAAATTTACGTTATTTTATTGTGTGTATTCGCATATGATTTGATACAAATTTACATTATTTTATGTTTATTTTGCATATCTATTTCAATATAGATTTACCTTATTGTGTGTGTATTTTGTATATTTATTTTAATACAAATTTAATTATGTTATGTGTACTTTGTATACATTTTCTAATACGTATTTACTTCATTTAATGTGTATTTTGTATATATATTTTTATAGTAATCTACGTTATTTTATGTGTATTGGTATATATATTTTGAAGCAAATTTACATTGTTTTATATGTATTTAGCATATCTATTTCAATATAAATCTACCTTATTGTATGTGCATTTTGTATATTTATTGTAATACAAATTTTAAAATTTTATTATTTTGGTATATATATTTTTATAAAAAGAGTTTTATATAAATTTAAAATATTTTATGTGTATTTTGTATATCTATTTTCATACAAATACACATTTTTTATTGATATTTTGTTTATTTATTTTGACGCGAATTCACATTATTTAATGTGTATTGTGTATATATATTTTTATACGTATTTACGTCATTTCATGTGTTTTTTGTATATATATTTCTATAGAAATATATGTTATATTATGTGTATTCGTATATATATTTTGAAACAAATATACATTGTTTTATGTGCATTTTGCATATTTTTTCAATATAAATTTACCTTATTGTACGTGCTTTTTGTATATTAATTTTAATACAAATTTAATTATTCTATGTGTATTTTTGTAAATGTATTTTCATAAAAAAATGCTTTATTTTATGGGTATTTTGCATCTTTATTTTCATACAAATTTACGTTATTTTATTGATATTCTGTGTATTTATTTTGATACGATTTTACATTATTCTATGTATATTTTGTATATATATTTCATACAAATGAAGGTTATTTTATGTGAATTTGTTTTCATTTCATACAAATTTACATTATTTTATGTGTATTTTGTACATGTATTTAAATACAAATTTAACTAATTATATGTGTATTATGAATATCTATTTTCATACAAATTGAAATTAATTTTGTGTATTTTAGTATATATTTTTATTCAAATTTTCGTAATTTTATGTGAATTTTGTATATTTATTTTCCTACAAATATATGTTTTTTTTTCGGAATTTTGTTTATTTATTTTGATACGAGTTTTCATTATTTTAGGTGTATTTGATATATATATTTTTATACTTATTTACATAATTTTATATGTATTTTGAATATATATTTTCATAGAAATTTACTCTATTTTATGTGTATTCGTATATATATTTTGATACAAATTTACATTATTTATGTGTATTTCGCATATCTATTTCAATACAAATTTTCTTTATTGTATGTGCCTTTTGTATATTTATTTTGATGCAAATTTATTTATTTTATGTGTATTTTTGTATATATATTTTTACTTAAAATAACGTAAATTTGAATAAAAAAATATATACAAAACACAAATAGAATAATGTAAAATCGTATCAAAATAAATACACAGAATATTAATAAAATAATGTAAATTTGTATGAAAATAAAGATGCAAAATACCCATAAAATAAAGCATTTTTTTTATAGAAATATATTTATACAAAAATACACATAAAAAAATTAATTTGTATTAAAATAAATATACAAAATACACATATAATAAGGTAAATCTGTATTGAAATAGATATGCAAAATACACATCAATAATGTAAATTTGTATCAAAATATATATACGAATACTCATAAAATAGAGTAAATTTCTATGAAAATAAAATAATGTAAGTTTGTATGAAAATAAAGATGCAAAATTCACACAAAATAGCGCATTTCTTATAAAAATATATATACCAAAATACACATAAAATATTTAAATTTGTATTGAAATAAATATACAAAATGCACATACAATAAGGTAAATTTATATTGAATTTTCAATTTTTTAGGTGTATTTGATATATATATTTTTATACTTATTTACATAATTTTATATGTATTTTCAATATATATTTTCATAGAAATTTACTCTATATGTATATGTATAGAAAATACACATGAAATAATCTAAATTCGTATCGAAAAAAATGAACAAAATACCGATAAAATAATGTAATTTTGAATGAAAATATATATAGAAAATACACATAAAAGAACGTATATACAAATAAATATATACACATAAAATAATTTGAATTTGAATGTAAATAGATATAAAAATAAACATAAAATAAGGCAAATTTGTAATGAAATATATATACAAAATACACATAAAATAATGAAGATTTGTTTCAAAATATATATACGAATACACTTAAAATAACGTAGATAGCTATAGAAATATATATACAAAATACACATGAAATGATGTAAATACGTATAAAAATATATATACAAAATACACATTAAATAATGTAAATTCGTGACAAAATAAATAAGAATATCAATAAGAGAATGTGTATTTGTATGAAAATACATGTATAAAATACACATAAAAAAACTAAATTTGTATAAAACTATATATAAAAATACACAAAAATAAATTAAATTTGTATGAAAATAAATATACAAAATACACATAAAATTAGGTAAATTTGTATTGAAATACATATACAAAATACACATAAAATAATGTAAATTTGAATGAAAATATATAAACAAATACACTTAAATTAACGTAAATTTGTATAAAATATATATACAAAATACTCATTAAATAATGTAAATATGTATAAAAAATATATATACAAAACACAAATAGAATAATGTAAAATCGTATCAAAAAAAATACACAGAATGTTAAGAAAATAATGTAAATTTGAATGAAAATAAAGATGCAAAATACCCATAAAATAACGCATTTTTTTTATAAAAATGTATTTACAAAAATACACAAAAAAATAATTAGTATTAAAATAAATATACAAAATACACAAATAATAATGTAAATCTGTATTGAAATAGATATGCAAAATACATATAAAACAATGTAAATTTGTTTCAAAATATATATACGAATACACATAAAATAACGTAGATTTCTATAAAAATATATATACAAATAAATAAATGAATAAATGAAGTAAATACGTATAAAAAAATGTATACAAATTACACATAAAATAATGTAAATTCGTATCAAAATAAATAAACAAAATACCAAAAAAAGAATGTGTATTTGTATAAATATACAAAATACACATAAAATAACGTAAATTTGTATAAAACTATATACAAAAATACACAGAAGTAATTAAATTCGTATGAAAATAGATATACAAAATACAGATAAAATAAGCTAAATTTGAATTGAAATATATATACAAAATACATGAAATAAAGTAAATTTGCATCAAAATATTTATACAAATACACATATAATAAATTTGTTTCAAAATATATATACGAATACACATAAAATAACGTAGATTTGTATAAAAATATATATACAAAATACACATAAAAATAAAGTAGATACGTATAAAAAAATTTATACAAATTACACATAAAATAATGTAAATTCGTATCAAAATAAATAAACAAAATAACAAAAAAAGAATGTGTATTTGTATAAATATAAATAAACAAAATACACATAAAATAACGTAAATTTGTATAAAACTATATACAAAAATACACAAAAGTAATTAAATTTGTATGAAAATAGATATACAAAATACACACAAAATAAGCTAAATTTGAATTGAAATATATATATACAAAATACATAAAATAAAGTAAATTTGTATCAAAATATTTATACAAATACACAATATTAAGGTAAATTTGTATGAAAATATATAAACAAAATACACATTAAATAATGTAAATACGTATAAAAAATATGTACAAAATACACATATAATCATGTAATTCGTATCAAAATAAATAAACAAAATACCAATGAAATAATATAAATTTGTATGAAAAAACATATACAAATACACAAATAATCAAGTCATTCGTATCAAAATAAATAAACAAAAAACTAATTAAATAAAGTAAATTTGTATGAGAAAACATATACAAAATACACATAAAATATCGTTTTAAGTTTCTATAAAATTATATGTACAAAAATGCACATAAAATTAGTTAGCATAAAAAAATATATACAAAACACACATTTGATAATGTAAATGAGTATAAAAATATGTATACAAAATACCTATGAAATAATCTAAATTCGTATCGAGTTAAATTAAGAAAATAACAATAAAATAATGTATTTTTGGATGAAAATATATATAGAAAACACACATAAAATAACCTAAATACAAATACAAATATACACATTAAATAATTTAAAATTGAATGAAATAAATATACAAAATAAACATAAAATAAGGTAAATTTGTAATAAAATATATGTAAGAATACACATAAAATAATATAAATTTGTATGAAAATATATATACAAATACACATAAAATACCATGAATTTGTATAAAATTTGTTTCAAAATATATACGAATACACACAATAAAATAACGTAAATTTTTATGAAAATGTATATGTAAAATACACATAAAATAATTTAAATACGTAGAAAAATATATATACAAAATACACATTAAATAATGTAAATTCGTAAAAAATTAAATACACAAAATTCCAATAAAAGAATGTATATTTGTAGGAAAATATATATACAAAAAACTAATAAAATAACTAAAATTTGTATAAAAATATATACAAAAATACACAAAAATAATTCAAATTTGTTTGAAAATAGATATGCAAAATACACATAAAGTTAGGCAAATTTGTATTGAAATACATATACAAAACTCACATAAAATAATGTAAATTTGTATGAAAATATATAAACAAATACATATAAAATAACGTAAATTTGGATAAAATATGTATACAAAATATACATTAAATATTTTAAATATGTTTAAAAATATATTATATTATATATATTTTTATTGATATTTGCGTTATTTATGTGTATTTTGTATATGTTTTCTCATAGAAATTTACATTATTTTATTGGTATTTTGTCTATTTATTTTGATACGAATTACATGATTATTTGTGTATTTTGTACATTTTTTTATACGTATTTACATTATTTAATGTGTATTTTGTTTATATATTTTTATACAAATTTACGTTATTATATGTGTATTTGTATAAGTATTTTGATACAAATTTACATTATTTTATGTATTTTTTATATATATTTCAATTCAAATTTAGCTTATTTTATGTGTATTTTTTATATCTATTTATTTTAATACAAAATCAAATATTTTATGTTTTTTCGTATATATATTTTTATAAAAAATGCATTATTTTATGGGTATTATGCATCTTAATTTTCATTCAAATTTACATTATTTTATTAATATTTTCTGTATTTATTTTGATACGATTTTACATTATTTTATTTGTGTTTTGTATATACTTTTTTTATACATATTTACATTATTTAATGTGTTTTTTGTATATATATTTGATACAAATTTACGTTATTTTAAGTCTATATGTTTATATATTTTCATAAAAATTTACATTATTTTCAATGTATTTTGTATATGTATTTCAATACAAATTTACCTAATTTTATATGTTTTTTGTATATTTATTTTCATACAAGTTTAAATTATTTTTGTGTATTTTTGTATATAGTTTTATACAAATTTAGGTTATTTTATGTGTATTTTGTATATCTATTTTCATACAAATACACATTCTTTTCATGATATTTTGTTTATTTATTTTGTCACGAATTAACATTATTTAATGTGTATTTTGTATATATATTTTGATACGTATTTACATTATTTCAAGTGTATTTTGTATATATATTTCTATAGAAATCTGCGTTATTTTATGTGTATTCGTATATATATTTTGAAACAAATTTACATTGTTTTATGTGTATTTTGCATATTTTTTTTAATACAAATTTACCTTATTGTACGTGCATTTTGTATATTAATTTTAATACAAATTTGATTAATCTATGTGTATTTTTGTATATGTATTTTTATAAAAATATGCTTTATTTTATGGGTATTTTGCATCTTTATTTTCATACAAATTTACATTATTTCATTGATATTCTGTGTATTTATTTTGATATGATTATACATTATTCTATGTGTATTTTGTATATATATTTTATATAAAATGTATTTGTTTTCATTTCATACAAATCAACATTATTTTATGTGTTTTTTGTACATGTATTTAAATACAAATTTAACTAGTTATATGTGTATTTTGTATATCTATTTTGTATGTATATTTTCATAGAAATTTACTCTATTTTATGAGTATTCGTATATATATTTTGATACAAATTTACATTATTAATGTGTATTTTGCATATCTATTTCAATACAAATTTACTTTATTGTACGTGCATTTTGTATATTTATTTAAATACAAATTTAATTATTTTATTTGTATTTTTGTATATATATTTTTATGCAAATATGCGTTATTATATGGATATTTTGCATGTTTATTTTCATACAAATTTACATTATTTTATTGATATTCTCTTTATTTATTTTGATACGATTTAACATTATTCTATGTGTTTTTTGTATATTTTTTTTATATATATATTTACATTATTTAATGTTAATTTTGTATATATTTTTTATCCAAATTTACATTATTTTATGTGTATTTGTTTATATATTTTCATACATATTTACACTATTTTATGTGTTTTTTGTATATATATTTTTCTACGTATTTAAATTATTTTATGTGTATTTTGAATATACATTTTCATAAAAAAATTACGTTATTTTATTGTGTGTATAAGTATATATTTTGATACAAATTTTATACAAATTGATGTTATTTAATGTGTATTTGTATATATATTTTCATACAAATTTATATTATTTTATGTGTATTTTTTCATATATTTCATTACAAATTTACCTTATTTTATGTTTATTTTGTATATTTATTTCATTCAATGTTAAATTATTTTATGTGTATATTTGTATTTGTATTTAGGTTATTTTATGTGTATTTTGTATATATATTTTCATCCAAAACTACATTATTTTATTGGTATTTCTAAATTTAATTTGATACGAGTTTAGATTATTTCATAGGTATTTTGTATACATATTTTTATACTCATTTACATTATCTAAAGTGTGTTTTGAATATATATTTTTATGCAAATTTATTTTATGTTCATTTTTGTACATATATTTTTATAGAAATTTGCGTTATTTTATGTATATAGTTTTATATAAATTTACGTTATTTTATGTGCATTTTGTATATTTATATTTATACAAATACACATTCTTTTATTGGTATATTGTTTATTTACATTTATAAGAATTTACATTATTTTATGTGTATTTTGTATACATTTTTTTATACGTATTTACTTAATATTATGTGTATTTTGTATATGTATTTTTATAGAAATCTACGTTATTTTATGTGTATTCGCATATATATTTTGAAACAAATTTACATTATTTTATATGTATTTTGCATATCTATTTCAATACAAATTTACCTTATTGTATGTGCATTTTGTATATTTATTTTAATACAAGTTCAAATATTTTATGTGTATTTTGGTATCAATAATTAAAAAAAAAATGCGTTATTTTATAGGTATTTTGCATCTTAATTTCCATTTTATATGTACTTTGTATATATATTTTTATACGCTCTAACATTATTTAATATTTATTTTGAATATTTATTTTTATACAAATTCATGGTATTTTATGTGTATTTGTATCTATATTTTCATATAAATTTACATTATTGTATGTGTATTTTCTACATATATTTTATTACAAATCTACCTTATTTTATGTTTATTTTGTATGTGTATTTTGTATATTTATATTTATCCAAATACACATTCTTTTATTGGTATTTTGTTTATCTATTTTAATTCGAGTTTACATTATTTTATGTGTATTTTGAATACATTTTTTTATACGTATTTACTTAATTTTATGTGTATTTTGTATATATATTTTTATAGAAATCTACGTTTTTTTTATTTGTATTCGTATATATATTTTGAAACAAATTTACATTGTTTTATATGTATTTTTGCATATCTCTTTCAATACAAATTTATCTTATTGTATATGCATTTTGTATATTTATTTCAATACAAATTAAAAAAATTTATGTGTTTTTTGGTATATATATTTTTATAAGAAATGCGCTATTTTATGGGAATTTTGCATCTTTATTTTCATACAAATTTACATTATTTTATTAATATTCGGTGTATTTATTTTGATACGATTTTACATTATTCTATTTGTTTTTTGTATATACTTTTTTATACATATTTACATTATTTAATGTGTATCTTGCATATATATTTTATACAAATTTTTTATCTATTATCTATTTTCATACAAATACACATTCTTTTCATGATATTTAGTTTATTTATTTTGACACGAATTTACATTATTTGATATGTATTTTGTATATATATTTCTATACGTATTTACATAATTTCATATGTATTTTGTATATATATTTAATAGATATTCAAAATACACATAAAATAACCTAAATTTGTATCAAACTATATACAAAAATACACAAAAATATTTTAAATTTATATGAAAATAAATATACAAAATACACATAAATTAGGTAAATTTGTATGGAAATACATATACAAAATACACATAAAATAATGTAAATTTGAATGAAAATACATAAAGAAATACACTTAAAATAACGTAAATTTGTATAAAAAAATATATACAAAACACAAATAGAATAATGTAAAATCGTATCAAAATAAATACACAGAATATTAATAAAATAATGTAAATTTGTATGAAAATAAAGAGGCAAAATACCCATAAAATAACGCATTTTTTTTATTTATAAAAATATATATTCCAAAATACACATAAAAAAATTAGATTTGAATTAAAATAAATATATAAAAAACATATACAATAAGGTAAATTTGTATTGAAATAGATATGCAAAATACATATAAAGCAATGTAAATTTGTTTCAAAATATGTATACGAATACACATAAAATAACGTAGATTTCTATAAATATATATATATATATATATATATATATATATATATATATATATATATATATATATATGTATATATATATATATATATATATACATATATATATATATATATATACATATATATATATATATAGATATATATATATATATATATATACAAATAAGTAAATGTATAAATAATGTAAAATACACATAAAATAATGTAAATTCTTATCAAAATAAATAAACAAAATACCAATAAAAGAATGTGTATTTTTATAAATATAAATATACAAAATACACATAAAATAACGTAAATTTATATAAAACTATATACATAAATACACAGAAGTAATTAAATTTGTATGAAAATATATACAAAATACACACAAAATAAGCTAAATTTCAATTGAAATATATATAAAAAATACATGAAATAAAGTAAATTTGTATCAAAATATTTATACAAATACACATATAATAACGTAAATTTGTATGAAAATATATATAAAAAAATACACATTAAATAATGTAAATACGTATAAAAAAATGTGTACAAAATACACATATAATCATGTAATTCGTATCAAAATAAATAAACAAAATACCAATAAAATAATATAAATTTGTATGAGTAAACGTGTATGTTGCATATTTTTTCAATACAAATTTACCTTATTATATACGCATTTTGTATATTAATTTTAATACAAATTTAATTATTCGATGTGTATTTTTGTATCTGTATTTTTATAAACATATGCTTTATTTTTTGGGTATTTTGCATCTTTATTTTCATACAAATATACATTATTTTATTCATATTCTGCTCATTCATTTTGATACGAATTGACATTATTCTATGTGTATTTTGTATATATTTTTCATACAAATTTATGTTATTTTATGTGTATTTGTTTATATATTTTGACACAAATTTACAATATTTTATGGCTATTTTGTATATACATTTCAAAAGAAATTTACCTAGTTTTATGTGTATTTTGTATATCTATTTTCATACAAACTCAAATTATTTATATGTATTTTTGTATATATTTTAATACAAATTTTAGTTATGTTATGTGTATTTTGTAAATTTATTTTCATTCATATATATATATATATATTATTTTATTGGTGTTTTGTTGATTTATATTGATACGAATTTACATTATTTTATATGTACTTTGTATATATATTTTTATACGCTTTTCCATTATTTAATATTTATTTTGAATATATATTTTTATACAAATTCACGGTATTTTATGTGTATTTGTATATATATTTTCATATAAATTTACATTATTTTATGTGTATTTTGTACATATATTTTATTACAAATCTACCTTATTTTATGTTTATTTTGTATATGTATTTTGTATATTTATATTTATCCAAATACACATTCTTTTATTGGTATTTTGTTTATTTATTTTAAATCGAATTTACATTATTTTATTTGTATTTTGTATACATTTTTTTATACGTATTTACTTAATTTTATGTATTTTGTATATATCTTTTTATAGAAATCTACGTTTTTTATTTGTATTCGTATATATATTTTGAAACAAATTTACATTGTTTTATATGTATTTTTGCATATCTCTTTCAATACAAATTTACCTTATTGTATGTGCATTTTGTATATTTATTTCAATACAAATTTAAATATTTTATGTGTTTTTGGTATATATATTTTTATAAGAAATGCGCTATTTTATGGGAATTTTGCATCTTTATTTTCATACAAATTTACATTATTTTATTAATATTCGGTGTATTTATTTTGATACGAATTTACATTATTCTATTTGTTTTTGTATATACTTTTTTATACATATTTACATTATTTAATGAGTATCTTGCATATATATTTTATACAAATTTATTATCTATTATCTATTTTTATACAAATACACATTCTTTACATGATATTTTGTTTATTTATTTTGACACGAATTTACATTATTTGATATGTAATTTGTATATATATTTTTATACGTATTTACATAATTTCATATGTATTTTGTATATATGTTTCTATAGAAATCTACTTAATTTTATGTGTATTCGTATATATATTTTGAAACAAATTTACATTGTTTTATATGTATTTTTGAATATCTCTTTTAATACAAATTTACCTTACTGTATATGCATTTTGTATATTTATTTCAATACAAATTTAAATATTTTATGTGTATTTTGGTATATATATTTTTATAAAAAATGCGATAATTTATGGGAATTTTGCATCTTTATTTTCATACAAATTTACATTATTTTATTGATATTCTGTGTATTTATTTTGATACGATTTTACATTATTCTATTTGTTTTTTGTATATATTTTTTTATACACATTTACATTATTTAATGTGTATCTTGCATATATATTTTATACAAATTTACGTTATTTTAAGTGTATTTGTTTTTATATTTTCATTCAAATTTACATTTATTTTAATTCGATATTACATTATTTTATGTGTATTTTGTATACTTTTTTTTATACGTATTTACTTAATTTTATGTGTATTTTGTATATATATTTTTATAGAAATCTACGTTTTTTTATTTGTATTCGTATATATATTTTGAAACAAATTTACATTGTTTTATATGTATTTTTGCATATCTCTTTCAATACAAATTTACCTTATTGTATGTGCATTTTGTATATTTATTTCAAAGCAAATTTAAATATTTTATGTGTATTTTTGTATATATATTTTTATAAGAAATGCGCTATTTTATGGGAATTTTGCATCTTTATTTTCATACAAATTTACATTATTTTATTAATATTCGGTGTATTTATTTTGATACGATGTTACATTATTCTATTTGTTTTTTGTATATACTTTTTTATACATATTTACATTATTTAATGTGTATCTTGCATATATATTTTATACAAATTTATTATCTATTATCTATTTTCATACAAATACACATTCTTTTCATGATATTTTGTTTATTTATTTTGACACGAATTTACATTATTTGATAAGTATTTTGTATATATATTTTTATACGTATTTACATAATTTCATATGTATTTTGTATATATATTTCTATAGAAATCTACTTTATTTTATGTGTATTCGTATATATATTTTGAAACAAATTTACATTGTTTTATATGTATTTTTGAATATCTCTTTCAATACAAATTTACCTTACTGTATATGCATTTTGTATATTTATTTCAATACAAATTTAAATATTTTATGTGTATTTTGGTAAATATATTTTTAAAAAAATGCGATAATTTTTGGGAATTTTGCATCTTTATTTTCATACAAATTTACATTATTTTATTGATATTCTGTGTATTTATTTTGATACGATTTTACATTATTCTATTTGTTTTTTGTATATATATTTTTTATACACATTTACATTATTTAATGTGTATCTTTCATCTATATTTTATACAAATTTACGTTATTTTAAGTGTATTTGTTTATATATTTTCATTCAAATTTACATTATTTGATGTGTATTTTGTATATATATTTCAATACAAATTTACCTAATTTTATGTGTATTTTGTATATTTCTTTTCAAACAAATTTAAATTATTTTTGTGTATTTTTGTATATAGTTTTATACAAATTTAGGTTATTTTATGTACGCATTTACATTATTTAGTGTGTTTTGTATATATATTTTTTTGCAAATTTACTTTATTTTATGTGCATTTTTGTACATATATTTTTATAGAAATTTGCGTTATTTGTATATGTTTTCTCATACAAATTTACATTATTTTATTGCTGTTTTGTTTATTTATTTTGATACGAATTACATGATTATATGTGTATTTTGTACATATTTTTTATACGTATTTACATTACTTAATGTGTATTTTGTTTATATATTTTTAAACAAATCTACGTTATTATATGTATTTGTATAAATATTTTGATACAGATTTACATTATTTTATGTATTTTGTATGTACATTTCAAATCAAATTTAGCTCATTTTAGCTGTATTTTATATATATTTTCATACAAATTTAATTACTTCTGTGTATTTTTGTATATAGTTTTATACAAATTTACGATATTTTATGTGTATTTTGTATATTTATATTTATACAAATACACATTCTTTTACTGGTATTTTGTTTATTTATTTTGATACGATTTTTATGTATTTTTTGTATTCATTTTTTTATACGTATTTACTTCATTTTATGTGTATATATTTTTATAGAAATCTACGTTATTTTATGTGTATTTTACAAATACACATTCTTTTATTTTTATATTGTTTATTTACATTTATACGAATTTACATTATTTTATGTGTATTTTGTATATATTTTTTTATACGTATTTACTTAATATTATGTGTATTTTGTATATGTATTTTTATAGAAATCTACGTTATTTTATGTGTATTCGTATATATATTTTGAAACAAATTTACATTATTTTATATGTATTTTGCATATCTATTTCAATACAAATTTACCTTATTGTATGTGCATTTTGTATATTTATTTTAATACAAATTCAAATATTTTATGTGTATTTTGGTATCAATATTTTTATAAAAAATGCGTTATTTTATATGTATTTTGCATCTCAATTTTCATACAAATTTACATTATTTTATTAACATTCTGTGTATATATTTTGATACGATTTTACATTATTCTATTTGTGTTTTGTATATATTTTTTTATACATATTTACATTATTTAATGTGTATTTTGATTATATATTTCATATAAATTCACGTTATTATATGTGTATTTGTTTATATATTTTCTTTCAAATTTACATTATTTTATATGTATTTTGTATATGTATTTCAATACAAATTAACCTAATTTTATGTGTATTTTGTATATTTCTTTTCATACAAATTTAAATTATTTTTGTGTATTTTCGTATATAGTTTTATACAAATTTAGGTTATTTTATGTACGCATTTACATTATTTAATGTGTGTTTTGTATATATATTTTTATCCAAAGTTACTTTATTTTACATTTATTTTTGGACATATATTTTTTATGGAAATTAGCGCTATTTTATATGTATTTGTATATGTTTTCTCATGCAAATTTACATTATTTTATTGATATTTTGTTTATTTAGTTTGATACGAATTACATGATTATATGTGTATTTTGTATATATTTTTTATACGTATTTACATTACTTAAAGTGTATTTTGTTTATATATTTTTAAATAAATTTACGTTATTATATGTATTTTTATAAATATTTTGATACAAATTTACATTATTTTATGTATTTTCTATATACATTTCAATTCAAATTTAGCTTATTTTATCTGTATTTTGTATATATATTTTCATACGAATTCAATAACTTCTGTGTATTTTTGTATATAGTTTTATACAAATTTACGTTATTTTATGTGTATTTTGTATATTTATATTTATACAAATACACATTCTTTTATTGGCATTTTGTTTATTTATTTTGATACGAATTTACATTATTTTATGTGTATTTTGTATACATTTTCTTATACGTATTTACTTCATTTTATGTGTATTTTGTATATATATTTTTTATACAAATCTACGTTATTTTATGTGTATTCGTATATATATTTTGAAACAAATTTACATTGTTTTATATGTATTTTGCATATCTATTTCAATACAGATTTACCTTATTGTATGTGTATTTTGTATATTTATTTTAATACAAATACACATACTTTTATTGATATTTTAATTATTTATTTTGACACGAATTTACATTATTTAATGTGTATTTTGTATATATATTTTTATACGTATTTACAACATTTCATGTGTATTTTGTATATATATTTCTATAGAAATCTACGTTATTTTATATGTATTCGTATATATATTTTGAAACAAATCTACATTATTTAATGTGTATTTTGTATATATATTTCATTATAAATTTGCCTTATTTTAAGTTTATTTTTATATCTATTTTAATTCAAATTCAAATCATTTTATGTGTATATATTCATTTGTATTTACGTTATTTTATGTGTATTTTCTATATATATTTTCATTCAAAATTACATTATTTTATCGGTATTTTGTTCATTTATTTCGATACGAATTTAGATTATTTCATGTGTATTTTCTATACATATACATATAGAGTAAATTTCTATGAAAATATATATTGAAAATACATATAAAATTATGTAAATAAGTATAAAAATATATATATCAAATACACCTAAAAAAATGAAAATTCGTATCAAAATAAATAAATAAAATTCCGATAAAAGAACGTAAATTCGAATTAAAATAAATAAACAAAATACCAATAAAAAAATGTGTATTTGGATAAATATAAATATAAAAAATACACTTACAAAATAAATATAAAATAAGGTAGATTTGTAATAAAATATATGTACAAAATACACATAAAATAATGTAAATTTATATGAAAATATATATACAAATACACATAAAATACCATGAATTTGTATAAAAATATATATTCAAAATAAATATTAAATAATGGAAAAGCGTATAAAAATATATATACAAAGTACATATAAAATAATGTAATTTCGTACCAATATAAATCAACAAAACACCAGTAAAATAATATATATTTGAATGAAAATAAATTTACAAAATACACATAACATAACTAAAATTTGTATTAAAATATATACAAAAATACATAGAAATAATTTGAGTTTGTATGAAAATAGATATACAAATACACATAAAACTAGTTAAATTTCTTTTGAAATGTATATACAAAATACCCATAAAATACTGTAAATTTGTGTCAAAATATATAAACAAATACACATAAAATAACGTAAATTTGTATGAAAAATAGATACAAAATACACATAGAATAATGTCAATTCCTATCAAAATGAATGAGCAGAATATCAATAAAATAATGTAAATTTGTATGAAAAAAAAGATGCAAAATATCCAAAAAAATAAAGAATAAGTTTATAAAAATACAGATACAAAAATACACATCGAATAATTAAATTTGTATTAAAATTAATATACAAAATGCGTATATAATAAGGTAAATTTGTATTGAAAAAATATGCAACATACACGTTTACTCATACAAATTTATATTATTTTATTGGTATTTTGTTTATTTATATTGATACGAATTACATGATTATATGTGTATTTTGTACATATTTTTTATACGTATTTACATTATTTAATGTGTATTTTGTTTATATATTTTCATACAAATTTACGTTATTATATGTGTATTTGTATAAATATTTTGATACAAATTTACTTTATTTCATGTATTTTGTATATATATTTCAATTCAAATTTAGCTTATTTCGTGTGTATTTTGTATATGATTTTATACAAATTTAATTACTTCTGTGTATTTTTGTATATAGTTTTATATAAATTTACGTTATTTTATGTGTATTTTGTATATTTATATTCATACAAATACACATTCTTTTATTGGTATTTTGTTTATTTATTTTGATACGAATTTACATTATTTTATGATATATATTTTATCCAAATTTACATTATTTTATGAGTATTTGTTTATATATTTTCATACATATTTACATTATTTTATGTGTTTTTTGTATATATATTTTTCTACGTATTTGAATTATTTTATGTGTATTTTGTATATACATTTTCATAAAAAAAACTACGTTATTTTATTGTGTGTATAAGTATATATTTTGATACAAATTTTATACAAATTCATGTTATTTAATGTGTATTTATATATATATTTTCATACAAATTTATATTATTTTATGTGTATTTTTTCATATATTTCATTACAAATTTACCTTATTTTATGTTTATTTTGTATATTTATTTCATTCAATTTTAAATTATTTTATGTGTATATTTGTATTTGTATTTAGGTTATTTTATGTGTATTTTGTATATATATTTTCATCCAAAATTACATTATTTTATTGGTATTTCTTAATTTAATTCGACCCGAATTTAGATTGTTTCATAGGTATTTTGTATACATATTTTTATACTCATTTACATTATCTAATGTGTGTTTTGTATATATATTTTTATGCAAATTTATTTAATGTTCATTTTTGTACATTTATTTTTATAGAAATTTGCGTTATTTTATGTATATAGTTTTATATAAATTTACGTTATTTTATGTGCATTTTGTATATTTATATTTATACAAATACACATTCTTTTATTGGTATATTGTTTATTTACATTTATACGAAATTACATTATTTTATGTGTATTTTGTATACATTTTTTTATACGTATTTACTTAATTTTATGTGTATTTTGTATATTTATTTATATAGAAATCTACGTTATTTTATGTGTATTTGTATATATATTTTGAAACAAATTTACATTATTTTATATGTATTTTGCATATCTATTTCAATACAAATTTACCTTATTGTATGTGCATTTTGTATATTTATTTTAATACAAGTTCAAATATTTTATGTGTATTTTGGTATCAATAATTTTATAAAAAATGCGTTATTTTATAGGTATTTTGCATCTTAATTTTCATTTTATATGTACTTTGTATATATATTTTTATACGCTTTTACATTATTTAATATTTATTTTGAATATATATTTTTATACAGATTCATGGTATTTTATGTGTATTTGTATATATATTTTCATATAAATTTACATTATTTTATGTGTATTTTGTACATATATTTTATTACAAATCTACTTTATTTTATGTTTATTTTGTATGTGTATTTAGTATATTTATATTTATCCAAATACACATTCTTTTATTGGTATTTTGTTTATTTATTTTAATTCGAATTTACATTATTTTATGTGTATTTTGTTTAAATTTTTTTATACGTATTTACTTAATTTTATGTGTATTTTGTATATATATTTTTATAGAAATCTACATTTTTTTATTTGTATTCGTATATATATTTTGAAACAAATTTACATTGTTTTATATGTATTTTTGCATATCTCTTTCAATACAAATTTACCTTATTGTATGTGCATTTTGTATATTTATTTCAATACAAATTTAAATATATTATGTGTATTTTGGTATATATATTTTTATAAGAAATGCGCTATTTTATGGGAATTTTGCATCTTTATTTTCATACAAATTTACATTATTTTATTAATATTCAGTGTATTTATTTTGATACGATTTTACATTATTCTATTTGTTTTTTGTATATACTTTTTTATACATATTTACATTATTTAATGTGTATCTTGCATATATATTTTATACAAATTTATTATCTATTATCTATTTTCATACAAATACACATTCTTTTCATGATATTTTGTTTATTTATTTTGACACGAATTTACATTATTTGATATGTATTTTGTATATATATTTTTATACGTATTTACATAATTTCATATGTATTTTGTATATATATTTCTATAGAAATCTACTTTATTATATGTGTATTCGTATATATATTTTGAAACAAATTTACATTGTTTTATATGTATTTTTGAATATCTCTTTCAATACAAATTTACCTTACTGTATATGCATTTTGTATATTTATTTCAATACAAATTTAAATATTTTATGTGTATTTTGGTATATATATTTTTATAAAAAATGCGATAATTTTTGGGAATTTTGCATCTTTATTTTCATACAAATTTACATTATTTTATTGATATTCTGTGTATTTATTTTGATACGATTTTACATTATTCTATTTGTTTTTTGTATATATTTTTTATACACATTTACATTATTTAATGTGTATCTTGCATATATATTTTATACAAATTTACGTTATTTTAAGTGTATTTGTTTATATATTTTCATTCAAATTTACATTATTTGATGTGTATTTTGTATATGTATTTCCATACAAATTTACCTAATTTTATGTGTATTTTGTATATTTCTTTTCAAACAAATTTAAATTATTTTTGTGTATTTTGTATATAGTTTTATACAAATTTAGGTTATTTTATGTACGCATTTACATTATTTAGTGTGTGTTTTGTATATATATTTTTATGCTAATTTACTTTATTTTATGTGCATTTTTGTACATATATTTTTATAGAAATTTGCGTTATTTGTATATTTTTCTCATACAAATTTACATTATTTTATTGCTATTTTGTTTATTTATTTTGATACGAATTACATGATTATATGTGTATTTTGTACATATTTTTATACGTATTTACATTACTTAATGTGTATTTTGTTTATATATTTTTAAACAAATCTACGTTATTATATGTATTTGTATAAATATTTTGATACAGATTTACATTATTTTATGTATTTTGTATGTACATTTCAATTCAAATTTAGCTTATTTTAGCTGTATTTTGTATATATATTTTCATACAAATTTAATAACTTCTGTGTATTTTTGTATATAGTTTTATACAAATTTACGATATTTTATGTGTATTTTGTATATTTATATTTATACAAATACACTTTCTTTTACTGGTATTTTGTTTATTTATTTTGATACGATTTTTATGTGTATTTTGTATTCATTTTTTAATACGTATTTACTTCATTTTATGTGTATTTTTTATATATTTTTTAGAAATCAACGTTATTTTATGTGTATTCGTATATATATTTTGAAACAAATTTACATTGTTTTATATGTATTTTGCATATCTATTTCAATACAAATTTACCTTACAGTATGTGCATTTTTATATTTATTTTAATACAAATTTTAATATTTTATGTGTATTTTGGTATATATATTTTTATAAAAAATGCGTTATTTTATGGCTATTTTGCATCTTTATTTTCAAACAAATTTACATTATTTTATTAATATTCTGTGTATTTATTTTGATACGATTTTACATTATTCTATTTGTGTTTTGTATATATTTTTTTATACATACTTACATTATTTAATTAGTATTTTGTATATATATTTGATACAAATTTACGTTATTTTAAGTGTATATGTTTATATATTTTCATTCAAACTTCCATTATTTTATGTGTATTTTGTATATGTATTTCAATACAAATTTACCTAATTTTATGTGTATTTTGTATATTTATTTTCATACAAATTTAAATTATTTTTGTGTATTTTTTATATAGTTTTATACAAACTTAGGTTATTTTATGAGTATTTTGTATATCTATTTTCATACAAATACACATTCTTTTATTGATATTTTGTTTATTTATTTTGACGAGAATTTAAATTATTTAATGTGTATTTTGTATATATATTTTTATACGTATTTACATCATTTCATGTGTATTTTGTATATATATTTCTATAGAAATCTACGTTATATTATGTGTATTCGTATATAGATTTTTAAACAAATTTACACTTTTATGTGTATTTTGCATATTTTTCAATACAAATTTACCTTATTGTATATGCATTTTGTATATTAATTTTAATACAAATTTAATTATTCTATGTGTATTTTTGTATATGTATTTTTATTAAAATATGCTTTATTTTATGGGTATTTTGCATCTTTATTTTCATACAAATTTACGTTATTTTATTGATATTCTGCTCATTCATTTTGATACGATTTGACATTATTCTATGTGTATTTTGTAAATATTTTTCATACAAATTTACGTTATTTTATGTGTATTTGTTTATATATTTTGACACAAATTTACAATATTTTATGGGTATTTTGTATATATATTTCAAAAGAAATTTACCTAGTTTTATGTGTATTTTGAATATCTATTTTCATACAAACTCAAATTATTTCTATGTATTTTTTTTATATATTTCAATACAAATTTTAGTTATGTTATGTGTATTTTGTAAATCTATTTTCATTCAAATATATATTATTTTATTGGTATTTTATTGATTTATATTGATACGAAATTACATTATTTTATATGTACTTTTTATATATTTTTATACGCATTTACACTATTTAATATTTATTTTGAATATATAATTTTATACAAATTCATGGTATTTTATGTGTATTTGTATATATATTTTCATATAAATTTACATTATTTTATGTGTATTTTGTACATATATTTCATTACAAAATTACCTTATTTTATGTTTATTTTGTATGTGTATTTTGTACATTTATATTTATACACGTTTACTCATACAAATTTATATTATTTTATTGGTATTTTGTTTATTTATTTTGATACGAATTACATGATTATATGTGTATTTTGTACACATTTTTTATACGTATTTACATTATTTAATGTGTATTTTGTTTATATATTTTCATACAAATTTACGTTATTATATGTGTATTTGAATAAATATTTTGATACCAATTTACTTTATTTCATGTATTTTGTATATATATTTCAATTCAAATTTAGCTTATTTTTTGTGTTTTGTATATATTTTCATACAAATTTAATTACTTCTGTGTATTTTTTATATAGTTTTATATAAATTTACGTTATTTTATGTGTATTTTGTATATTTATATTTATACAAATACACATTCTTTTATTGGTATTTTGTTTATTTATTTTGATACGAATTTACATTATTTTATGTGTATTTTGTATACATTTTTATACGTATTTACTTCATTTTATGCGTATTTTGTATATATATTTTTTATAGAAATCTACGTTATTTTATGTGTATTCGTATACATATTTTGAAACAAATTTACATTGCTTTATATGTATTTTGCATATCTATTTCAATACAAATTTACCTTATTGTACATATAAAACAATGTAAATTTGTTTCAAAATATATGTACGAATACACATAAAATAACGTAGATTTCTATAAAAATATATATACAAAATACACATAAAATTAAGTAAATACGTATAAAAAAATGTAAACAAAATACACATAAAATAATGTAAATTCGAAACAAAATAAATAAACAAAATACCAATAAAAGAATGTGTATTTGTATAAATATAAATGTACAAAATACACATACAAAATAAACATAAAATAAGGTAAATTTGTAATGAAATATATGTAAAAAATACACATAAAATAATGTTATTTTTTATGAAATTTTACTTTCAAATACACATAAAATACCATGAATTTGTATAAAATTATATATTCAAAATAAATATTAAATAATGTAAATGGGTATGTATATACAAAGTACATATAAAATAATGTAAATTCGTATCAATATAAATCAACAAAATACCAATAAAATAATATATATTTGAATGAAAATAGATTTACAAAATACACATAACCTAACTAAAATTTGTATTGAAATATATACAAAAATACATAAAAATAATTTGAGTTTGAATGAAAATAGATATTCAAAATACACATAAAACTAGGTAAATTTCTTATGAAATATATATACAAAATACCCATAAAATATTGTAAATTTGTGTCAAAATATATAAACAAATACACATAAAATAACGTAAATTTGTATGAAAAATATATACAAAATACACATAGAATAATGTCAAATCGTATCAAAATGAATGAGCAGAATATCAATAAAATAACGTAAATTTGTATGAAAATAAAGATGCAAAATACCCATAAAATAAAGCATATTTTTATAAAAATACATATAGAAAAATACACATAGAATAATTAAATTTGTATTAAAATTAATATACAAAATGCATATACAATAAATTTAAATTTGATTATATTAAATGAAATAAATATACAAAATAAACATAAAATAAGGTAAATTTGTAATAAAATATATGTAAGAATACACATAAAATAATATAAATTTGTATGAAAATATATATACAAATACACATCAAATAACATGAATTTGTATAAAATTTGTTTCAAAATATATACGAATACACACAATAAAATAACGTAAATTTTTATGAAAATGTATATATAAAATACACATAAAATAATTTAAATACGTAGAAAATATATATACAAAATACACATAAAATAATGTAAATTCGTAAAAATTAAATACACAAAATTCCAATAAAAGAATGTATATTTGTAGGAAAATATATATCCAAAAAAATTAAAATAACTAAAATTTCTATAAAAATATATACAAAAATACACAAAAATAATTTAAATTTGTTTGAAAATAGATATGCAAAATACACATAAAGTTAGGCAAATTTGTATTGAAATACATATACAAAACTCACATAAAATAATGTAAATTTGTATGAAAATATATAAACAAATACATATAAAATAACGTAAATTTGGAAAAAATATATATACAAAATATACATTAAATATTTTAAATATGTATAAAAATATATTATATTATATATATTTTTATTGATATTTGCGTTATTTATGTATTTTGTATATGTTTTCTCATAGAAATTTACATTATTTTATTGGTATTTTGTCTATTTATTTTGATACGAATTACATGATTATTTGTGTATTTTGTACATTTTTTATACGTATTTACATTATTTAATGTGTATTTTGTTTATATATTTTTATACAAATTTACGTTATTATGTGTATTTGTATAAGTATTTTGATACAAATTTACATTATTTTATGTATTTTGTATATATATTTCAATTCAAATTTAGCTTATTTTATGTGTATTTTGTATATCTATTTATTTAAATACAAAATCAAATATTTTATGTTATCGTATATATATTTTTATAAAAATGCATTATTTTATGGGTATTTTGCATCTTAATTTTCATACAAATTTACATTATTTTATTAATATTTTCTGTATTTATTTTGATACGATTTTACATTATTTTATTTGTGTTTTGTATATATTTTTTATACATATTTACATTATTTAATGTGTTTTTTGTATATATATTTGATACAAATTTACGTTATTTTAAGTCTATATGTTTATATATTTTCATAAAAATTTACATTATTTTATGTGTATTTTGTATATGTATTTCAATACAAATTTACCTAATTTTATATGTTTTTTGTATATTTATTTTCATACAAGTTTAAATTATTTTTGTGTATTTTTGTATATAGTTTATACAAATTTAGGTTATTTTATGTGTATTTTGTATATCTATTTTCATACAAATACACATTCTTTTCATGATATTTTGTTTATTTATTTTGACACGAATTAACATTATTTAATGTGTATTTTGTATATATATTTTTATACGTATTTACATTATTTCAAGTGTATTTTGTATATATATTTCTATAGAAGTCTGCGTTATTTTATGTGTATTCGTATATATATTTTGAAACAAATTTACATTGTTTTATGTGTATTTTGCATATTTTTTTAATACAAATTTACCTTATTGTATGTGCATTTTGTATATTAATTTTAATACAAATTTGATTAATCTATGTGTATTTTTGTATATGTATTTTTATAAAAATATGCTTTATTTTATGGGTATTTTGCATCTTTATTTTCATACAAATTTACATTATTTTATTGATATTCTGTGTATTTATTTTGATATGATTTTACATTATTCTATGTGTATTTTGTATATATATTTTATATAAAATGTATTTGTTTTCATTTCATACAAATCTACATTATTTTATGTGTTTTTTGTACATGTATTTAAATACAAATTTAACTAGTTATATGTGTTTTTTGTATATCTATTTTGTATGTATATTTTCATAGAAATTTACTCTATTTTATGAGTATTCGTATATATATTTTGATACAAATTTACATTATTAATGTGTATTTTGCATATCTATTTCAATACAAATTTACTTTATTGTACGTGCATTTTGTATATTTATTTTAATACAAATTTAATTATTTTATATGTATTTTTGTATATATATTTTTATGCAAATATACGTTATTATATGGATATTTTGCATCTTTATTTTCATACAAATTTACATTATTTTATTGATATTCTCTTTATTTATTTTGATACGATTTAACATTATTCTATGTGTTTTTTGTATATATATTTTTTATATATATATTTACATTATTTAATGTTAATTTTGTATATATTTTTTTATAAAATTTACATTATTTTATGTGTATTTGTTTATATATTTTCATACATATTTACACTATTTTATGTGTTTTTTGTATATATTTTTCTACGTATTTAAATTATTTTATGTGTATTTTGTATATACATTTTCATAAAAAAATTACGTTATTTATTGTGTGTATAAGTATATATTTTGATACAAATTTTATACAAATTCATGTTATTTAATGTGTATTTGTATATATATTTTCATACAAATTTATATTATTTTATGTGTATTTTTTCATATATTTCATTACAAATTTACCTTATTTTATGTTTATTTTGCATATTTATTTCATTCAATTTTAAATTATTTTATGTGTATATTTGTATTTGTATTTAGGTTATTTTATGTGTATTTTGTATATATATTTTCATCCAAAATTACATTATTTTATTGGTATTTCTTAATTTAATTCGATACGAATTTAGATTATTTCATAGGTATTTTGTATACATATTTTTATACTCATTTACATTATCTAATGTGTGTTTTGTATATATATTTTTATGCAAATTTATCTAATGTTCATTTTTGTACATATATTTTTTATAGAAATTTGCGTTATTTTATGTATATAGTTTTATATAAATTTACGTTATTTTATGTGCATTTTGTATATTTATATTTATACAAATACACATTCTTTTATTGGTATATTGTTTATTTACCTTTATTCGAATTTACATTATTTTATGTGTATTTTGTATACATTTTTTATACGTATTTACTTAATTTTATGTGTATTTTGTATATGTATTTTTATAGAAATCTACGTTATTTTATGTGTATTCGCATATATATTTTGAAACAAATTTACATTATTTTATATGTATTTTGCATATCTATTTCAATACAAATTTACCTTATTGTATGTGCATTTTGTATATTTATTTTGATACAAATTCAAATATTTTATGTGTATTTTGGTATCAATAATCTTATAAAAAATGCGTTATTTTATAGGTATTTTGCATCTTAATTTTCATACAAATTTACATTATTTTATTAATATTCTGTGTATATATTTTGATACGATTTTACATTATTCTATTTGTGTTTTGTATATATTTTTTTATACATATTTACATTATTTAATGTGTATTTTTATATATATTTCATACAAATTTACATTATTATATGTGTATTTGTTTATATATTTTCTTTCAAATTTACATTATTTTATGTGTATTTTGTGTATGTATTTCAATACAAATTAACCTAATTTTATGTTTTTATTTTATATTTCTTTTCATACAAATTTAAATTATTTTGTGTATTTTGTATATAGTTTTATACAAATTTAGGTTATTTTATGTACGCATTTACATTATTTAATGTGTGTTTTGTATATATATTTTTATCCAAAGTTAATTTATTTTACGTTCATTTTTGGACATATATATAGAAATTAGCGTTATTTTATATGTATTTATATGTTTTCTCATACAAATTTACATTATTTTATTGCTATTTTCTTTATTTAGTTTGATACGAATTACATGATTATATGTGTATTTTGTACATATTTTTTATACGTATTTACATTACTTAATGTGTATTTTGTTTATATATTTTTAAACAAATTTACGTTATTATATGTATTTTTATAAATATTTTGATACAAATTTACATTATTTTATGTATTTTGTATATACATTTCAATTCAAATTTAGCTTATTTTATCTGTATTTTGTATATCTATTTTCATACGAATTTAATTACTTCTGTGTATTTTGTATATAGTTTTATACAAATTTACGTTATTTTATGTGTATTTTGTATATTTATATTTATACAAATACACATTCTTTTATTATTTTGTTTATTTATTTTGATACAATTTACATTATTTTATGTGTATTTTGTATACATTTTTTATACGTATTTACTTCATTTTACGTGTATTTTGTATATATATTTTTATACAAATCTACGTTATTTTATGTGTATTCGTATATATATTTTGAAACAAATTTACATTGTTTTATATGTATTTTGCATATCTATTTCAATACAGATTTACCTTATTGTATGTGTATTTTGTATATTTATTTTAATACAAATAAATTTTTTTATGTGTATTTTTGTATATATATTTAAAAAAAAGTGTTATTTTATGGGTATTTTGCTTCTTTATTTTCATACAAATTTACATTATTTTATTAATATTCTGTGTATTTATTTTGATACGATTTTACATTATTCTATTTGTGTTTTGTATATATTTTTTTTTATACAAATTTACGTTATTTTAAGTGTATTTGTTAATGTATTTTCATTCAAATTTACATTATTTTATGTGTATTTTGTATATGTATTTCAATACAAATTTACCTAATTTTATGTGTATTTTGTATATTTATTTTCATACAAATTTAAATTATTTTTGTGTATTTTTGTATATAGTTTTATACAAATTTATATTATCTTATGTGTATTTTGTATATTTATTTTCATACAAATACACATTCTTTTATTGACATTTTGTTTATTTATTTTGACATAATTTACATTATTTAATGTGTATTTTGTATATATATTTTTATACGTATTTACATCCTTTCATGTGTATTTTGTATATTTATAAAAAATGCGTTATTTTATGGGTATTTTTCATCTTTATTTTCATACAAATTTACATTATTTTATTTACATTCTGTGTATTTATTTTAATACGATTTTACATTATTCTATTTGTGTTTTGTATATATATTTTTTATACATATTTACATTATTTAATGAGTATTTTTTATATATATTTTATACAAATTTATGTTAATTTAAGTGTATTTGTTTATATATTTTCATTCAAATTTACATTATTTTATGTGTATTTTGTTTATGTATTTCTTTACAAATTTACCTAGTTTTATGTGTATTTTGTATATTTATTTTCATACAAATTTATTTTTGTGTATTTTTATATATAGTTTTATACAAATTTACGTTATTTTATGTGTATTTTGTATATGTATTTTCATACAAATACTCATTCTTTTATTGATATTTTAATTATTTATTTTGACACGAATTTACATTATTTAATGTGTATTTGGTATATATATATTTTTTATACATATTTACATTATTTAATGTGTATTTTCTATATATATTTCATACAAATCTACGTTATTTTAAATGTATTTGTTTATATGTTTTCATTCAAATTTACATTATTTTATGTGTATTTTGTATATGTATTTCAATAGAAATTTAACTAGTTTTATGTGTATTTTGTATATATATTTTTATACAAATTTAAATAATTTTGTGTATTTTTTTAATAGAGTTTTAAACAAATTTACAATATTTTATGTGTATTTTGTATATCTATTTTCATACAAATACACATTCTTTTATTGATATTTTGTTTATTTATTTTGATGCGAATTTACATTATTTAATGTGTATTGTGTATAAATATTTTTATACGTATTTACGTCATTTCTTGTGTATTTTTTATATATATTTCTATAGAAATATACGTTATTTTATGTGTATTCGTATATATATTTTGAAACAAATATACATTGTTTTATGTGCATTTTGTGTATTTTTTCAATACAAATTTCCCTTATGGTACATGCATTTTGTATATTAATTTTAATACAAATTCAATTATTCTATATGTATTCTTGTATATGTATTTTTAAAAAAATATGCTTTATTTTATGGGTATTTTGCATCTTTATTTTCATACAAAATTACATTATTTTATTGATATTCTGTGTATTTATTTTGATACGATTTTACATTATTCTATGTATATTTTGTATATCTATTTCATACAAATGTACGTTATTTTATGTGAATTTGTTTTCATTTCATACAAATTTACATTATTTTATGTGTAATTTGTACATCTATTTAAATACAAATTTAACTAATTATATGTGTATTTTGTATATCTATTTTCATACAAATTGAAATTTATTTTTTTGTTTTTTTGTATATATTTTTCCTACATATATACGTTCTTTTATCGGAATTTTGTTTATTTATTTTGATACGAATTTTCATTTTTTTAGGTGTATTTGATATATATATTTTTATACTTATTTACATAATTTTATATGTATTTTCAATATATATTTTCATAGAAATTTACTCGATATGTATATACAAAAAAACACAAAAATAAATTTGTATGAAAATAAATATACAAAATACACATAAAATTAGGTAAATTTGTATTGAAATACATATACAAAATACACTTAAAATAATGTAAATTTGAATGAAATTATATAAACAAATACACTTAAAATGACGTTAATTTGTATTAAAAATATATATAAAAAATACACATTAAATAATGAAAATATGTATAAAAAAATATATACAAAACACAAATAGTATAATATAAAATCGTATCAAAATATATACACAGAATATTAATAAAATAATGTACATTTGTATGAAAACTAAGATGCAAAATACCTATAAAATAACGCATTTTTTATAAAATTATATATACCAAAATACACATAAAATATTTGAATTTGTATTAAAATAAATATACAAAATGCACATACAATAAGGTAAATTTGTATTGAAATACATATGCAAAAAACATATAAAACAATGTAAATTTGTTTCAAAATATATATACGAATACACATAAAGTAACGTAGATTTCTATAAATATATATATACAAAATACAAATAAAATTAAGTAAATACGAATCAAAAATGTATACAAAATACACATAAAATATTGTAAATTCGCATAAATATAAATAAACAAAATATCAATAAGAGAATGTGTATTTGTATAAATATAAATATACAAAATGCACATAAAATAACGAAAATTTGTATAAAACTATATACAAAAATACACAGAAGTAATTAAATTTGTATGAAAATAGATATACAAAATACACACAAAATAAGCTAAATTTGAATTGAAATATATATACAAAATACATAAAATAAAGTAAATTGCAAAAAATATTTTTAAAATATACATAATAACGTAATTGTAAAAAAAAAAATATATAAACAAAATACAGATTAAGTAATGTAAATACGTATAAAAAAAATATGTACAAAATACATCAATAATCAAGTCATTCGTATCAAAATAAATAAACAAAAAACTAATTAAATAATGTAAATTTGTATGAGAAAACATATACAAATTACACATAAAATAACGTTTTAAGTTTCTATAAAAATATATGTACAAAAATGCACATAAAATTAGTTTGCATAAAAAAATATATACAAAACACACATTAGATAATGTAAATGAGTATAAAAATATGTATACAAAATACCTATGAAATAATCTAAATTCGTATAAAAATTAAAGAAAATAAAATAACAATAAAATAATGTAATTTTGGATGAAAATATATATAGAAAACACACATAAAATAACCTAAATGCAAATACAAATATACACATTAAATAACTTAAAATTGAATGAAATAAATATACAAAATAAACATAAAATAAGGTAAATTTGTAATAAAATATATGTAAGAATACACATAAAATAATATAAATTTGTATGAAAATATATATACAAATACACATAAAATAACATGAATTTGTATAAAAGGTTTCAAAATATATACGAATACACACAATAAAATAACGTAAATTTTTATGAAAATGTATATATATAAAATACACATAAAATAGTTTAAATACGTAGAAAAATATATATTCAAAAAACACATAAAATAATGTAAATTCGTAAAATATTAAATACACAAAATTCCAATAAAAGAATGTATATTTGTAGGAAAATATATATACAAAAAACAAATAAAATAACTAAAATTTGTATAAAAATATATACAAATATACACAAAAATAATTTAAATTTGTTTGAAAATAGATATGCAAAATACACATAAAGTTAGGCAAATTTGTATTGAAATACATATACAAAACTCACTTAAAATAATGTAAATTTGTATGAAAATATATGAACAAATACATATAAAATAACGTAAATTTGGATAAAATATATATACAAAATATACATAAATATTTTAAATATGTATAAAAATATATTATATTATATATATTTTTATTGATATTTGCGTTATTTATGTGTATTTTGTATATGTTTTCTCATAGAAATTTACATTATTTTATTGGTATTTTGTCTATTTATTTTGATACGAATTACATGATTATTTGTGTATTTTGTACATTTTTTTATACGTATTTACATTATTTAATGTGTATTTTGTTTATATATTTTTATACAAATTTACATTATTATATGTATATTTGGATAAGTATTTTGATACAAATTTACATTATTTTATGTATTTTGTATATATATTTCAATTCAAATTTAGCTTATTTTATGTGTATTTTGTATATCTATTTATTTAAATACAAAATCAAATATTTTATGTTTTTTCGTATATATATTTTTATAAAAAATGCATTATTTTATGGGTATTTTGCATCTTAATTTTCATACAAATTTACATTATTTTATTAATATTTTCTGTATTTATTTTGATACGATTTTACATTATTTTATTTGTGTTTTGTATATATTTTTTTATACATATTTACATTATTTAATGTGTTTTTTGTATATATATTTGATACAAATTTACGTTATTTTAAGTCTATATGTTTATATATTTTCATAAAAATTTACATTATTTTATGTGTATTTTGTATATGTATTTCAATACAAATTTACCTAATTTTATATGTTTTTTGTATATTTATTTTCATACAAGTTTAAATTATTTTTGTGTATTTTAGTATATAGTTTTATACAAATTTAGGCTATTTTATGTGTATTTTGTATATCTATTTTCATACAAATACACATTCTTTTCATGATATTTTGTTTATTTATTTTGACACGAATTAACATTATTTAATGTGTATTTTGTATATATATTTTTATACGTATTTACATTATTTCAAGTGTATTTTGTATATATATTTCTATAGAAGTCTGCGTTATTTTATGTGTATTCGTATATATATTTTGAAGCAAATTTTCATGGTTTTATGTGTATTTTGCATATTTTTTTAATACAAATTTACCTTATTGTATGTGCATTTTGTATATTAATTTTAATACAAATTTGATTAATCTATGTGTATTTTTGTATATGTATTTTTATAAAAATATGCTTTATTTTATGGGTATTTTGCATCTTTATTTTCATACAAATTTACCTTATTTTATTGATATTCTGTGTATTTATTTTGATACGATTTTACATTATTCTATGTATATTTTGTATATATTTCAAATAAATGAACGTAATTTTATGTATTTGTTTTCATTTCATACAAATTTACATTATTTTATGTGTATTTTGTACATGTATTTAAATACAAATTTAACTAATTATATGTATTATGTATATCTATTTTTCATACAAATTGAAATTAATTTTGTGTATTTTAGTATATTTTTTATTCAAATTTTCGTCATTTTATGTGAATTTTGTATATTTATTTTCCTACAAATATACGTTCTTTTTTATCGGAATTTTGTTTATTTATTTTTTTGATATTCTCATTATTCTAGGTGTATTTGATATATATATATATATATATATATATATATATATATATATATATATATATATATATATATATATATATATATATATATATATATATATATATATATATATATATATATTATATATGTATTTTGAATATATATTTTCATAGAAATTTACTCTATTTTATGTGTATTCGTATATATATTTTGATACAAATTTACATTATTTATGTGTATTTCGCATATCTATTTCAATACAAATTTTCTTTATTGTATGTGCCTTTTGTATATTTATTTTGATGCAAATTTAATTATTTTATGTGTATTTTTGTATATATATTTTTAAACAAATATGCGTTATTATATGGGTATTTTGCATCTTTATTTTCATACAAATTTACATTATTTTATTGATTGTCTGTTTATTTATTTTGATACTATTTTACGTTATTCTGTGTATTTTGTATATCAAAATAAATACACTGAATATTAATAAAACAATGTAAATTATGAATAAAGTTGCAAAATACCATTTAACGCATTTTTTTAAATATATATACCAAAATACACATGAAAACTCATTTGTATTAAAATAAATATACAAATACATACAATAAAATCTGTATTGAAATAGATGTGCAAAAATACATATTACATTACATTACATTATTTAATGTATTTTGTACATATATTTCATGGAAATTTACGTTATCTTATGTGTATTTGTTTATATATTTTCATACAAATTTACATTATTTTATGTGTTTTGTATATGTATTTCAATAAAAATTGCCTAATTTCATTTGTATTTTGCATATCTATTTTCAAACAAATTTAAATTATTTTTGTGTATTTTTGTATTATTTTTATACAAATTTTTTTATTTGTATTTTATATATATTTTCCTACACACATATCTTTTAGAGAAATTTTGTTTATTTATTTTGATACGAATTTACATTATTTTATGTGCATCTTTTATATATATTTTCTATGTATTTACATTATTTTATGTGTATTTTTGCATATCAATTTCAATAAATATCTACCTTTTTGTATGTGTATTTTGTATATTTATTTTAATACAAATTTAATTATTTTATGTGTATTTTGTATACGTATTTACATTATTTAATGTGTATTTTGTTTATATATTTTTATACAAATTTACGTTATTATATGTGTATTTGAATATATATTTTGATAAAAATTTACACTATTTTATGTATTTTCTATATTTATTTCAATTCAAATTTAGCTTATTTTATGTCTTTTGTATATCTATTTTCATACAAATTTAATTATTTTTGTTTATTTTTGTATTAAGTTTTATACAATTTTACGTTAATTTATGTGTATTTTGTATATTTATATTTATACAAGTAAACATTCTTTTATTGGCATTTAGTTTATTTATTTTGATACGAATTTACATTATTTTATGTGTATTTTGTATACATTTTCTTATACGTATTTACTTCATTTTATGTGTATTTTGTATATATATTTTATAGAAATCTACGTTATTTTATGTGTATTCGTATGTACATTTTGAAACAAATTTACTTTGTTTTATATGTATTTTGCATATCTATTTCAATACAAATTTACCTTATTGTATGTGCATTTTGTATATTTATTGTAATACAAATTTAAATATTTTATGTGCATTTTGGTATATATATTTACATAAAAAATGCGTTGTTTTATGCGTATTTTGCATCTTTCTTTTCATACAAATTTACATTATTTTATTAATATTCTGTGTATTTATTTTGATATTATTTTACATTATTCTATTTGAGTTTTGTATATATTTTTTTTATACATATTTACATTATTTAATGTGTATTTTCTATATATATTTCATACAAATTTTCGTTATTTTAAGTGTATTTGTTTATATATTTTTATTCAATTTATATTATTTTATGTGTATTTTGTATATGTATTTCAATAGAAATTTACCTAATTTCATGTGTATTTTGTATATATATTTTATACAAATTTAAATTATTCTTTTTGTATTTTTGTATAGAGTTTTATTGAAATTTACAATATTTTATGTGTATTTTGTATATCTATTTTCATACAAATACAGATTCTTTTATTGATATTTTGTTTATTTATTTTGATGCGAATTTACATAGTTTAATGTGTATTGTGTATATATATTTTTATACGTATTTACGTCATTTCATGTGTATTTTGAATATATATTTCTATAGAAATATACGTTATTTTATATGTATTCGTATATATATTTTGAAACAAATATACATTGTTTTAGGTGCATTTTGCATATTTTTTCAATACAAATTTACCTTATTGTACGTGCATTTTGTATATTAATTTTAATTCAAATTTAGCTATTCTATGTGTATTTTTGTATATGTATTTTTATAAAAATATGCTTTATTTTATGGGTATTTTGCATCTTTATTTTCATACAAAATTACATTATTTTATTGATATTCTGTGTATTTATTTTGATACGATTTTACAGTATTCTATGTATATTTTGTATATCTATTTTATACCAATGTACGTTATTTTATGTGAATTTGTTTTCATTTCATACAAATTTACATTATTTTATGTGAATTTTGTACATGTATTTAAATACAAATTTAACTAATTATATGCGTATTTTGTATATCTATTTTCATACAAATTGAAATTAATTTTGTGTATTTTTGTATATGTTTTATTCAAATTTTCGTAAATTTATGTGTATTTTGTATATTTATTTTCCGACAAATATACGTTCTTTTATCGGAATTTTATTTATTTATTTTGATACGAATTTTCATTTTTTTTTAGGTGTATTTGATATATTTTTATACTTATTTACATAATTTTATATGTATTTTGAATATATATTTTCATAGAAATTTACTCTATATGTATATGTATAGAAAATACACAAGAAATAATCTAAATTCGTATCGAAATAAATGAACAAAATACCGATAAAATAATGTAATTTTAAATGAAAATATATATAGAAAATACACATAAAATAACGTAAATACAAATAAATATATACACATAAAATGATTTGAATTTGAATGAAAATAGATATAAAAATAAACTTAAAATAAGGCAAATTTATAATGAAATATATATACAAAATACACATAAAATAATGTAGATTTGTTTCAAAATATATATACGAATACACATAAAATAACGTAGATTTCTATAGAAATATATATACAAAATACACATGAAATGTTGTAAATACGTATAAAAATATATATACAAAATACACATTAAATAATGTAAATTCGTGTCAAAACAAATAATTAAAATATCAATAAAAGAATGTGTATTTGTATGAAAATACATATACAAAATACAAATAAAAGAACTTAAATTTGTATAAAACTATTTATAAAATACACAAAAATAAGTTAAATTTGTATGAAAATAAATATACAAAATACACATAAAATTAGGTAAATTTGTAAAGAAATACATATACAAAATACACAAAATAATGTAAATTTGAATGAAAATATATAAACAAATACACTTAAATTAACATAAATTTGTATAAAATATATATAAAAAATACTCATTAAATAATGTAAATATGTATAAAAAATATATATACAAAACACAAATAGAATAATGTAAAATCGTATTAAAATAAATACACAGAATGTAAATAAAATAATGTAAATTTGTATGAAAATAAAGATGCAAAATACCCATAAAATAACGCATTTTTTATAAATATACAAAATACACATGAAAGGATGTAAATATGTATAAAAATATGTATATACAAAATACACATTAAATAATGTAAATTCACGTCAAAATAAATAAACAAAATGTCAATAAAAGAATGTGTATTTGTATGAAAATAAATATACAAAATACACATAAGATAACATAAATTTGTATAAAACTATATACAAAAATACACAAAAATAATTTAAGTTTGTATGAAAATAAATATACAAAAAACACATATAATTAGGTAAATTTTTTTTGAAATACATATAAAAAATACACATAAAATACTGTAAATTTGAATGAAAATACATAAACAGATACACTTAAAATAACGTAAATTTGCATAAAAAAAATATATACAAAACTCAAACAGAATAATGTAAAATCGTATCAAAATAAATACACAGAATATTAATAAAATAATGTAAATTTGTATGAAAATAAAGAAGTAAAATACCCATAAAATAACGCATTTTTTTTAAATATATATACAAAAATACACATAAAAAAAATTATTTGTATTAAAATAAATATACAAAATACACATACAATAAGGTAAATCTGTATTGAAATAGATATGCAAAATACATATAAAATAATGTAAATTTTTTTCAAAATATATATACGAATACACATAAAATAACGTAGATTTGTATAAAAATATATATACAAAATACACGTAAAATGAAGTTAATACGTATAAAAAAATTTATACAAAATACACATAAAATAATGTAAATTCGTATCAAAATAAATAAACAAAATACCAATAAAAGAATGTGTATTTGTATAAATATAAATATACAAAATACACATAAAATAACGTAAATTTTTATAAAACTATATACAAAAATACACAGAAGTAATTAAATTCGTTTGAAAATAGATATACAAAATACAGATAAAATAAGCTAGATTTGAATTGAAATGTATATACAAAATACATAAAATAATGTAAATTTGTATCAAAATATTTAAAAAAATACATATAATAACGTGAATTTGTTTAAAAATATATAAACAAAATACACATTAAGTAATGTAAATACGTATAAAAAATATGTACAAAATACACATATAATCATGTAATTCGTATCAAACTAAATAAACAAAATAGCAATAAAATAATGTAAATTTGTATGAGAAAACATATACAAATACATATAAAATAACGCTAATTTCTATAAAAATATATGTCCAAAAATGAACGTAAAATAAATTAACTTTGGATAAAAATATATATACAAATCACACATTAAATAATGAAAATGCGTACATAAAATAACCTAAATTTGTATAAAACTATATACAAAAATACACAAAAATATTTTAAATCTGTATGAAAAGAAATATACAAAATACACATAAAATTAGGTTAATTTCTATTGAAATACATATACAAAATACACATAAAATAATGTAAATTTGAAAGAAAATATATAAACAAATACACATATAATAACGTAAATTTGTATGAAATATATATACAAAATACACATTAAATAATGTAAATATGTATAAAAAAATATATACAAAACACAAATAGAATAATGTAAAATCGTATCAAAATATATACACAGAATATTAATAAAATAATGTAAATTTGTATGAAAATTAAGATGCAAAATACCTATAAAATAACGCATTTTTTATAAAATTATTGATAGCAAAATACACATAAAATATTTGAATTTGTATCAAAATAAATATACAAAATGCACATACAATAAGGTAAATTTGTATTGAAATAGATATGCAAAATACATATAAAATAATGTAAATTTGTTTCAAAATATATATGCGAATACTCATAAAATAACATAATATTTATACAAATACACATTCTTTTATTGCTATAATGTTTATTTATATTTATACGAATTTACATTATTTTATGTGTATTTTGTTTAAATTTTTTATACGTATTTACATAATTTTATGTGTATTTTGTATATATATTTTTATAGAAATCTACGTTATTTTATGTGAATTCGTACATATATTTTGAAACAAATTTACATTGTTTTATATATACAATAAGGTAAATTTGTATTGAAATACATATGCAAAATACATATAAAGCAATGTAAATTTGTATGAAAATAAAGATGCAAAATACCCATAAAATAAAGCATATTTTTATAAAAATACATATACAAAAATACACATAGATTAATCAAATTTGTATTAAAATTAATATACAAAATGCACATACAATAAGGTAAATTTGTATTGAAAAAATATGCAAAATACACATAAAACAATGTAAATTTGTTTCAAAATATATATACGAATACACATAAAATAACGCAGATTTTTATAGAAATATATATACAAAATACACTTGAAATAATGTAAATACGTATAAAAATATATATACAAAATACACATTAAATAATGTTAATTCGTGTCAAAATAAATAAACAAAATATCATGAAAAGAATGTGTATTTGTATGAAAATAGATATACAAAATACATATAAAATAACCTAAATTTGTATAAAACTATAAAAAAAATACACAAAAATAATTTAAACTTGTATGAAAATAAATATACAAAAAACATATAAAATTAGGTAAATTTGTATTGAAATCCATATACAAAATACACATAAAATAATGTAAATTTGAATGAAAATATATAAACATATAGACTTAAAATAACGTAAATTTGTATTAAATATATATACAAAAAACACATTAAATAATGTAAATATGTATAAAAAAAATATACAAAACACAAATAAAATAATGTAAAATCGTATGAAAATAAATACAGAAAATATTAATAAAATAATGTAAATTTGTATGAAAATTAAGATGCAAAATACCCATAAAATAACGCATTTTTTTAAAAAATATATATACGAAAAAACTTAAAATATTTGATTTTGTATTAAAATAAATAGATATACAAAATACACATAAAATAAGCTAAATTAAATGAAAAATATATACAAAATACACATAGAATAATGTAAAATCGTGTCAAAATAAATACACAGAATATCAATAAAATAATGTAATTTTGTATGAAAATAAAGATGCAAAATACCCATAAAATAAAGCATATTTATTTAAAAATACATATACAAAAATACACATAGAATAATTAAATTTGTATTAAAATTAATATACAAAATGCACGTACAATAAGGTAAATTTGTATTGAAAAAATATACAAAATGCACATTAAAGCGTAAATTTGTTTAAAAATCTATATACGAATACACATAAAATAACGCAGATTTCTATAGAAATATATATACAAAATACACTTGAAATAATGTAAATACGTATAAAAATATATATACAAAATACACATTATATAATGTTAATTCGTGTCAAAATAAATAAACAAAATATCATGAAAAGAATGTGTATTTGTATGAAAATAGATATACAAAATACACATAAAATAACCTAAATTTGTATAAAACTATATACAAAAATACACAAAAATAATTTAAACGTATGAAAATGAATATACAAAAAACATATAAAATTAGGTAAATTTGTATTGAAATACATATACAAAATACTCATAAAATAAGCTAAATTTGAATTGAAATGTATATACAAAATACATAAAATAATGTAAATTTGTATCAAAATACTTATACAAATACACATATAATAACGTAAATTTGTATAAAAATATATAAACAAAATACACATTAAATAATGTAAATACGTATAAAAAAATGTACAAAATACACAAATAATCATGTAATTCGTATCAAAATAAATAGACAAAATACTAATAAAAAAATGTAAATTTCTATGAGAAAACATATACAAAATACACATAAATAACGCAAATATCAATAAAAATATATATAATATAATATATTTTTAAACATTTTTAAAATATTTAATGAATATTTTGTATATATATTTTATCCAAATTTACGTTATGTTATATGTATTTGTTTATATATTTTCATACAAATTTACATTATTTTATGTGAGTTTTGTATATGTATTTCAATACAAATTTGCCTAACTTTATGTGTATTTTGCATTTCTATTTTCAAACAAATTTAAATTTTTTTTGTGTATTTTTGTATATATTTTTATACAAATTTTAGTTATTTTATTTGTTTTTTGCATATATATTTTCCTACAAATATACATTCTTTTATTGGAATTTTGTGTATTTAATTTTTACGAATTTACATTATTTTATGTGTATTTTGTATATATATTTTTCTACGTATTTAAATTATTTTATGTCTATTTTATATATACATTTTCATAAAAATTTACGTTATTTTATTGTGTGTATTCGTATATATTTTGAAACAAATTTTATACAAATTCATGTTATTTTATGTGTATTTGTATATATATTTTCATACAAATTTATATTATTTTATGTGTATTCTTACATATATTTTATTACAAATTTACCTTATTTTATGTTTATTTTGTATATTTATTTCATTTAATATAATCAAATTTAAATTTATTGTATATGCATTTTGTATATTAATTTTAATACAAATTTAATTACTCTATGTGTATTTTTCTATATGTATTTTTATAAAAATCTGCTTTATTTTATGGGTATTTTGCATCTTTATTTTCATACAAATTTACGTTATTTTATTGATATTCTGCTCATTCATTTTGATACGATTTGACATTATTCTATGTGTATTTTGTATTTATTTTTCATACAAATTTACGTTATTTTATGTGTATTTGTTTATATATTTTAACACAAATTTACAATATTTTATGGGTATTTTGTATATATATTTCAAAGAAATTTACCTAGTTTTATGTGTATTTTGAATTTCTATTTTCATTCAAACTCAAATTATTTTTATGTATTTTTGTATATATTTCAATACAAATTTTAGTTAGGTTATGTGAATTTTGTAAATCTATTTTCATTCAAATATATATTATTTTATTGGTATTTTGTTGATTTATATTGATACGAATTTACATTATTTTATATGTACTTTGTATATATATTTTTATACGCATTTACATTATTTAATATTTATTTTGAGTATAAAATTTTATACAAATTCATGGTATTTTATGTGTATTTGTATATATATTTTCATATAAATTTACATTATTTTATGTGTATTTTGTACATATATTTCATTACAAATTTACCTTATTTTATTTTGTATGTGTATTTTGTACATTTATATTTATACAAATACACATTCTTTTATTGGTATTTTGTTTATTTATTTTGTTTCGATTTTACATTATTTTATGTGTATTTTGTTTACATTTTTTTATACGTATTTACTTAATTTTATGTGTATTTTGTATATATATTTTTATAGAAATCTACGTTATTTTATGTGTATTCTTACATATATTTTGAAACAAATTTACATTGTTTTATATGTACAATAAGGTAAATTTGTATTGAAATAGATATGCAAAATACATATTAAGCAATGTAAATTTGTTTCAAAATATGTATACGAATACACCTAAAATAACGTAGATTTCTATAAAAATATATATACAAAATACCCATAAAATGAAGTAAATACGTATAAAAAATGTATACAAAATACACATAAAATAATGTAAATTCGTATCAAAATAAATAAACAAAATACCAATGAAAGAATGTGTATTTGTATAAATATAAATATAAAAAATACACATAAAATAACGTAAATTTATATAAAACTATATACAAAAATACACAGAAGTAATTAAATTTGTATGAAAATATATACAAAACAAACAGAAAATAAGCTAAATTTGAATTGAAATATATATACAAAATACATGAAATAAAGTAAATTGGTATCAAAATATTTATACAAATAGACATATAATAACGTAAATTTGTATGAAAATATATAAACAAAATACACATTAAATAATGTAAATACGTATAAAAAAATGTGTACAAAATACACATATAATCATGTAATTCGTATCAAAATAAATAAACAAAATACCAATAAAATAATATAAATTTGTATGAGTAAACGTGTATAAATATAAATGTACAAAATACACATACAAAATAAACATAAAATAAGGTAAATTTGCAATGAAATATATATACAAAATACACATAAAATAATGTAAATTTATATGAAAATATATATACAAATACACATAAAATACCATGAATTTGTATAAAATTATATATATTAAAAATAAATATTAAATAATGTAAATGCGTATAAAAATAAATATAAAAAAATCATATAAAATAATGTAAATTCGTATCAATATAAATCAACAAAATACCAATAAAATAATATATATTTGAATGAAAATAGATTTACAAAATACACATAACATAACTAAAATTTGTATTGAAATATATACAAAAATACATAAAAATAATTTGAGTTTGTATGAAAATAGATATTCAAAATACACAAAAAACTAGGTAAATTTCTTTTGAAATATATATACAAAATACCCATAAAATATTGTAAATTTGTGTCAAAATATATAAACAAATACACATAAAATAACGTAAATTTGTATGAAAAATATTTACAAAATACACATAGAATAATGTCAAATCGTATCAAAATGAATGAGCAGAATATCAATAAAATAACGTAAATCTGTATGAAAATAAAGATGCAAAATACCCATAAAATAAAGCATATTTTTATAAAAATACATATAAAAAATACACATAGAAAAATTAAATTTGTATTAAAATTAATATACAAAATGCATATACAATAAGGTAAATTTGTATTGAAAAAATATGCAAAATACAAATAAAAGTGTAAATTTGTTTAAAAATCTATATACGAATACACATAATATAACGTAGATTTCTATAGAAATATATATACAAAATACACATGAAATGATGTAAATACGTATAAAAATATATATACAAAATACACATTAAATAATTTAAATTCTCGTCAAAATAAATAAACAAAATATCAATAAAAGAATGTGTATTTGTATGAAAATAGATATACAAAATACTCATAAAATAACCTAAGTTTGTATAAAACTATATACAAAAATACACAAAAATAATTTAAATTTGTATGGAAATAAATATACAAAACACACATAGAATTAGGTAAATTTGTATTGAAATACATATACAAAATACACATAAAATACTGTAAATTTGAATGAAAATACATAAACAAATACACTTAAAATAACATAAATTTGTATAAAAAAATATATACAAAACACAAATAGAATAATGTAAAATCGTATCAAAATAAATACACAGAATATTAATAAAATAATGTAAATTTGTATGAAAATAAAGAAGCAAAATACCCATGAAATATATATACAAAAATACACATAAAATTTTTTATTTGTATTAAATAAATATACAAAATACATATACAATAAGGTAAATCTGTATTGAAATAGATATGCAAAATACATATAAAACAATGTAAATTTGTTTCAAAATATATATACGAATACACATTAAATAACGTATATTTGTATAAAAATATATATACAAAATACACGTAAAATGAAGTAAATACGTATAAAAAAAATGTATACAAAATACACATAAAATAATGTAAATTCGTATCAAAATAAATAAACAAAATACCAATAAAAGAATGTGTATTTGTATAAATATAAATATACAAAATACACATAAAATAACGTAAATTTGTATAAAACTATATACAAAAATACACAGAAGTAATTAAATTCGTATGAAAATAGATATACAAAATACAGATAAAATAAGCTAAATTTGAATTGAAATGTATATACAAAATACATAAAATAATGTAAATTTGTATCAAAATATTTATAAAAATACATATAATAACGTAAATTTGTTTAAAAATATATAAACAAAATACACATTAAGTAATGTAAATACGTATAAAAAATATGTACAAAATACATATATAATCATGTAATTCGTATCAAACTAAATAAACAAAATAGCAATAAAATAATGTAAATTTGTATGAGAAAACATATACAAATACATATAAAATAACGCTAATTTCTATAAAAATATATGTCCAAAAATGAACGTAAAATAAGTTAACTTTGGATAAAAATATATATACAAAATACACATTAAATAATGTAAATGCGTACATAAAATAACCTAAATTTGTATAAAACAATATACAAAAATACACAAAAATAATTTAAATTTGTATGAAAAGAAATATACAAAATACACATAAAATTAGGTTAATTTCTATTGAAATACATATACAAAATACACATAAAATAATGTAAATTTGAAAGAAAATATATAAACAAATACACATATAATAACGTAAATTTGTATGAAATATATATACAAAATACACATTAAATAATGTAAATATGTATAAAAAAATATATACAAAACACAAATAGAATAATGTAAAATCGTATCAAAATATGTACACAGAATATTAATAAAATAATGTAAATTTGTATGAAAATTAAGATGCAAAATATATATAAAATAACGCATTTTTTATATAATTATTGATACCAAAATACACATAAAATATTTGAATTTGTATCAAAATAAATATACAAAATGCACATACAATAAGGTAAATTTGTATTGAAATAGATATGCAAAATACATATAAAATAATGTAAATTTGTTTCAAAATATATATGCGAATACACATAAAATAACGTAGATTTCTATAAAAATACATATACAAAATACACATAAAATTAAGTAAATACGTATAAAAAAATGTATACAAAATACAAATAAAATAATGTAAATTCGTATAAATATAAATAAACAATATAGCAATAAAAGAATGTGTATTTGTATAAATATAAATATACAAAATGCACATAAAATAACGTTAATTTATATAAAACTATATACATAAAATAACGCAAATTTCTATAAAAATATATGTACAAAAATTAACATAAAATAAATTTGCATATAAAAATATATACAAAACACACATTAGATAATGTAAATGAGTATAAAAATATGTATACAAAATACCTATGAAATAATCTAAATTAGTATCGAATTAAATTAAGAAAATGCCAATATAATAATGTAGTTTTGGATGAAAATATATATACAAAATACACATAAAATAACCTAAATACAAATACAAATATACACATAAAATAATTTAAAATTGAATGAAATAAATATACAAAATAAACATAAAATAATGTAAATTTGTAATGAAATATATGAAAAAATACACATAAAATAATATAAATTTGTATGAAAATATATATACAAATACACATTAAATAACATGAATTTGTATAAAATTTGTATCAAAATATATACGAATACACACAATAAAATAACGTAATTTTTTTATGAAAATGTATATACAAAATACACATAAAATAATGTAAATTTGTATAAAAATATATAAACAAATACACATAAAATAATGTAAATTTGGATAAAATATATATACAAAATAAACCTTAAATAATGTAAATATGTAAAAAAAATATATACAAAATACACATAAAATAATGTTAAATCGTATCAAAATAAATGAAGAGAATATCAATAAAATAATGTAAATTTGTATGAAAATAAAGCTGCAAAATATCCATATAATAACGCATATTTGCATAAAAATATATATACAAAAATACATATAAAATAATTAAATTTGAATTAAAATAAATATACAAAATGTACGTACAATTAAGAAAATTTGTATTGAAATAGATATGCAAAATACACATCAATAATGTAAATTTGTATCAAAATATATATACGAATACTCATAAAATAAGGAAAAGTTCTATGAAAATATACATACAAAATAGATATACAAAATACACATATAACTAGTTAAATTTGTATTTAAATACATGTACAAAAAACACATAAAATAATGTAGATTTGTATGAAATGAAAACAAATACATTTTATATAAAATATATATACAAAATACACATAGAATAATGTAAAATCATACCAAATAAATACACAGAATATCAATAAAATAATGTAAATTTGTATGAAAATAAAGATGCAAAATACCCATAAAATAAAGCATATTTTTATAAAAATACATACACAAAAATACACATAGATTAATCAAATTTGTATTAAAATTAATATACAAAATGCACATACAATAATGTAAATTTGTATTGAAAAAATATGCAAAATACACATAAAACAATGTAAATTTGTTTCAAAATATATATACGAATACACATAAAATAACGTAGATTTCTATAGAAATATATATACAAAATACACTTGAAATAATGTAAATACGTATAAAAATATATATACAAAATACACATTAAATAATGTTAATTCGTGTCAAATAAATAAAAAAAATATCATGAATAGAATGTGTATTTGTATGAAAATAGATATACAAAATACACATAAAATAACCTAAATTTGTATAAAACTATATACAAAAATAAACAAAAATAATTTAAACTTGTATGAAAATAAATATACAAAAAACATAAAATTAGGTAAATTTGTATTGAAATACATATACAAAATACACATAAAATAATGTAAATTTGAATGAAAATATATAAACATATAGACTTAAAATAACGTAAATTTGTATCAAATATATATATACAAAAAAGACATTAAAAAATGTAAATATGTATAAAAAATATATACAAAACACAAATAAAATAATGTAAAATCGTATCAAAATAAATACAGAAAATATTAATAAAATAATGTAAATTTGTATGAAAATTAAGATTCAAAATACCCATGTCATGTGTATTCGTATATATATTTTGAAACAAATTTACATTGTTTATATGTATTTTGCATATCTATTTTTGTGTATTCTGTATTTATTTTTGTTATACATAGAATAATGTAAAATCGTATCAAAATAAGTACACAGAATATCAATAAAATAATTTAAATTTGTATGAAAACAAAGATGCAAAATACCCATAAGATAAAGCATATTTTTTTTTAAAAATACATATACAAAAATACACTTAGAATAATTAAATTTGTATTAAAATTAATATACAAAATGCACACATACAATAAGGTAAATTTGTATTGAAAAAAAACGCAAAATACAAATAAAACATTGTAAATTTGTTTCAAAATATATATACGAATACACATAAAATAACGTAGATTTCTATAGAAATATATATACAAAATACACTTGAAATTATGTAAATACGTATAAAAATATATATATAAAATACAAATTAAGTAATGTGAATTCGTGTCAAAATAAATAAACAAAATATCATGAAAAGAATGTGTATTTGTATGAAAATAAATAATAGATAATAAATTTGTATGAAATATATATATAAGATATACATTAAATAATGTAAATATGTATAAAAAAAATATATACAAAAAACAAATAGAATAATGTAAGATCGTATCAAAATAAATACACCGAATATTAATAAAATAATGTAAATTTGTATGAAAATAAAGATGCAAAATTCCCATCAAATAGCGCATTTCTTATAAAAATATATATACCAAAATACACATAAAATATTTAAATTTGTATTGAAATAAATGTACAAAATGCACATACAATAAGGTAAACTTCTATTGAAAGAGATATGCAAAAATACATATAAAACAAAGTAAATTTGTTTCAAAATATATATACGAATACACATAAAATAACGTAGATTTCTATAAAAATATATATACAAAAACCACATAAAATTAGGTAAATACGTATAAAAAAATGTAAACAAAATACACATAAAATAATATAAATTCGAAACAAAATAAATAAACAAAATACCAATAAAAGAATGTGTATTTGTATAAATATAAATGTACAAAATACACATACAAAATAAACATAAAATAAGGTAAATTTGTAATGAAATATATGTACAAAATACACATAAAATAATGTAAAGTTATATGAAAATATATATACAAAAACACATAAAATACCATGAATTTGTATAAAATTATATATTCAAAATAAATATTAAATAATGTAAATGCGTATAAAAATATATATAAAAAGTACATATAAAATAATGTAAATTCGTATCAATATAAATCAACAAAATACCAATAAAATAATATATATTTGATTGAAAATAGATTTACAAAATACACATAACATAACTAAAATTTGTATTGAAATATATACAAAAATACATAAAAATAATTTGAGTTTGTATGAAAATAAATATTAAAAATACACATAAAATAGGTAAATTTCTTTTGAAATATATATACAAAATACCCATAAAATATTGTAAATTTGTGTCAGAATATATAAACAAATACACATAAAATAACGTAAATTTGTTTCAAAAATATATACAAAATACACATAGAATAATGTCAAATCGTATCAAAATGAATGAGCAGAATATCAATAAAATAACGTAAATTTGTATGAAAATAAAGATGCAAAATACCCATAAAATAAAGCATATTTTTATAAAAATACATATACAAAAATACACATAGAATAATTAATTTGTATTAAAATTAATATACAAAATGCATATACAATAAGGTAAATTTGTATTGAAAAAATATGCAAAATACACATAAAAGTGTAAATTTGTTTAAAAATCTATATACGAATACACATAATATAACGTAGATTTCTATAGAAAGATATACAAAATACACATGAAATGATGTAAATACGTATAAAAATATATATCCAAAATACACATTAAATAATTTAAATTCTCGTCAAAATAAATAAACAAAATATCAATAAAAGAATGTGTATTTGTATGAAAATAGATATACAAAATACTCATAAAATAACCTGTTTGTATAAAACTATATACAAAAATACACAAAAATAATTTAAATTTGTATGAAAATAAATATACAAAATACACAAAATTATTTTGTATATCTATTTTATACAAATGTACGTTATTTTATGTGAATTTGTTTTCATTTCATACAAATTTACATTATTTTATGTGTATTTTGTACATGTATTTAAATACAAATTTAACTAATTACATATTTTTATAAAAATACATATACAAAAATACACATAGATTAATCAAATTTGTATTAAAATTAATATACAAAATGCACATACAATAAGGTAAATTTGTATTGAAAAAATATGCAAAATACACATAAAACAATGTAAATTTGTTTCAAAATATATATTCGAATACACATAAAATAACGCAGATTTCTATAGAAATATATATACAAAATACACTTGAAATAATGTAAATACGTATAAAAATATATATACAAAATACACATTAAATAATGTTAATTCGTGTCAAAATAAATAAACAAAATATCATGAAAAGAATGTGTATTTGTATGAAAATAGATATACAAAATACACATAAAATAACCTAAATTTGTATAAAACTATAAACAAAAATACACAAAAATGATTTAAACTTGTAGGAAAATAAATATACAAAAAACATATAAAATTAGGTAAATTTGTATTGAAATACATATACAAAATACACATAAAATAATGTAAATTTGAATGAAAATATATAAACATATAGACTTAAAATAACGTAAATTTGTATCAAATATATATACAAAAAACACATTAAATAATGTAAATATGTATAAAAAATATATACAAAACACAAATAAAATAATGTAAAATCGTATCAAAATAAATACAGAAAATATTAATAAAATAATGTAAATTTGTATGAAAATTAAGATGCAAAATACCCATAAAATAACGCATTTTTTATAAAAATATATATACGAAAAAACATAAAATATTTGATTATGTATTAAAATAAATAGATATACAAAATACACATAAAATAAGCTAAATTTGAATTGAAATATATATACAAAATACATAAAATAATGTAAATTTGTATCAAAATACCTATACAAATACACATATAATAACGTAAATTTGTATAAAAATATATAAACAAAATACACATTAAATAATGTAAATACGTATAAAAAAAGTAAAAAACACAAATAATCATGTAATTCGTATCAAAATAAATAGACAAAATACCAATAAAATAATGTAAATTTCTATGAGAAAACATACACAAAATACACATAAATAACGCAAATATCAATAAAAATATATATAATATAATATATTTTTATACATATTTAAAATATTTAATGTATATTTTGTATATATATATTTTATCCAAATTTACGTGATTTTATATGTATTTGTTTATATATTTTCATACAAATTTACATTATTTTATGTGAGTTTTGTATATGTATTTCAATACAAATTTGCCTAACTTTATGTGTATTTTGCATATCTATTTTCAAACAAATTTAAATTATTTTTGTGTATTTTTGTATATATTTTTATACAAATTCTAGTTATTTTATTTTTTTTGTATATATATTTTCCTACAAATATACATTCTTTTATTGGAATTTTGTGTATTTAATTTTTTTGCCAATTTACATTATTTTATGTGTATTTTGTATATATATTTTTCTACGTATTTAAACTATTTTATGTGTATTTTATATATACATTTTCATAAAAATTTACGTTATTTTATTGTGTGTATTCGTATATATTTTGAAACATTTTATACAAATTCATGTTATTTTATGTGTATTTGTATATATATTTTCATACAAATTTATATTATTTTATGTGTATTCTTACATATATTTTATTACAAATTTACCTTATTTTATGTTTATTTTGTATATTTATTTCATTCAATTTTAAATTATTTAATGTGTATATTTGTATTTGTATTTAGGTTATTTTATGTGTGTTTTCTATATATATTTTCATCCAAAATTACATTATTTTATTGTTATTTTCTTAATTTAACTCGATACGAATTTAGATTATTTCATAGGTATTTTGTATACATATTTTTATACTCATTTACATTATCTAATGTGTGTTTTGTATATATATTTTTATGGAAACTAATTTTATGTGCATTTTTGAACATATATTTTTATAGAAACTTAAAACGTTATTTTATGTGTATTTTGTATATGTTTTCTCATACAAATTTACATTATTTAATTAGTTTTTTGTTTATTTATTTTGATACGAATGACTTGATTATTGGTGTATTTTGTAAATATTTTTATACGTATTTACATTACTTAATGTGTATTTTGTTTATATATTTTTTTACAAATTTACGTTATTATATGTGTATTTGTTAAAAATATTTTGAAACGAATTTACTTTATTTTATGTATTTTGTATATATATTTCAATTCAAATTTAACTTATTTTGTGTGTATTTTGTATATCTATTTTCATGCAAATTTAATTACTTCTGTGTATTTTTGTATATAGTTTTATACAAATTTACGTTATTTTATGTGCATTTTGTATATTTATATTTATACAAATACACATTCTCTTATTGGTATTTTGTTTATTTATATTTATACGAATTTACATTATTTTATGTGTATTTTGTATACATTTTTGATTCGTATTTACTTAATTTTATTTGTATTTTGTATATATATATTTATAGAAATCAACGTTATTTTATGTGTATTCGTATATATATTTTGAAACAAATTTACATTGTTTTATATGTTTTTTGCATATCTATTTCTATACAAATTTACCTTATTGTATATGCATTTTGTATAATTATTTTAATACAAATTCAAATATTTTATGTGTATTTTGGTATATATAATTTTATAAAAAATGCGTTATTTTATAGGTATTTTGCATCTTAGTTTTCATACAAATGTACATTATTTTATTAATATTCTGTGTATATATTTTGATACGATTTTATATTATACTATTTGTGTTTTGTATATATTTTTTTATACATATTTTCATTATTTAATGTGTATTTTTTATATATATTTTATACAAATTAACGTCATTTTAAGTGTATTTGTTTATATAATTTCATTCAAATTTACATTATCTTAAGTGTATTTTGTATATGTATTTCAATACAAATTTACCTAATTTTATGTGTATTTTGTATATTTATTTTCATACAAATTAAAATAATTTTGTGTTTTTTTGTATATACATATAGAGTAAATTTCCATGAAAATATATATTCAAATAAGTATAAAAATATATATATCAAATACACCTAAAAAAATGAAAATTCGTATCAAAATAAATAAACAAAATTCCGATAAAAGAACGTATATTTGTAGGAAAATAAATATACAAAATACACATAAAATTACGAAAATTTGAATAAAAATATATACAAAAAAACAAAAAAATATATTTAAATTTGTATGAAAATAGATATACAAAATAGACATATAATTAGTTAAATTTGTATTTAAATACATGTACAAAATACACATAAATTATTGTAAATTTGTATGAAATGAAAACAAATTCACATAAAATAACGTACATTTGTATAAAATAGATTTACAAAATATACATAGAATAATGTAAAATCGTATCAAAATAAATACACAGAATATCAATAAAATAATGTAATTTTGTATGAAAATAAAGATGCAAAATACCCATAAAATAAAGCATATTTTTTTAAAATACATATACAAGAATACACATAGAATAACTAAATTTGTATTAAAATTAATATACAAAATGCACGTACAATAAGGGAAATTTGTATTGAAAAAATATACAAAATGCACATAAAACAATGTATATTTGTTTCAAAATATATATACGAATACACATAAAATAACGTATATTTCTATAGAAATATATATACAAAATACACATGAAATGACGTAAATACGTATAAAAATATATATACACAATACACATTAAATAATGTAAATTCGCATCAAAATAAATAAACAAAATATCAATAAAAGAATGTGTATTTGTATGAAAATATATATACAAAATACACATAAAATATTGTAAATTTGTATAAAACTCTATTAAAAAAATACACAAAAATAATTTAAATTTGTATAAAAATATATATACAAAATACACATAAAACTAGTTAAATTTCTATTGAAATACATATACAAATAAAATAATGTAAATTTGAATGAAAATATATAAACAAATACACTCAAAATAACGTAAATTTGTATGAAATATATATAGAAAATACACATTAAATAATGTAAATATGTATAAAAAAATATATACAAAACACAAATAGAATAATGTAAAATAGTATCAAAATAAATACACAGAATATTAATAAAATAATGTAAATTTGTATGAAAATAAAGACGCAAAATACCCATAAAACTACGCATTTTTTATGAAAATATTTATACCAAAATACACATAACATACAAAATGCACATACAATAAGGTAAATTTGTATTGAAATAGATATGCAAAATACACATAAAACAATGTAAATTTGTTTCAAAATATATATACGAATACACATAAAATAACGTAGGTTTCTATAAAAATCTATATACAAAATATACATAAAATGAAGTAAATACGTATAAGAAAATGTATACAAAATACACATAAAATAATGTAAACTCGTATCAAAATAAATAAACTAAATGCCAATAAAAGAATGTTTACTTGTATAAATATAAATATACAAAACACATATAAAATAACGTAAAATTGTATAAAACTATATACAAAAATAAACAAAAATAATTAAATTTGTATGAAAATAGATATACAAAAGACACATAAAATAAGCTAAATTTGAATTGAAATAAATATTTCTATACATAAAATAATGTAAATTTGTATCAAAATATATATTCAAATACACATATATTAAAATTAATATACAAAATGCGTATATAATAAGGTAAATTTGTATTGAAAAAATATGCAACATAACGTTTACTCATACAAATTTATATTATTTTATTGGTATTTTGTTTATTTATTTTGATACGAATTACATGATTATATGTGTATTTTGTACATATTTTTTTATACGTATTTACATTATTTAATGTGTATTTTGTTTATATATTTTCATACAAATTTACGTTATTATATGTGTATTTGTATAAATATTTTGATACAAATTTACTTTATTTCATGTATTTTGTATATATATTTCAATTCAAATTTAGCTTATTTTGTGTGTATTTTGTATATATTTTCATACAAATTTAGTTACTTCTGTGTATTTTTGTATATAGTTTTATATAAATTTACGTTATTTTATGTATATTTTGTATATTTATATTTATACAAATACACATTCTTTTATTGCTATTTTGTTTATTTATTTTGATACGAATTTACATTATTTTATGTGTATTTTGTATACATTTTTTTATACGTATTTACTTCATTTTATGTGTATTTTGTATATATTTTTATAGAAATCTACGTTATTATATGTGTATTCGTATATATATTTTGAAACAAATTTACATTGTTTTATATGTATTTTGCATATCTATTTCAATACAAATTTACCTTATTATATGTGTTTTTTGTATATTTATTTTAATACAAATTTAATTTTTTGATGTGTATTTTGGTATATATATTTTTATAAATAAAAAAAAGCGTTATTTTATGGGTATTTTGCTTCTTTATTTTCATACAAATTTACATTATTTTATTAATATTCTGTGTATTTATTTTGATACGATTTTACATTATTCTATTTGTGTTTTGTACATATTTTTTTATACAAATTTACGTTATTTTAAGTGTATTTGTTTATGTATTTTCATTCAAATTTACATTATTTTATGTGTATTTTGTGTATGTATTTCAATACAAATTTACCTAATTTCATGTGTATTTTGTATATTTATTTTCTTACAAATTTAAAATATTTTTGTGTATTTTTGTATATAGTTTGATACAAATTTAGGTTATTTTATGTGTATTTTGTATATCTATTTTCATACAAATACACATTCTTTTATTGATATTTTGTTTATTTATTTTGACGCGAATTTTATGTGAATTTGTTTTCATTTCATACAAATTTACATTATTTTATGTGTATTTTGTACATGTATTTAAATACAAATTTAACTAATTATATGTGTATTTTGTATATCTATTTTCATACAAATTGAATTTTTTTTTTTGTATATATTTTTATTCAAATTTTCGTAATTTTATAAAAATATATATACCAAAATACACATAAAATATTTAAATTTGCATTGAAATAAATATACAAAATGCACATACAATAAGGTAAATTTGTATTGAAAGAGATATGCAAAAATACATATAAAACAATGTAAATTTGTTTCAAAATATATATACGAATACAAATAAAAAAACGTAGATTTCTATAAAAATATATATACAAAATACACATAAAATTAAGTAAATACGTATAAAAAATGTATACAAAATACACATAAAATAATGTAAATTCAAATTAAAATAAATAAACAAAATACCAATAAAAGAATGTGTATTTGGATAAATATAAATATACAAAATACACATACAAAATAAACATAAAATAAGGTAGATTTGTAAAAAAATATATGTACAAAATACACATAAAATAATGTATATATATATATATATAAATATATATACAAATACACATAAAATACCATGAATTTGTATAAAAATATATATTCAAAATAAATATTAAATAATGTAAAAGCGTATAAAAATATATATACAAATACAGATACAAAAATACACATCGAATAATTAAATTTGTATTAAAATTAATATACAAAATGCGTATATAATAAGGTAAATTTGTATTGAAAAAATATGCAACATACACGTTTACTCATACAAATTTATATTATTTTATTGGTATTTTGTTTATTTATTTTGATACGAATTACATGATTATATGTGTATTTTGTACATATTTTTTATACGTATTTACATTTTTTAATGTGTATTTTGTTTATATATTTTCATACAAATTTACGTTATTATATGTGTATTTGTATAAATATTTTGATACAAATTTACTTTATTTCATGTATTTTGTATATATATTTCAATTCAAATTTACCTTACTTTGTGTGTATTTTGTATATATTTTCATACAAATTTAATTACTTCTGTGTATTTTTGTATATAGTTTTATATAAATTTACGTTATTTTATGTGTATTTTGTATATTTATATTTATACAAATACACATTCTTTTATTGGTATTTTGTTTATTTATTTTGATACGAATTTACATTATTTTATGTGTATTTTGTATACATTTTTTTATACGTATTTACTTCATTTTATGTGTATTTTGTATATATATTTTTATAGAAATCTACGTTATTTTATGTGTATTCGTATCTATATTTTGAAACCAATTTACATTGTTTTATATGTATTTTGCATATCTATTTCAATACAAATTTACCTTATTGTATGTGTTTTTTGTATATTTATTTTAATACAAATTTAATTTTTTTATGTGTATTTTGGTATATATATATATTTATAAAAAAAATGCGTTATTTTATGGGTATTTTGCTTCTTTATTTTCATACAAATTTACATTATTTTATTAATATTCTGTGTATTTATTTTGATACGATTTTACATTATTCTATTTGTGTTTTGTACATATTTTTTATACAAATTTACGTTATTTTAAGTGTATTTGTTTATGTATTTTAATTCAAATTTACATTATTTTATGTGTATTTTGTGTATGTATTTCAATACAAATTTACCTAATTTTATGTGTATTTTGTATATTTATTTTCATACAAATTTAAAATATTTTTGTGTATTTTTGTATATAGTTTGATACAAATTTAGGTTATTTTATGTGTATTTTGTATATTTTTTTTCATACAAATACACATTCTTTTATTGATATTTTGTTTATTTATTTTGACGCGAATTTTATGTGAATTTGTTTTCATTTCATACAAATTTACATTATTTTATGTGTATTTTGTACATGTATTTAAATACAAATTTAACTAATTATATTTGTATTTTGTATATCTATTTTCATACAAATTGAAATTTATTTTTTTGTTTTTTTTGTATATATTTTTATTCAAATATTCGTAATCTTATAAAAATATATATACCAAAATACACATAAAATATTTAAATTTGCATTGAAATAAATATACAAAATGCACATAAAATAAGGTAAATTTGTATTGAAAGAGATATGCAAAAATACATATAAAACAATGTAAATTTGTTTCAAAATATATATACGAATACAAATAAAAAAACGTAGATTTCTATAAAAATATATATACAAAATACACTTAAAATTAAGTAAATACGTATAAAAAAATGTATACAAAATACACATAAAATAATGTAAATTCGAATTAAAATAAATAAACAAAATACCAATAAAAGAATGTGTATTTGGATAAATATAAATATACAAAATACACATACAAATAAACATAAACTAAGGTAGATTTATAAAAAAATATATGTACAAAATACACATAAAATAATGTAAATTTATATAAAAATATATATACAAATACACATAAAATACAATGAATTTGTATAAAAATATATATTCAAAATAAATATTAAATAATGTAAAAGCGTATAAAAATATATATACAAAGTACATATAAAATAATGTAAACTCGTATCAATATAAATCAACAAAACACCAATAAAATAATATATATTTGAATGAAAATAAATTTACAAAATACACATAACATAACTAAAATTTGTATTAAAATATATACAAAAATACATAGAAATAATTTGAGTTTTTATGAAAATAGATATACAAAATACACATAAAACTAGGTAAATTTCTTTTGAAATGTATATACAAAATACCCATAAAATATTGTAAATTTGTGTCAAACTATATAAACAAATACACATAAAATAACGTAAATTTGTATGAAAAATATATACAAACTACACATAGAATAATTTCAATTCGTATCAAAATGATTGAGCAGAATATCAATAAAATAATGTAAATTTGTATGAAAATAAAGATGCAAATATTATGTGTATTTGTATATATATTTTTATATAAATTTACATTATTTTATGTGTATTTTGTACATATATTTTTTTACAAATCTACCTTATTTTATGTTTATTTTGTATGTGTATTTTGTATATTTATAAAAATACAGATACAAAAATACACATCGAATAATTAAATTTGTATTAAAATTAATACACAAAAGGCGTATATAATAAGGTAAATTTGTATTGAAAAAATATGCAACATACACGTTTACTCATACAAATTTATATTATTTTATTGGTATTTTGTTTATTTATTTTGATACGAATTACATGATTATATGTGTATTTTGTATATATTTTTAAACATAAAATAACGTAAACTTGTATGAAAAATATATACAAAATACACATAGAATAATGTCAATTCGTATCAAAATGAATGAGCAGAATATCAATAAAATAATGTAAATTTGTATGAAAAAAAAAGATGCAAAATACCCAAAAAAATAAAGCATATGTTTATAAAAATACAGATACAAAAATACACATCGAATAATTAAATTTGTATTAAAATTAATATACAAAATGCGTATATAATAAGGTAAATTTGTATTGAAAAAATATGCAACATACACGTTTACTCATACAAATTTATATTATTTTATTGGTATTTTGTTTATTTATTTTGATACAAATTACATGATTATATGTGTATTTTGTACATATTTTTTTATACGTATTTACATTATTTAATGTGTATTTTGTTTATATATTTTCATACAAATTTACGTTATTATGTGTATTTGTATAAATATTTTGATACAAATTTACTTTATTTCATGTATTTTGTATATATATTTCAATTCAAATTTACGTTATTTTATGTGTATTTTGTATATTTATATTCATACAAATACACATTCTTTTATTGGTATTTTGTTTATTTATTTTGATACGAATTTACATTATTTTATGTGTATTTTGTATACATTTTTTTATACGTATTTACTTCATTTTATGTGTATTTTGTATATATATTTTTATAGAAATCTACGTTATTTTATGTGTATTCGTATATATATTTTGAAACAAATTTACATTGTTTTATATGTATTTTTGCATATCTATTTCAATACAAATTTACCTTATTGTATGTGTTTTTTGTATATATTTTTTAATACAAATTTAATTTTTTGATGTGTATTTTGGTATATATATTTTTATAAATAAAAAAAATGCGTTATTTTATGGGTATTTTGCTTCTTTATTTTCATACAAATTTACATTATTTTATTAATATTCTGTGTATTTATTTTGATACGATTTTACATTATTCTATTTGTGTTTTGTACATATTTTTTTTATACAAATTTACGTTATTTTAAGTGTATTTGTTTATGTATTTTCATTCAAATTTACATTATTTTATGTGTATTTTGTGAATGTATTTCAATACAAATTTACCTAATTTTATGTGTATTTTGTATATTTATTTTCATTCAAATTTAAAATATTTCTGTGTATTTTTGTATATAGTTTGATAAAAATTTAGGTTATTTTATGTGTATTTTGTATATCTATTTTCATACAAATACACATTCTTTTATTGATATTTTGTTTATTTATTCTGACACGAATTTACATTATTTAATGTGTATTTTGTATATATATTTTTATACGTATTTACATCATTTCATGTGTATTTTGTATAGTTTTAAACAAATTTATATTATTTAATGTGTATTTTGTATATATATATTTATACAAATACACATTCTTTTATTGGTATTTTGTTTATTTATTTTGATACTAATTTACATTATTTTATGTGTATTTTGTATACATTTTTTTAACCGTATTTACTTAATTTTATGTGTATTTTGTATATATATTTTTATAGAAATCTACCTTATTTCATGTGTATTCGTATATATATTTTGAAACAAATTTACATTGTTTATATGTATTTTGCATATCTATTTTTGTGTATGTATTTATTTTTGTTATACATAGAATAATGTAAAATCGTATCAAAATAAGTACACAGAATATCAATAAAATAATTTAAATTTGTATGAAAATAAAGATGCAAAATACCCATAAGATAAAGCATTTTTTTTTTTAAATACATATACAAAAATACACATAGAATAATTAAATTTGTATTAAAATTAATATACAAAATGCACACATACAATAAGGTAGATTTGTATTGAAAAAAAACGCAAAATACAAATAAAACAGTGTAAATTTGTTTCAAAATATATATACGAATACACATAAAATAACGTAGATTTCTATAGAAATATATATACAAAATACACATGAATTTATGTAAAATATATATATATATATATATATATATATATATATATATATATATATATATATATATATATATATATATATATATATATATATATATATATATATATATATATATATATATATATATATAAAATACATATTAAGTAATGTAAATTCGTGACAAAATAAATAAACAAAATATCATGAAAAGAATGTGTATTTGTATGAAAATAAATAATAGATAATAAATTTGTAAATATATATATGCAAGATACATTTAAATAATGTAAATATGTATAAAAAAAATATATACAAAAAACAAATAGAATAATGTAAAATCGTATCAAAATAAATACACCGAATATTAATAAAATAATGTAAATTTGTATGAAAATAAAGATGCAAAATTCCCATCAGCGCATTTCTTATAAAAATAAATATACCAAAATACACATAAAATATTTAAATATGTATTGAAATAAATATACAAAATGCACATACAATAAGGTAAACGTCTATTGAAAGAGATATGCAAAAATACATATAAAACAATGTAAATTTGTTTCAAAATATATATACGAATACACATAAAATAACGTAGATTTCTATAAAAATATATATACAAAATACACATAAAATTAAGTAAATATGTATAAAAAAATGTAAACAAAATACACATAAAATAATGTAAATTCGAAACAAAATAAATAAACAAAATACCAATAAAAGAATGTATATCTATTTATTTTAATACAAAATCAAATATTTTATGTTTTTTCGTATATATATTTTTATAAAAAATGCGTTATTTTATGGGTATTTTGCATCTTAATTTTAATACAAATTTACATTATTTTATTAATAATTTCTGTATTTATTTTGATACGATTTTACATTATTTTATTTATGTTTTGTATAAATTTTTTTATACATATTTACATTATTTAATGTGTTTTTTGTATATATATTTGATACATATTTACGTTATTTTAAGTTATTTTATGTGTATTTGTTTATATATTTTGACACAAATTTACAATATTTTATGGGTATAAAGAAGCAAAATACCCATAAAATAACGCATTTTTTTTATTTATAAAAATATATATACCAAAATACACATGAAAAAATTAAATTTGTATTAAAATAAATTTACAAAAAACACATACAATAAGGTAAATTTGTATTTGAAAAGAAATTTAACTAGTTTTATATGTATTTTGAATATCTATTTTCTTACAAACTCAAATTATTTTTATGTATTTTTGTATATATTTTAATACAAATTTTAGTTATGTTATGTGTATTTTGTAAATTTATTTTCATTCAAATATATATTATTTTATTGGTGTTTTGTTGATTTATATTGATACGAATTTACATTATTTTATATGTACTTTGTATATATATTTTTATACGCTTTTACATTATTTAATATTTATTTTGAGTATATATTTTTATACAAATTCATGGTATTTTATGTGTATTTGTATATATATTTTTATATAAATTTACATTATTTTATGTGTATTTTGTACATATTTTTTTTTACAAATCTACCTTATTTTATGTTTATTTTGTATGTGTATTTTGTATATTTATATTTATCCAAATACACATTCTTTTATTGGTATTTTGTTTATTTATTTTAATTCGAATTTACATTATTTTATGTGTATTTTGTATACATTTTTTTATACGTATTTACTTAATTTTAAGTGTATTTTGTATATATATTTTTATAGAAATCTACGTTTTTTTATTTGTATTCGTATATATATTTTGAAACAAATTTACATTGTTTTATATGTATTTTTGCATATCACTTTCAATACAAATTTACCTTATTTTATGTGCATTTTGTATATTTATTTCAATGCAAATTTAAATATTTTATGTGTATTTTGGTATATATATTTTTATAAGATTACGAATATTTGAATAAAAATATACAAAAAACAAAAATTATTTCAATTTGTTTGATAATAGATATACAATATACAAATATAATTAGTTAATTTTGTATTTAAATACATGTACAAAATACTCATAAAATAATGTAAATTTGTATGAAATGAAAACAAATTCACATAAAATTCGCGTCAAAATAAATAAACAAAATATCAATAAAAGAATGTGTATTTGTATGAAAATAGATATACAAAATACACATAAAATAACCTAAATTTGTATCAAACTATATACAAAAATACTCAAAGATATTTTAAATTTGTATGAAAATAAATATACAAAATACACATAAAATTAGGTAAATTTGTATTGAAATACATACACAAAATACACATAAAATAATGTAAATTTGAATGAAAATACATAAACAAATACACTTAAAATAACGTAAATTTGTATAAAAAAATATGTACAAAACACAAATAGAATAATGTAAAATCGTATCAAAATAAATACACAGAATATTAATAAAATAATGTAAATATGTATGAAAATAAAGAAGCAAAATACCCATAAAATAACGCATTTTTTTTATTTATAAAAATATATATACCAAAATACACATAAAAAATTAAATTTGTATTAAAATAAATATACAAAAAACACATACAATAAGGTAAATTTGTATTGAAATAGATATGCAAAATACATATAAAAAAATGTAAATTTGTATGAAAATAAAGAAGCAAAATACCCATAAAATAACGCATTTTTTTTATTTATAAAAATATATATACCAAAATACACATCAAAAAATTAAATTTGTATTAAAATAAATATACAAAAAACACATACAATAAGATAAATTTGTATTGAAATAGATATGCAAAATACATATAAAACAATGTAAATTTGTTTCAAAATATATATACGAATACACATAAAATAACGTAGATTTCTATAAAATATATATATACAAAATACACATAAAATGAAGTAAATACGTATAAAAAAATGTATACAAAAAACACATAAAATAATGTAAATTCGTATCAAAATAAATAAACAAAATACCAATAAAAGAATGTGTATTTGTATAAATATAAATATACAAAATACACATAAAATAACGTAAATTTATATAAAACTATATACAAAAATACACAGAAGTAATTAAATTTGTATGAAAATATATACAAAATACACACAAAATAAACTAAATTTGAATTGAAATATATACACAAAATACATGAAATAAAGTAAATTTGTATCAAAATATTTATACAAATACACATATAATAACGTAAATTTGTATGAAAATATATAAACAAAATACACATTAAATGATGTAAATACGTATAAAAAATATGTACAAAATACACATATAATCATGTAATTCGTATCAAAATAAATAAACAAAATACCAATAAAATAATATAAATTTGTATGAGTAAACGTGTATGTTGCATATTTTTTCAATACAAATTTACCTTATTATATACGCATTTTGTATATTAATTTTAATACAAATTTAATTATTCGATGTGTATTTTTGTATCTGTATTTGTATATATATTTTTATACGCTTTTACATTATTTAATATTTATTTTGAGTATATATTTTTATACAAATTCATGGTATTTTATGTGTATTTGTATATATATTTTTATATAAATTTACATTATTTTATGTGTATTTTGTACATATTTTTTTTTACAAATCTACCTTATTTTATGTTTATTTTGTATGTGTATTTTGTATATTTATATTTATCCAAATACACATTCTTTTATTGGTATTTTGTTTATTTATTTTAATTCGAATTTCCATTATTTTATGTGTATTTTGTATACATTTTTTTATACGTATTTACTTAATTTTAAGTGTATTTTGTATATATATTTTTATAGAAATCTACGTTTTTTTATTTGTATTCGTATATATATTTTGAAACAAATTTACATTGTTTTATATGTATTTTTGCATATCACTTTCAATACAAATTTACCTTATTTTATGTGCATTTTGTATATTTATTTCAATGCAAATTTAAATATTTTATGTGTATTTTGGTATATATATTTTTATAAGATTACGAATATTTGAATAAAAATATATACAAAAAAACAAAAAAAAAAATTTCAATTTGTATGAAAATAGATATACAAAATTCAAATATAATTAGTTAAATTTGTATTTAAATACATGTACAAAATACACATAAAATAATGTAAATTTGTATGAAATGAAAACAAATTCACATAAAATTCGCGTCAAAATAAATAAACAAAATATCAATAAAAGAATGTGTATTTGTATGAAAATAGATATACAAAATACACATAAAATAACCTAAATTTGTATCAAACTATATACAAAAATACTCAAAGATATTTTAAATTTGTATGAAAATAAATATACAAAATACACATAAAATTAGGTAAATTTGTATTGAAATACATACACAAAATACACATAAAATAATGTAAATTTGAATGAAAATACATAAACAAATACACTTAAAATAACGTAAATTTGTATAAAAAATATGTACAAAACACAAATAGAATAATGTAAAATCGTATCAAAATAAATACACAGAATATTAATAAAATAATGTAAGTATGTATGAAAATAAAGAAGCAAAATACCCATAAAATAACGCTTTTTTTTTTATTTATAAAAATATATATACCAAAATACACATAAAAAATTAAATTTGTATTAAAATAAATATACAAAAAACACATACAATAAGGTAAATTTGTATTGAAATAGATATGCAAAATACATATAAAAAAATGTAAATTTGTATGAAAATAAAGAAGCAAAATACCCATAAAATAACGCATTATTTTTATTTATAAAAATATATATACCAAAATACACATCAAAAAATTAAATTTGTATTAAAATAAATATACAAAAAACACATACAATAAGATAAATTTGTATTGAAATAGATATGCAAAATACATATAAAACAATGTAAATTTGTTTCAAAATATATATACGAATACACATAAAATAACGTAGATTTCTATAAAATATATATATACAAAATACACATAAAGTGAAGTAAATACGTATAAAAAAATGTATACAAAAAACACATAAAATAATGTAAATTCGTATCAAAATAAATAAACAAAATACCAATAAAAGAATGTGTATTTGTATAAATATAAATATACAAAATACACATAAAATAACGTAAATTTATATAAAACTATATACAAAAATACACAGAAGTAATTAAATTTGTATGAAAATATATACAAAATACACACAAAATAAGCTAAATTTGAATTGAAATATATACAAAATACATGAAATAAAGTAAATTTGTATCAAAATATTTATACAAATACACATATAATAACGTAAATTTGTATGAAAATATATAAACAAAATACACATTAAATAATGTAAATACGTATAAAAAATATGTACAAAATACACATATAATCATGTAATTCGTATCAAAATAAATAAACAAAATACCAATAAAATAATATAAATTTGTATGAGTAAACGTGTATGTTGCATATTTTTTCAATACAAATTTACCTTATTATATACGCATTTTGTATATTAATTTTAATACAAATTTAATTATTCGATGTGTATTTTTGTATCTGTATTTGTATATATATTTTTATACGCTTTTACATTATTTAATATTTATTTTGAATATATATTTTTATACAAATTCATGGTATTTTATGTGTATTTGTATATATATTTTTATATAAATTTATATTATTTTATGTGTATTTTGTACATATATTTTTTTACAAATCTACCTTATTTTATGTTTATTTTGTATGTGTATTTTGTATATTTATATTTATCCAAATACACATTCTTTTATTGGTATTTTGTTTATTTATTTTAATTCGAATTTACATTATTTTATGTGTATTTTGTATACATTTTTTATACGTATTTACTTAATTTTATGTGTATTTTGTATATATATTTTTATAGAAATCTACTTTTTTTATTTGTATTCGCATATATATTTTGAAACAAATTTACATTGTTTTATATGTATTTTTGCATATCTCTTTCAATACAAATTTACCTTATTGTATGTGCATTTTGTATATTTATTTCAATGCAAATTTAAATATTTTATGTGTATTTTGGTATATATATTTTTATAAGATTACGAAAATTTGAATAAAAATATATACAAAAAAACAAAAAAATAAATATCAATTTGTATAAAAATAGATATACAAAATACACATATAATTAATTAAATTTGTATTTAAATACATGTACAAAATACACATAAAGTATTGTAAATTTGTATGAAATGAAAACAAATTCACATAAAATTCGCGTCAAAATAAATAAACAAAATATCAATAAAAGAATGTGTATTTGTATGAAAATAGATATACAAAATACACATAAAATAACCTAAATTTGTATCAAACTATATACAAAAATACACAAAAATATTTTAAATTTGTATGAAAATAAATATACAAAATACACATAAAATTAGGTAAATTTGTATTGAAATACATACACAAAATACACATAAATAATGTAAATTTGAATGAAAATACATAAACAAATACACTTAAAATAACGTAAATTTCTATAAAAAAATATGTACAAAACACAAATAGAATAATGTAAAATCGTATCAAAATAAATACACAGAATATTAATAAAATAATGTAAATTTGTATGAAAATAAAGAAGCAAAATACCCATAAACTAACGCATTTTTTTCATTTATAAAAATATATATACCAAAATACACATCAAAAAATTAAATTTGTATTAAAATAAATATACAAAAAACACATACAATAAGTTAAATTTGTATTGAAATAGATATGCAAAATACATATAAAACAATGTAAATTTGTTTCAAAATATATATACGAATACACATATAATAACGTAGATTTCTATAAAAATATATATACAAAATACACATAAAATGAAGTAAATACGTATAAAAAAATGTATACAAAATACACAAAATAATGTAAATTCGTATCAAAATAAATAAACAAAATAGCAATAAAAGAATGTGTATTTGTATAAATATAAATATACAAAATACACATAAAATAACGTAAATTTATATAAAACTATATACAAAAATACACAGAAGTAATTAAATTTGTATGAAAATATATACAAAATACACACAAAATAAGCTAAATTTGAATTGAAATATATATACAAAATACATGAAATAAAGTAAATTTGTATCAAAATATTTATACAAATACACATATAATAACATAAATTTGTATGAAAATATATATACAAAATACACATTAAATAATGTAAATACGTATAAAAAAATATGTACAAAATACACATATAATCATGTAATTCGTATCAAAATAAATAAACAAAATACCAATAAAATAATATAAATTTGTATGAGTAAACGTGTATGTTGCATATTTTTTCAATACAAATTTAACTTATTATATACGCATTTTGTATATTAATTTTAACATATGTGTATTTGAATATATATTTTGATACAAATTTACATTATTTTATGTATTTTCTATATTTATTTCAATTCAAATTTAGCTTATTTTATGTGTCTTTTGTATATCTATTTTCATACAAATTTAATTATTTTTGTTTATTTTTGTATATAGTTTTATACAATTTATGTTATTTTATGTGTATTTTATATATTTATATTTATACAAGTAAACATTCTTTTATTGGCATTTAGTTTATTTATTTTGATACGAGTTTACATTATTTTATGTGTATTTTGTATACATTTTCTTATACGTATTTACTTCATTTTATGTGTATTTTGTAAATAGATTTTTATAGAAACCTACGTTATTTTATGTGTATTCGTATATATATTTTGAAACAAATTTACATTGTTTTATGTGTATTTTCCATATCTATTTCAATAAAAAATTACCTTATTGTATGTGCATTTTGTATATTTATTGTAATACAAATTTAAATATTTTATGTGTATTTTGGTATATATATTTTCATAAAAAATGCGTTGTTTTATGGGTATTTTGCGTCTTTATTTTCATACAAATATACATTATTTTATTAATATTCTGTGTATTTATTTTGATACTATTTTACATTATTCTATTTGTGTTTTGTATATATTTTTTTTATACATATTTACATTATTTAATGTGTATTTTCTATATATATTTCATACAAATTTACGTTATTTTAAGTGTATTTGTTTATATATTTTCATTCAAATTTACATTATTTTATGTGTATTTTGTATATGTATTTCAATGGAAATTTAACTAGTTTTATGTGTATTTTGTATATATATTTTTATACAAATTTAAATTATTTTTGTGTATTTTTTTAATAGAGTTTTATACAAATTTACAATATTTTATGTGTTTTGTATATCTATTTTCATACAAATACACATTCTTTTATTGATATTTTGTTTATTTATTTTGATGCGAATTTACATTATTTAATGTGTATTGTGTATATATATTTTTATACGTATTTACGTCATTTCATGTGTATTTTTTATATATATTTCTATAGAAATATACGTTATTTTATGTGTATTCGTATATATATTTTGAAACAAATATACATTGTTTTATGTGCATTTTGTATATTTTTTCAATACAAATTTCCCTTATTGTATTATTATATTAATTTTAATACAAATTTAATTATTCTATGTGTATTCTTGTATATGTATTTTAAAAAAAAATATGCTTTTTTTTATTGGTATTTTGCATCTTTATTTTCATACAAAATTACATTATTTTATTGATATTCTGTGTATTTATTTTGATACGATTTTACATTATTCTATGTATATTTTGTATATCAATTTTATACAAATGTACGTTATTTTATGTGAATTTGTTTTCATTTCATACAAATTTACATTATTTTATGTGTATTTTGTACATGTATTTAAATACAAATTTAACTAATTATATGTGTATTTTGTATATTTATTTTCATACAAATTTAAATTTATTTTTTTGTTTTTTTGTATATATTTTTATTCAAATTTTCGTAATTTTATGTGTATTTTGTATATTTATTTTCCTACAAATATACGTTCTTTTATCGGAATTTTGTTTATTTATTTTGATACGAATTTTCATTTTTTTAGGTGAATTTGATATATATATATTTTTATACTTATTTACATAATTTTATATGTATTTTGAATATATATTTTCATAGAAATTTACTCTATATGTATATACAAAAAAACACAAAATAATTTAAATTTGTATGAAAATAAATATACAAAATACACATAAAATTAGGTAAATTTGTATTGAAATACATATACAAAATACACTTAAAATAATGTAAATTTGAATGAAATTATATAAACAAATACACTTAAAATGACGTTAATTTGTATAAAATATATATAAAAATACACATTAAATAATGAAAATATGTATAAAAAAATATATACAAAACACAAATAGTATAATATAAAATCGTATCAAAATATATACACAGAATATTAATAAAATAATGTACATTTGTATGAAAACTAAGATGCAAAATACCTATAAAATAACGCATTTTTATAAAATTATATATACCAAAATACACATAAAATATTTGAATTTGTATTAAAATAAATATACAAAATGCACATACAATAAAGTAAATTTGTATTGAAATAGATATGCAAAAAACATATAAAACAATGTAAATTTGTTTCAAAATATATATACGAATACACATAAAATAACGTAGATTTCTATAAATATATATATACAAAATACAAATAAAATTAAGTAAATACGAATCAAAAATGTATACAAAATACACATAAAATAATGTAAATTCGTATAAATATAAATAAACAAAATACCAATAAGAGAATGTGTATTTGTATAAATATAAATATACAAATTTGTATAAAACTATATACAAAAATACACAGAAGTAATTAAATTTGCATGAAAATAGATATACAAAATACATACAAAATAAGTTAAATTTGAATTGAAATATATATACAAAATACATAAAATAAAGTAAATTCGTTTCAAAATATTTTTAACAAATACACATATAATAACGTAAATTTTTTAAAAAAATATATAAACAAAATACACATTAAGTAATGTAAATACGTATAAAAAAATATTTACAAAATACACCAATAATCAAGTCATTCGTATCAAAATAAATAAACAAAAAACTAATTAAATAATGTAAATTTGTATGAGAAAACATATACAAAATACACATAAAATAACGTTTTAAGTCTCTATAAAAATATATGTACAAAAATGCAAATAAAATTAGTTTGCATAAAAAAATATATACAAAACACATATTAGATAATGTAAATGAGTATAAAAATATGTATACAAAATACCTATGAAATAATCTAAATTCGTATCGAGCTAAATTAAGAAAATAACAATAAAATAATGTAATTTTGGATGAAAATATATATAGAAAACACACATAAAATAACCTAAATACAAATACAAATATTCACATTAAATAATTTAAAATTAAATGAAATAAATATACAAAATAAACATAAAATAAGGTAAATTTGTAATAAAATATATGTAAGAAAACACATAAAATAATATAAATTTGTATGAAAATATATATACAAATACACATAAAATAATATGAATTTGTATAAAATGTTTCAAAATATATAGGAACACACACAATAAAATAACGAAAATTTTTATGAAAATGTATATATAAAATACACATAAAATAGTTTAAATACGTAGAAAAATATATATACAAAATACACATAAAATAATGTAAATTCGTAAAAAATTAAATACACAAAATTCCAATAAAAGAATGTATATTTGTAGGAAAATATATATACAAAAAACAAATCAAATAACTAGAATTTGTATAAAAATATATACAAAAATACACAAAAATAATTTAAATTTGTTTGAAAATAGATATGCAAAATACACATAAAGTTAGGCAAATTTGTATTGAAATACATATACAAAACTCACATAAAATAATGTAAATTTGTATGAAAATATATAAACAAATACATATAAAATCACGTAAATTTCGATAAAATATATATATACAAAATATACATTAAATATTTTAAATATGTATAAAAATATATTATATTATATATATTTTTATTGATATTTGCGTTATTTATGTGTATTTTGTATATGTTTTCTCATACAAATTTACATTATTTTATTGGTATTTTGTTTATTTATTTTGATACGAATTACATGATTATTTGTGTATTTTTTACATTTTTTTATACGTATTTACATTATTTAATGTGTATTTTGTTTATATATTTTTATACAAATTTACGTTATTATATGTGTATTTGTATAGGTATTTTGATACAAATTTACATTATTTGATGTATTTTGTATATATATTTCAATTCAAATTTAGCTTATTTTATGTGTATTTTGTATATCTATTTATTCTAATACAAAATCAAATATTTTATGTTTTTTCGTATATATATTTTTATAAAAAATGCGTTATTTTATGGGTATTTTGCATCTTAATTTTCATACAAATTTACATTATTTTATTAATATTTTCTGTATTTATTTTGATACGATTTTACATTATTTTATTTGTGTTTTATATATTTTTTTATACATATTTACATTATTTAATGTGTTTTTTGTATATATATTTGATACAAATTTACGTTATTTTAAGTCTATATGTTTATATATTTTCATTCAAATTTACATTATTTTATGTGTATTTTGTATATGTATTTCAATACAAATTTACCTAATTTAATATGTTTTTTGTATATTTATTTTCATACAAGTTTAAATTATTTTTGTGTATTTTTTTTATAGTTTTATACAAATTTAGGTTATTTTATGTGTATTTTGTATATCTATTTTCATACAAATACACATTCTTTTCATGATATTTTGTTTATTTATTTTGACACGAATTAACATTATTTAATGTGTATTTTGTATATATATATTTTTATACGTATTGACATTATTTCAAGTGTATTTTGTATATATATTTCTATAGAAATCTGCGTTATTTTATGTGTATTCGAATATATATTTTGAAACAAATTTACATTGTTTTATGTGTATTTTGCATATTTTTTCAATACAAATTTACCTTATTGTATGTGCATTTTGTATATTAATTTTAACACAAATTTGATTAATCTATGTGTATTTTTGTATATGTATTTTTATAAAAATATGCTTTATTTTAGTTTATTTTATGTATATTTTGTATATCTATTTTCATTCGTATCAAAATAAATAAACAAAATAGCAATCAAATAATGTAAATTTGTATGAGAAAACATATACAAATACACATAAATTAACGCAAATTTCTAAAAAAATATATGTACAAATATGCACATAAAATAAAGTAAATTTGCATAAAAATATATATACAAAACACACATTAAATAAAGTAAATGCGTACATAAAATAACCTAAATTTGAATAAAACTATATACAAAAATACACAAAAAATTTTAAAATTTGTATGAAAAGAAATATACAAAATACACATAAAATTAGGTAAATTGTATTGAAATACATATACAAAATACACATAGAATAATGTAAATTTGAATGAAAATATATAAACAAATACACTTAAAATAACGTAAATATGTATAAAATATATATGCAAGATACACATTAAATAATGTAAATGTGAATAAAAAAATATTTACAAAAAAGAAATAGAATAATGTAAAATCCTATCAATATAAATACACAGAATATCAATAAAATAATGTAAATTTGTATGAAAAGAAAGATGCAAAATTTCCATAAAATAGCGGATTTTTTATAAAAATATATATACCAAAATACACATAAAATATTTAAATTTGTATTGAAATAAATATACAAAATGCATATACAGTAAGGTAAATATGTATTGAAAGAGATATTCAAAAATACATATAAAACAAAGTAAATTTGTTTCAAAATATTTATACGAATACACATAAAATAACGTAGATTTCTATATAAATATATATACAAAATACACATGAAATTATGTAAATACGTATAAAAATATATATACAAAATACATATCTAGGTAAATTCGTGTCAAAATAAATAAACAAAATATCATGAAAAGAATGTGTATTTGTATGAAAATAAGTAATAGATAATAAATTTGTATGAAATATATATGCAAGATACACATTAAATAATGTAAATATGTATAAAAAATATATATACAAAAAACAAATAGAATAATGTGAAATCGTATCAAAATAAATACACCGAATATTAATAAAATAATGTAAATTTGTATGAAAATAAAGATGCAAAATTCCCATGAAATAGGGCATTTCTTATAAAAATATATATACCAAAATACACATAAAATATTTAAATTTGTATTGAAGTAAATATACAAAATGCACATACAATAAGGTAAACTTGTCTTGAAAGAGATATGCAAAAATACATATAAAACAATGTAAATTTGTTTCAAAATATATATACGAATACACATAAAATAACGTAGATTTCTATAAAAATATATATACAAAATACACATAAATTAAGTAAATACGTATAAAAATAGATATACAAAATACACATAGAATAATGTAAAATTGTTTCGAAAAAAAAACAGAATATAAATAAAATAATGTAAATTTGAATGAAAATAAAAATGCAAAATACCCATAAAATAAAGCATATTTTTATAAAAATACATATACAAAAATACACATAGCATAATTAAATTTGTATTAAAATTAATATACAAAATGCATATACAATAAGGTAAATTTGTATTGAAAAAATATGCAAAATACACATAAAAGTGTAAATTTATTTCAAAATCTATATACGAATACTCATAAATCAACGTAGATTTCTATAGAAATATATATACAAAATACACATCAAATGATGTAAACACGTGTAAAAATATATATATAAAATACACATTAAATAATGTAAATTCGCGTCAAAATAAATAAACAAAATATCAATAAAAGAAGGTGTATTTGTATGAATATAGATATATAATATACACATAAAATCACCTAAATTTGTATAAAACTATATACAAAAATACACAAAAATAATTTTAATTTGTATGAAAATAAATATACAAAATACACATAAAATTAGGTAAATTTGTATTGAAATACATTTACAAAATACACATAAAATAATGTAAATTTGAATGAAAATATATAAACAAATACACTTAAAATAACGTAAATTTGTATAAAATATATATAAAAAATACACATTAAATAATGTAAATATGTATAAAAAATATATACAAAACACAAATAGAATAATATAAAATCGTATCAAAATAAATACACAGAATATTAATAAAATAATGTAAATTTGTATGAAAATAAAGATGCAAAATACCCATAAAATAACGCATTTTTTATAAAAATATTTATACCAAGACACACATAAAATATTTGAATTTGTATTAAAATAAATATACAAAATGCACATACAATAAGGTAAATTTGTATTGAAATAGATATGCAAAATACATATAAAACCATGTAAATTTTTTTCAAAATATATATACGAATACACATAAAATAACGTAGATTTCTATGAAAATAAATATACAAAATACACATAAAATGAAGTAAATACGTATAAAAAAAGGTATACAAAATACACATAAAATAATGTAAACTCGTATCAAAATAAATAAACAAAATACTAATAAAAGAATGTGTATTGTATAAATATAAATATACAAAATTCAAATAAAATAACGTAAATTTATATAAAACTATATGCAAAAATACACAAAAGTAATTAAATTTGTGTGAAAATAGATATACAAAATACATGTGTATTTTGTATATTTATTTTCATACAAATTGAAATTATTTTTGTTTATTTTTTTATATATTTTCAAACAAATTTTCGTTATTTTATGTGTATTTTGTATATTTATTTTTTCTACAAATATACTTTCTTTTATCTGAATTTTGTTTATTGAATTTGAAACGAATTTACCTTATTTTGTATATCTATTTTCATACAAATTAAAATACTTCTGTGTATTTTTGTAATACACAGAAATACACTTAAAATAACGTAAATTTGTATAAAATATATATGCAAGATACACATTAAATAATGTAAATGTGTATAAAAAATATATATACAAAAAACAAATAGAATAATGTAAAATCGTATCAAAATAAATACACAGAATATCAATAAAATAATGTAAATTTGTATGAAAATATAGATACAAAATTCCCAAAAATTATCGCATTTTTTATAAAAATATATTTACCAAAATACACATAAAATATTTAAATTTGTATTGAAATAAATATACAAAATGCATATACAGTAAGGTAAATTTGTATTGAAAGAGATATTAAAAAATACATATAAAACAATGTAAATTTGTTTCAAAATATATATACGAATACACATAAAATAAACTAGATTTCTATAGAAATATGTATACAAAATACATATGAAATTATGTAAATACGTATAAAAATATATATACAAAATACATATCAAATAATGTAAATTCGTGTCAAAATAAATAAACAAAATATCATGAAAAGAATGTGTATTTGTATGAAAATAGATAATAGATAATAAATTTGTATAAAATATATATGCAAGATACACATTAAATAATGTAAATATGTATAAAAAAGTATATACAAAAAACAAATAGAATAACGTAACATCGTATCAAAATAAATACACCGAATATTAATAAAATAATGTAAATTTGTATGAAAATAAAGATGCAAAATTCTCATAAAATAGCGCATTTCTTATAAAAATATATATACCAAAATACACATAAAATATTTAAATTTGCATTGAAATAAATATACAAAATGCACATACAATAAGGTAAATTTGTATTGAAAGAGATATGCAAAAATACATATAAAACAATGTAAATTTGTTTCAAAATATATATACGAATACAAATAAAATAACGTAGATTTCTATAAGAATATATATACAAAATACACATAAAATTAAGTAAATACGTATAAAAAAATGTATACAAAATACACATAAAATAATGTAATTTCGAATTAAAATAAATGTAAATTTGAATGAGAATATAAAAACAAATACACTTAAAATAACGTAAATTTGTATAAAATATATATGCAAGATACACATTAAATAATGTAAATGTGTATAAAAAAATATATACAAAAAACAAATAGAATAATGTAAAATCGTATCAAAATAAATACACAGAATATCAATAAAATAATGTAAATTTGTATGAAAATAAAGATGCAAAATTCCCAAAATTTTTTGCATATTTTATAAAAATATATATACCAAAATACACATAAAATATTTAAATTTGTATTGAAATAAATATACAAAATGCATATACAGTAAGGTAAATTTGTATTAAAAGAGATATTCAAAAATACATATAAAACAATGTAAATTTGTTTCAAAATATATATACGAATACACATAAAATAAAGTAGATCTCTATTGAAATATATATACAAAATACATATGAAATTATGTAAATACGTATAAAAATATATATACAAAATACATATCAAATAATGTAAATTTTTGTATATGTATTTTTATAAAAATATGCTTTATTTTATGGGTTTTTTCCATCTTTATTTTCATACAAATTTACGTTATTTTATTGATATTCTGCTCATTCATTTTGATACGATTTGACATGATTCTATGTGTATTTTGTATATATTTTTCATACAAATTTACGTTATTTTATGTGTTTTTGTTTATATATTTTGACACAAATTTACAATATTTTATGGGTATTTTGTATATATATTTCAAAAGAAATTTACCTAGTTTTATGTGTATTTTGAATATCTATTTTCATACAAACTCAAATTATTTATATGTATTTTTGTATATATGTTGTATATATGTTATGTGTATTTTGTAAATCTATTTTCATTCGAATATATATTATTTTATTGGTATTTTGTTGATTTATATTGATATATTTGAAACAAATTTACATTGCTTTATATGTATTTTGCATATCTATTTCAATACAAATTTACCTTATTGTACATATAAAACAATGTAAATTTGTTTCAAAATATATGTACGAATACAAATCAAATAACGTAGATTTCTATAAAAATATATATACAAAATACACATAAAATTAAGTAAATACGTATAAAAAAATGTAAACAAAATAAACATAAAATAATGTAAATTCGAAACAAAATAAATAAACAAAATACCAATAAAAAAACGTGTATTTGTATAAATATAAATGTACAAAATATACATACAAAATAAACGTATAATAAGGTAAATTTGTATTGAAATATATGAACAAAATACACATAAAATAATGTAAATTTATATGAAAATACATATACAAATACACATAAAATACCATGAATTTATATAAAATTTTATATTCAAAATAAATATTAAATAACGTAAATGCGTATAAAAATATATATACAAAGTACATATAAAATAATGTAAATTCGTATCAATATAAATGAACAAAATAACAATAAAATAATATATATTTGAATGAAAATAGATTTACAAAATACACATAACCTAACTAAAATTTGTATTGAAATATATACAAAAATACATAAAAATAATTTGAGTTTGTATGAAAATAGATATTCAAAATACACATAAAACTAGGTAAATTTCTTTTGAAATATATATACAAAATACCCATAAAATATTGTAAATTTGTATCAAAATATATAAACAAATACACATAAAATAACGTAAATTTGTATGAAAAATATATACAAAATACACATAGAATAATGTCAAATCGTATCAAAATGAATGAGCAGAATATCAATAAAATAACGTAAATTTGTATGAAAATAAAGATGCAAAATATCCATAAAATAAAGGATATTTTTATAAAAATACATATAGAAAAATACACATAGAATAATTAAATTTGTATTAAAATCAATATACAAAATGCATATACAATAAATTTAAATTTGATTATATTAAATGAAATAAATATACAAAATAAACATAAAATAAGGTAGATTTGTAATAAAATATATGTAAGAATACACATAAAATAATATAAATTTGTATGAAAATATATATACAAATACACATAAAATAACATGAATTTGTATAAAATTTGTTTCAAAATATATACGAATACACACAATAAAATAACGTAAATTTTTATGAAAATATATATATAAAATACACATAAAATAATTTAAATACGTAGAAATATATATATACAAAATACACATAAAATAATGTAAATTCGTAAAAAATTAAATACACAAAATTCCAATAAAAGAATGTATATTTGTAGGAAAATATATATACAAAAAACAAGTAAAATAACTAGAATTTGTATAAAAATATATACAACAATACACAAAAATAATTTAAATTTGTTTGAAAATAGATATGCAAAATACACATAAAGTTAGGCAAATTTGTATTGAAATACATATACAAAACTCACATAAAATAATGTAAATTTGTATGAAAATATATAAACAAATACATATAAAATAACGTAAATTTGGATAAAATATATATACAAAATATACATTAAATATTTTATATATGTATAAAAATATATTATAATATATATTTTTTTATTGATATTTGCGTTATTTATGTGTATTTTGTATATGTTTTCTCATAGAAATTTACATTATTTTATTGGTATTTTGTCTATTTATTTTGATACGAATTACATGATTATTTGTGTATTTTGTACATTTTTTTATACGTATTTACATTATTTAATGTGTATTTTGTTTATATATTTTTATACAAATTTACGTTATTATATGTGTATTTGTATAAGTATTTTGATGCAAATTTACATTATTTGATGTATTTTGTATATATATTTCAATTCAAATTTAGCTTATTTTATGTGTATTTTGTATATCTATTTATTTTAATACAAAATCAAATATTTTATGCTTTTTCGTATATATATTTTTTTTTTAAATGCGTTATTTTATGGGTATTTTGCATCTTAATTTTCATACAAATTTACATTATTTTATTAATATTTTCTGTATATATTTTGATACGATTTTACATTATTTTATTTGTGTTTTGTATATATTTTTTTATACATATTTACATTATTTAATGTTTTTTTTGTATATATATTTGATACAAATTTACGTTATTTTAAGTCTATATGTTTATATATTTTCATTCAAATTTACATTATTTTATGTGTATTTTGTATATGTATTTCAATACAAATTTTCCCTTTTTTTATGTGCATTTTGTATATTTATTTTCATACAAATTTTAATTATTTTTGTGTATTTTTGTATATAGTTTTATACAAATTTAGGTTATTTTATGTGTATTTTGTATATCTATTTTCATACAAATACACATTCTTTTCATGATATTTTGTTTATTTATTTTGACACGAATTAACATTATTTAATGTGTATTTTGTATATATATTTTTATACGTATTTACATTATTTCAAGTGTATTTTGTATATATATTTCTATAGAAATCTGCGTTATTTTATGTGTATTCGTATATATATTTTGAAACAAATTTACATTGTTTTATGTGTATTTTGCATATTTTTTCAATACAAATTTACCTTATTGTATGTGCATTTTGTATATGTATTTTTATAAAAATATGCTTTATTTTATGTTTATTTTCCATCTTTATTTTCATACAAATTTACATTATTTTATTGATATTCTGTGTATTTATTTTGATATGTATTTACATGATTCTATGTGTATTTTGTATATATATTTTATAAAAAATGTATTTGTTTTCATTTCATACAAATCTACATTATTTTATGTGTTTTTTGTACATGTATTTAATTACAAATTTAACTAGTTATATGTGTATTTTGTATATCTATTTTGTATGTATATTTTCATAGAAATTTACTCTATTTTATGAGTATTCGTATATATATTTTGATACAAATTTACATTATTAATGTGTATTTTGCATATCTATTTCAATACAAATTTACTTTATTTACGTGCATTTTGTATATTTATTTTAATACAAATTTAATTATTTTATATGTTTTTTTGTATATATATTTTTATGCAAATATGCGTTATTATATGGATATTTTGCATCTTTATTTTCATACAAATTTACATTATTTTATTGATATTCTCTTTATTTATTTTGATACGATTTAACATTATTCTATGTGTTTTTTGTATATATTTTTTTTATACATATTTACATTATTTAATGTTCATTTTGTATATATATTTTATCCAAATTTACATTATTTTATTTGTATTTGTTTATATATTTTCATACATATTTACATTATTTTATGTGTTTTTTGAATATATATTTTTCTACGTATTTAAATTATTTTATGTGTATTTTGTATATACATTTTCATAAAAAAATTACGTTATTTTATTGTGTGTATAAGTATATATTTTGATACAAATTTTATACAAATGAATGTTATTTAATGTGTATTTGTATATATATTTTCATACAAATTTATATTATTTTATTTGCATTTTTTTATATATTTCATTACAAATTTACCTTATTTTATGTTTATTTTGTATATTTATTTCATTCAATATTAAATTATTTTATATGTATATTTGTATTTGTATTTAGGTTATTTTATGTGTATTTTGTATATATATTTTCATCCAAAATTACATTATTATATTGGTATTTTCTTAATTTAATTCGATACGAATTTACATTATTTCATAGGTATTTTGTATACATATTTTTATACTCATTTACATTATCTAATGTGTGTTTTGTATATATATTTTTATTCAAATTTATTTTATGTTCATTTTTGTACATATATTTTTATAGAAATTTGCGTTATTTTATGTGCATTTTGTATATTCATATTTATACAAATACACATTCTTTTATTGCTATATTGTTTATTATATTTATACGAATTTACATTATTTTATGTGTATTTTGTATACATTTTTTTATACGTATTTACTTAATTTTATGTGTATTTTGTATATTTATTTTCATACAAATACACATTCTTTTATTGACATTTTGTTTATTTATTTTGACGTGAATTTACATTATTTAATGTGTATTTTGTATATATATTTTTATACATATTTACATCCTTTCATGTGTATTTTGTATATTTAAAAAAAATGCGTTATTTTATGGGTATTTTGCATTTTTATTTTCATACAAATTTACATTATTTTATTTACATTCTGTGTATTTATTTTAATACGATTTTACATTATTCTATTTGTGTTTTGTATATATATTTTTTATACATATTTACATTATTTAATGAGTATTTTTTATATATATTTTATACAAATTTATGTTAATTTAAGTGTATTTGTTTATATATTTTTATTCAAATTTACATTATTTTATGTGTATTTTGTATATGTATTTCTTTACAAAGTTACCTAATTTTAGGTGTATTTTGTATATTTATTTTCATACAAATTTAACTTATGTTTCTGTATTTTTATATATAGTTTTATACAAATTTACGTTATTTTATGTGTATTTTGTATATGTATTTTCATACAAATACACATTCTTTTATTGATATTTTAATTATTTATTTTGACACGAATTTACATTATTTAATGTGTATTTTGTATATATATTTTTATACGTATTTACAACATTTCATGTGTATTTTGTATATATATTTCTATATAAATCTACGTTATTTTATGTGTATTCGTATATATATTTTGAAACAAATCTACATGATTTTATGTGCATTTTGTATATATATTTCATTATAAATTTGCCTTATTTTAAGTTTATTTTTATATATATTTTCATACAAATTCAAATCATTTTATGTGTATATATTTATTTGTATTTACGTTATTTTATGTGTATTTTCTATATATTTTTTCATTCAAAATTACATTATTTTATCGGTATTTTGTTCATTTATTTCGATACGAATTTAGATTATTTCATGTGTATTTTCTATACATATACATATAGAGTAAATTTCTATGAAAATATATATTCAAAATACATATAAAATTATGTAAATAAGTATAAAAATATATATATCAATTACACCTAAAAAAAATGAAAATTCGTATCAAAATAAATAAATAAAATTCCGATAAAAGAACGTATATTTGTCGGAAAATAAATATACAAAATACACATAAAATTACGAAAATTTGAATAAAAATATATACAAAAATACACAAAATTAATTTCAATTTGTATGAAAATAGATATACAAAATACACATATAATTATTTAAATTTGTATTTAAATACATGTACAAAATTCACATAAAATAATGTAAATTTGTATGAAATGAAAACAAATTCACATAAAATAACGTACATTGGTATAAAATAGATATACAAAATATACATAGAATAATGTAAAATCGTATCAAAATAAATACACAGAATATCAATAAAATAATGTAATTTTGTATGAAAATAAAGATGCAAAATACCCATAAAATAAAGCATATTTTTATAAAAATACATATACAAAAATACACATAGAATAGCTAAATTTGAATTAAAATTAATATACAAAATGCACGTACAATAAGGTAAATTTGTATTGAAAAAATATGCAAAATGCACATAAAACAATGTATATTTGTTTCAAAATATATATACGAATACATATAAAATAACGTATATTTCTATAGAAATATATATACAAAATACACATGAAATGACGTAAATACGTATAAAAATATATATACACAATACACATTAAATTATGTAAATTCGCATCAAAATAAATAAACAAAATATCAATAAAAGAATGTGTATTTGTATGAAAATAGATATACAAAATACACATAAAATATTGTAAATTTGAATAAAACTATACAAAAATACACAAAAAATAATTAAAATTTGTATAAAATATGTATACAAAATACACATGAAATTAGGTAAATTTCTATTGAAATACATATACAAAATACACATAAAATAATATAAATTTGAAGAAAAATATATAAACAAATACACTTAAAATAACGAAAATGTGTATGAAATATATATAGAAAATACACATTAAATAATGTAAATATGTATAAAAAATATATATACAAAACAAATAGAATAATGTAAAATAGTATCAAAATAAATACACAGAATATTAATAAAATAATGTAAATTTGTATGAAAATAAAGATGCAAAATACCCATAAAACAACGCATTTTTTATGAAAATATATATACCAAAATGCACATAAAATATTTAAATTTGTATTACAATAAATATACAAAATGCACATACAATAAGGTAAATTTGTATTGAAATAGATATGCAAAATACATATAAAACAATGTAAATTTGTTTCAAAATATACATACGAATACACATAAAATAACGTAGATTTCTATAAAATATATATACAAAATACACATAAAATGATGTAAATACGTATAAGAAAATGTATACAAAATACACATAAAATAATGTAAATTCGTATCAAAATAAATAAACTAAATGCCAATAAAAGAATGTTTACGTGTATTAATATAAATATACAAAATACACATAAATTAACGTAAAATTGTATAAAACTTAAAACAAAAATAAACAAAAATCATTAAATTTGTATGAAAATAGATATACAAAAGACACATAAAATAAGCTAAATTTGAATTGAAATAAATATAGAAAATACATAAAATAGTGTAAATTTGTATCAAAATATATATTCAAATACACATACAATAACGTAAATTTGTATAAAAATATATAAACAAAATATACATTAAATAATGTAAATACGTATAAAAGATATGTACGTAATGTAAAATTTTATAAAATTAAAGATGCAAAATACCCATAAAATATCTCATATTTAAAAAAATATATATACAAAAATACACATAAAATAATTAAATTTGTATTAAAATAAATATACAAAATACACATACAATAAGGTAGATTTTTATTGAAATAGATATGCAAAAAACACATAAAATAATGAATTTTTTTTATCAAAATATATACGAATACACACAATAAAATTACGTAAATTTTTATGAAAATATATATACAAAATACACATAAAATAATGTAATAACATAGAAAAATATATATAAAAAATGCACATAAAATAATGTAAATTCGTATCAAAATAAATAAACAAAATTTCCACTAAAAGAATGTATATGTGTAGGAAAATATATATACAAAATACAAATAAAAAAAAAATTGTATAAAAATAATACAAAAATACACAAAAATAATTTAAATTTGTTTGAAAATAGATATGCAAAATTCAAATGAAATTAGGCAAATTTCTATTGAAATACATATACAAAATACACATAAAATAATGTAAATTTGTATGAAAATATATAAACAAATACACATAAGATAACGTAAATTTCCATAAAATACATGTACAAAATATACATTAAATAATGTAAATATGTCTAAAAATATATATACAAAATACACAGAATAACGTAAAATCGTATCAAAATAAATAAACAAACAATCAATAAAATAATGTAAATTTGTATGAAAATAAAAGATGCAAAATACCCATATAATAACGCATATTTGTTTAAAAATATATATACAAAAATACACATAAAATAATTAAATTTGCATCAAAATAAATATACAAAAGGCACATACAATAAAGAAAATTTGTATTGAAATAGATATGCGAAATACACATAAATAAAGTAAATTTGTATCAAAATATATATACGAATACACATAAAATAGAGTAAATTTCTATGAAAATATATATTCAAAATACATATATAATTATGTAAATAAGTATAAAAATATATATATCAAATACACCTAAAATAATGAAAATTCGTATCAAAATAAATAAACAAAACTCCGATAAAAGAACGTATATTTGTAGGAAAATAAATATACAAAATTCACATAAAATTACGAAAATTTGAATAAAAATATATACTAAAATACACAAAATTAATTTCAATTTGTATGAAAATAGATATACATAATACACATATAATTTTTTTAATTTGTATTTAAATAAAAGGACCAAATACCAATAAAATAATGTAAATTTGTATGAAATGAAAACAAATTCACATAAAATTACGTTCATTTGTATGAAATATATATACAGAATATACATAGAATAATGTAAAATCGTATTAAAATAAATACACAGAATATCAATAAAATAATGTAGTTTTGTATGAAAATAAAGATGCAAAATACCCATAAAATAAAGCATATTTTTATAAAAATACATATACAAAAAATACACATAGAATAATTAAATTTTGATTAAAATTAATATACAAAATGCACTTACAATAAGGTACATTTATATTGGAAAAATATGCAAAATGCACATAAAACAATGTATATTTGTTTCTAAATACATATACGAATACACATAAAATAACATATATTTCTATAGAAATATATATACAAAATACATGTGAAATGACGTAAATACGTATAAAAATATATATACAAAATACACATTAAATAATGTAAATTCGCATCAAAATAAATAAACAAAATATCAATAAAAGAATGTGTATTTGTATGAAAATAGATATACAAAATACACATAAAATATTTTAAATTTATATAAAACTCTTTTTATTAAAATATATATACCAAAATAATAAAATATTTAAATTTGTATTACAATAAATATACAAAATGCACATACAATAAGGTAGATTTATATTGAAATAGATATGCTAAATACATATAAAACAATGTAAATTTGCTTCAAAATATATATACCAATACACATAAAATAACGTAGATTACTATAAAAATATATATACAAAATACACATTAAATGAAGTAAATACGTATAAGAAAATGTATACAAAGTACACATAAAATAATTAAATTTGTGTTAAAATAAATATACAAAATACACATACTGTGTACTTTGTATATCTTTTTTCATACAAATACACATTCTTTTCATGATATTTTGTTTATTTATTTTGACACGAATTAACATTATTTAATGTGTATTTTGTATATATATTTTTATACGTATTTACATTATTTCAAGTGTATTTTGTATTTATATTTCTATAGAAATCTGCGTTATTTTATGTGTATTCGTATATATATTTTGAAACAAATTTACATTATTTTATGTGTATTTTGCATATTTTTTCAATACAAATTTACCTTATTGTATGTGCATTTTGTATATTAATTTTAATACAAATTTGATTAATCTATGTGTATTTCTGTATATGTATTTTAATAAAAATATGCTTTATTTTATGGGTATTTTGCATCTTTATTTTCATACAAATTTACATTATTTTATTGATATTCTGTGTATTTATTTTGATATGATTTTACATTATTCTATGTGTATTTTGTATATATATTTTATATAAAATGTATTTGTTTTCATTTCATACAAATCTACATTATTTTATGTGTTTTTTGTACATGTATTTAAATACAAATATAACTAGTTATATGTGTATTTTGTATATCTATTTTGTATGTATATTTTCATAGAAATTTACTCTATTTTATGAGTATTCGTATATATATTTTGATACAAATTTACATTATTGATGTGTATTTTGCATATCTATTGCAATACAAATTTACTTTATTGTACGTGCATTTTGTATATTTATTTTAATACAAATTTAACTATTTTATATGTATTTTTGTATATATATTTTTATGCAAATATGCGTTATTATATGGATATTTTGCATCTTTATTTTCATTCAAATTTATATTATTTTATTGATATTCTCTTTATTTATTTTGGTACGATTTAACATTATTCTATGTGTATTTTGTATATTTTTTTATACAAATTTACATTATTTAATGTTCATTTTGTATATATATTTTATCCAAATTTACATTATTTTATGTGTATTTGTTTATATATTTTCATACAAATTTACATTATTTTATGTGTTTTTTTGTATATATATTTTTCTACGTATTTAAATTATTTTATGTGTATTTTGTATATACATTTTCATAAAAAAATTACGTTATTTTATTGTGTGTATAAGTATATATTTTGATACAAATTTTATACAAATTCATGTTATTTAATGTATATTTGTATATATATTTTCATACAAATTTATATTATTTTATGTGTATTTTTTCATATATTTCATTACAAATTTACCTTATTTTATGTTTATTTTGTATATTTATTTCATTCAATTTTAAATTATTTTATGTGTATATTTGTATTTGTATTTAGGTTATTTTATGTGTATTTTGTATATATATTTTCATCCAAAATTACATTATTTAATTGATATTTTCTTAATTTAATTCGATACGAATTTAGATTATTTCATAGGTATTTTGTATACATATTTTTATACTCATTTACATTATCTAAAGTGTGTTTTGAATATATATTTTTATGCAAATTTATTTTATGATCATTATTGTACATATATTTTTATATAAATTTGCGTTATTTTATGTATATAGTTTTATATAAATTTACGTTATTTTATGTGCATTTTGCATATTTATATTTATACAAATACACATTCTTTTATTGGTATTTTGTTTATTTACATTTATACGAATTTACATTATTTTATGTGTATTTTGTATACATTTTTTTATACGTATTTACTTAATATTATGTGTATTTTGTATATGTATTTTTATAGAAATCTACGTTATTTTATGTGTATTCGTATATATATTTTGAAACAAATTTACATTATTTTATATGTATTTTGCATATCTATTTCAATACAAATTTACCTTATTGTATGTGCATTTTGTATATTTATTTTAATACAAGTTCAAATATTTTATGTGTATTTTGGTATCAATAATTTTATAAAAATGCGTTATTTTATAGGTATTTTGCATCTTAATTTTCATTTTATATGTACTTTGTATATATATTTTTATACGCTCTTACATTATTTAATATTTATTTTGAATATATATTTTTATACAAATTCATGGTATTTTATGTGTATTTGTATATATATTTTCATATAAATTTACATTATTTTATGTGTATTTTGTACATATATTTTATTACAAATCTACCTTATTTTATGTTTATTTTGTATGTGTATTTTGTATATTTATATTTATCCAAATACACATTCTTTTATTGGTATTTTGTTTATTTATTTTAATTCGAATTTACATTATTTTATGTGTATTTTGTATACATTTTTTTATACGTATTTACTTAATTTTATGTGTATTTTGTATATATATTTTTATAGAAATCTACGTTTTTTTATTTGTATTCGTATATATATTTTGAAACAAATTTACATTGTTTTATATGTATTTTTGCATATCTCTTTCAATACAAATTTACCTTATTGTATGTGCATTTTGTATATTTATTTCAATACAAATTTAAATATTTTATGTGTATTTTGGTATATATATTTTTGTTAGAAATGCGCTATTTTATGGGAATTTAGCATCTTTATTTTCATACAAATTTACATTATTTTATTAATATTCGGTGTATTTATTTTGATACGAATTTACATTATTCTATTTGTTTTTTGTATATACTTTTTTATACATATTTACATTATTTAATGAGTATCTTGCATATATATTTTATACAAATTTATTATCTATTATCTATTTTTATACAAATACACATTCTTTACATGATATTTTGTTAATTTATTTTGACACGAATTTACATTATTTGATATGTATTTTGTATATATATTTTTATACGTATTTATATAATTTCATATGTATTTTGTATATATATTTCTATAGAAATCTACTTTATTTTATGTGTATTCGTATATATATTTTGAAACAAATTTACATTGTTTTATATGTATTTTTGAATATCTCTTTTAATACAAATTTACCTTACTGTATATGCATTTTGTATATTTATTTCAATACAAATTTATATATTTTATGTGTATTTTGGTATATATATTTTTATAAAAAATGCGATAATTTTTGGGAATTTTGCATCTTTATTTTCATACAAATTTACATTATTTTATTGATATTCTGTGTATTTATTTTGATACGATTTTACATTATTCTATTTGTTTTTTGTATATATTTTTTTATACACATTTTCATTACTTAATGTGTATCTTGCATATATATTTTATACAAATTTACGTTATTTTAAGTGTATTTGTTTTTATATTTTCATTCAAATTTACATTTATTTTAATACGAAATTACATTATTTTATGTGTATTTTGTATACATTTTTTTATAGTTATTTACTTAATTTTATGTGTATTTTGTATATATATTTTTATAGAAATCTACGTTTTTTTATTTGTATTCGTATATATATTTTGAAACAAATTTACATTGTTTTATATGTATTTGCGCATATCTCTTTCAATACAAATTTACCTTATTGTATGTGCATTTTGTATATTTATTTCAATGCAAATTTAAATATTTTATGTGTATTTTGGTATATATATTTTTATAAGAAATGCGCTATTTTATGGGAATTTTGCATCTTTATTTTCATACAAATTTACATTATTTTATTAATATTCGGTGTATTTATTTTGATACGATGTTACATTATTCTATTTGTTTTTTGTATATACTTTTTTTATACATATTTACATTATTTAATATGAATCTTGCATATATATTTTATACAAATTTATTATCTATTATCTATTTTCATACAAATACACATTCTTTTCATGATATTTTGTTTATTTATTTTGACACGAATTTACATTATTTGATATGTATTTTCTATATATATTTTTATACGTATTTACATAATTTCATATGTATTTTGTATATATATTTCTATAGAAATCTACTTTATTTTATGTGTATTCGTATATATATTTTGAAACAAATTTACATTGTTTTATATGTATTTTTGAATATCTCTTTCAATACAAATTTACCTTACTGTATATGCATTTTGTATATTTATTTCAATACAAATTTAAATATTTTATGTGTATTTTGGTAAATATATTTTTATAAAAAATGCGATAATTTTTGGGAATTTTGCATCTTTATTTTCAAACAAATTTACATTATTTTATTGATATTCTGTGTAGTTATTTTGATACGATTTTACATTATTCTATTTTTGTTTTTTGTATATATATTTTTTATACACATTTACATTATTTAATGTGTATCTTGCATATATATTTTATACAAATTTACGTTATTTTAAGTGTATTTGTTTATATATTTTCATTCAAATTTACATTATTTGATGTGTATTTTGTATATGTATTTCAATACAAATTTACCTAGTTTTATGTGTATTTTGTATATTTCTTTTCAAACAAATTTAAATTATTTTTGTGTATTTTTGTATATAGTTTTATACAAATTTAGGTTATTTTATTTACGCATTTACATTACTTAGTGTGTGTTTTGTATATATATTTTTTTGCAAATTTACTTTATTTTATGTGCATTTTTGTACATATATTTTTATAGAAATTTGCGTTATTTGTATATGTTTTCTCATACAAATTTACATTATTTTATTGCTATTTTGTTTATTTATTTTGACACGAATTACATGATTATATGTGTATTTTGTACATCTTTTTTATACGTATTTACATTACTTAATGTGTATTTTGTTTATATATTTTTAAACAAATCTACGTTATTATATGTATTTGTATAAATATTTTGATACAGATTTACATTATTTTATGTATTTTGTATGTACATTTCAAATCAAAGTTAGCTCATTTTAGCTGTATTTTGTATATATATTTTCATACAAATCTAATTACTTCTGTGTATTTTTGTATATAGTTTTATACAAATTTACGATATTTTATGTGTATTTTGTATATTTATATTTATACAAATATACATTCTTTTACTGGTATTTTGTTTATTTATTTTGATACGATTTTTTTATACGTATTTACTTCATTTTATGTGTATTTATTTTTATAGAAATCTACGTTATTTTATGTGTATTTTACAAATACACATTCTTTTATTGGTATATTGTTTATTTACATTTATACGAATTTACATTATTTTATGTGTATTTTGTATATATATTTTTATACGTATTTACTTAATATTATGTGTATTTTGTATATGTATTTTTATAGAAATCTACGTTATTTTATGTGTATTCGTATATATATTTTGAAACAAATTTACATTATTTTATATGTATTTTGCATATCTATTTCAATACAAATTTACCTTATTGTATGTGCATTTTGTATATTTATTTTAATACAAATTCAAATATTTTATGTGTATTTTGGTATCAATGCGTTATTTTATAGGTATTTTGCATCTTAATTTTCATATAAATTTACATTATTTTATTAATATTCTGTGTATATATTTTGATACGATTTTACATTATTCTATTTGTGTTTTGTATATATTTTTTTATACATATTTACATTATTTAATGTGTATTTTGATTATATATTTCATACAAATTTACGTTATTATATGTGTATTTGTTTATATATTTTCTTTCAAATTTACATTATTTTATATGTATTTTGTATATATATTTCAATACAAATTAACCTAATTTTATGTGTATTTTGTATATTTCTTTTCATAAAAATTTAAATTATTTTTGTGTATTTTTGTATATAGTTTTATACAAATTTAGGTTATTTTATGTACGCATTTACATTATTTAATGTGTGTTTTGTATATATATTTTTATCCAAAGTTACTTTATTTTACGTTCATTTTTGGACATATATTTTTATAGAAATTAGCGTTATTTTATATGTATTTGTATATGTTTTCTCATACAAATTTACATTATTTTATTGATATTTTGTTTATTTAGTTTGATACGAATTACATGATTATATGTGTATTTTGTACATATTTTTTATACGTATTTACATTACTTAATGTGTATTTTGTTTATATATTTTTAAACAAATTTACGTTATTATATGTATTTTTATAAATATTTTGATACAAATTTACATTATTTGATGTATTTTCTATATACATTTCAATTCAAATTTAGCTTATTTTATCTGTATTTTGTATATCTATTTTCATACGAATTTAATAACTTCTGTGTATTTTTGTATATAGTTTTATACAAATTTACGTTATTTTATGTGTATTTTGTATATTTATATTTATACAAATACACATTCTTTTATTGGTATTTTGTTTATTTATTTTGATACGAATTTACATTATTTTATGTGTATTTTGTATACATTTTCTTATACGTATTTACTTCATTTTATGTGTATTTTGTATATATATTTTTATACAAATCTACGTTATTTTATGTGTATTCGTATATATATTTTGAAACAAATTTACATTGTTTTATATGTATTTTGCATATTTATTTCAATACAGATTTACCTTATTATATGTGTATTTTGTATATTTATTTTAATACAAATACACATTCTTTTATTGATATTTTAATTATTTATTTTGACACGAATTTACATTATTTAATGTGTATTTTGTATATATATTTTTATACGTATTTACAACATTTCATGTGTATTTTGTATATATATTTCTATAGAAATCTACGTTATTTTATGTGTATTCGTATATATATTTTGAAACAAATCTACATTATTTTATGTGTATTTTGTATATATATTTCATTATAAATTTGCCTTATTTTAAGTTTATTTTTATATCTATTTTCATTCAAATTCAAATCATTTTATGTGTATATATTCATTTGTATTTACGTTATTTTATGTGTATTTTCTATATATATTTTCATTCAAAATTACATTATTTTATCGGTATTTTTTTCATTTATTTCGATACGAATTTAGATTATTTCATGTGTATTTTCTATACATATACATATAGAGTAAATTTCTATGAAAATATATATTCAAAATACATATAAAATTATGTAAATAAGTATAAAAATATATATATCAAATACACCTAAAAAAAATGAAAATTCGTATCAAAATAAATAAATAAAATTCCGATAAGAGAACGTAAATTCGAATTAAAATAAATAAACAAAATACCAATAACAGAATGTGTATTTGGATAAATATAAATATACAAAATACACATACAAAATAAACATAAAATAAGGTAGATTTGTAATAAAATATATGTACAAAATAAACATAAAATAATGTAAATTTATATGAAAATATATATACAAATACACATAAAATACCATGAATTTGTATAAAAATATATATTCAAAATAAATATTAAATAATGGAAAAGCGTATAAAAATATATATACAAAGTACATATAAAATAATGTAAATTCGTATCAATATAAATCAACAAAACACCAGTAAAATAATATATATTTGAATGAAAATAAATTTACAAAATACACATAACATAACTAAAATTTGTATTAAAATATATACAAAAATACATAGAAATAATTTGAGTTTGTATGAAAATAGATATACAAAATACACATAAAACTAGGTAAATTTCTTTTGAAAAATATATACAAAATACCCATAAAATATTGTAAATTTGTGTCAAAATATATAAACAAATACACATAAAATAACGTAAATTTGTATGAAAAATATATACAAAATACACATAGAATAATGTCAATTCCTATCAAAATGAATGAGCAGAATATCAATAAAATAATATAAATTTGTATGAAAATAAAGATGCAAAATTCCCAAAAAATAAAGAATAAGTTTATAAAAATACAGATACAAAAATACACGTCGAATAATTAAATTTGTATTAAAATTAATATACAAAATGCGTATATAATAAGGAAAATTTGTATTGAAATTTGAAATTGTATTTATATTATTTTATTGGTATTTTGTTTATTTATTTTGATACGAATTACATGATTATATGTGTATTTTGTACATATTTTTTTATACGTATTTACATTATTTAATGTGTATTTTGTTTATATATTTTCATACAAATTTACGTTATTATATGTGTCTTTGTATAAATATTTTGATACAAATTTACTTTATTTCATGTATTTTGTATATATATTTCAATTCAAATTTAGCTTATTTCGTGTGTATTTTGTATATATTTTCATACAAATTTAATTACTTCTGTGTATTTTTGTATATAGTTTTATATAAATTTACGTTATTTTATGTGTATTTTGTATATTTATATTCATACAAATACACATTCTTTTATTGGTATTTTGTTTATTTATTTTGATACAAATTTACATTATTTTATGATATATATTTTATCCAAATTTACATTATTTTATGAGTATTTGTTTATATATTTTCATACATATTTACATTATTTTATGTGTTTTTTGTATATATATTTTTCTACGTATTTAAATTATTTTATGTGTATTTTGTATATACATTTTCATAAAAAATTACGTTATTTTATTGTGTGTATAAGTATATATTTTGATACAAATTTTATACAAATTCATGTTATTGAATGTGTATTTGTATATATATTTTCATACAAATTTATATTATTTTATGTGTATTTTTTCATATATTTCATTACAAATTTACCTTACTTTATGTTTATTTTGTATATTTATTTCATTCAATTTTAAATTATTTTATGTGTATATTTGTATTTGTATTTAGGTTATTTTATGTGTATTTTGTATATATATTTTCATCCAAAATTACATTATTTTATTGGTATTTTTTAATTTAATTCGATACGAACTTAGATTGTTTCATAGGTATTTTGTATACATATTTTTATACTTATTTACATTATCTAATGTGTGTTTTGTATATATATTTTTATGCAAATTTATTTAATGTTCATTTTTGTACATTTATTTTATAGAAATTTGCGTTATTTTATGTATATAGTTTTATATAAATTTACGTTATTTTATGTGCATTTTGTATATTTATATTTATACAAATACACATTCTTTTATTGGTATATTGTTTATTTACATTTATACGAATTTACATTATTTTATGTGTATTTTGTATACATTTTTTTGTACGTATTTACTTAAATTTATGTATATTTTGTATATATAGTTTTATAGAAATCTACGTTATTTTATGTGTATTCGTATATATATTTTGAAACAAATTTACATTATTTTATATGTATTTTGCATATCTATTTCAATACAAATTTACATTATTGTATGTGCATTTTGTATATTTATTTTAATACAAGTTGAAATATTTTATGTGTATTTTGGTATCAATAATTTTATAAAAAATGCGTTATTTTATAGGTATTTTGCATCTTAATTTTCATTTTATATGTACTTTGTATATATATTTTATACGCTTTTACATTATTTAATATTTATTTTGAATATATAATTTTATACAGATTCATGTTATTTTATGTGTATTTGTATATATATTTTCATATAAATTTACATTATTTTATGTGTATTTTGTACATATATTTTCTTACAAATCTACTTTATTTTATGTTTATTTTCTATGTGTATTTAGTATATTTATATTTATCCAAATACACATTCTTTTATTGGTATTTTGTTTATTTATTTTAATTCGAATTTACATTATTTTATGTGTATTTTGTATACATTTTTTTATACGTATTTACTTAATTTTATGTGTATTTTGTATATTTTTATAGAAATCTACGTTTTTATATTTGTATTCGTATATATATTTTGAAACAAATTTACATTGTTTTATATGTATTTTTGCATATCTCTTTCAATACAAATTTACCTTATTGTATGTGCATTTTGTATATATATTTCAATACAAATTTAAATATATTATGTGTATTTTGGTATATATATTTTTATAAGAAATGCGCTATTTTATGGGAATTTTGCATCTTTATTTTCATACAAATTTACATTATTTTATTAATATTCGGTGTATTTATTTTGATACGATTTTACATTATTCTATTTGTTTTTTGTATATACTTTTTTATACATATTTACATTATTTAATGTGTATCTTGCATATATATTTTATACAAATTTATTATCTATTATCTATTTTCATACAAATACACATTCTTTTCATGATATTTTGTTTATTTATTTTGACACGAATTTACATTATTTGATATGTATTTTCTATATATTATTTTATACGTTATTTAAATAATATATGTATATATTTATATATATATTAGAAATCTATTTTATTATTTGTATTATTATATATTTTGAAACAAATTTACATTGTTTTGTATGTATTTTTGAATATCTCTTTCAATACAAATTTACCTTACTGTATATGCATTTTGTATATTTATTTCAATACAAATTTAAATATTTTATGTGTATTTTGGTATATATATTTTTGTAAAAAATGCGATAATTTTTGGGAATTTTGCATCTTTATTTTCATACAAATTTACATTATTTTATTGATATTCTGTGTATTTATTTTGATACGATTTTACATTATTCCATTTGTTTTTTGTATATATTTTTTTATACACATTTACATTATTTAATGTGTATCTTGCATATATATTTTATACAAATTTACGTTATTTTAAGTGTATTTGTTTATATATTTTCATTCAAATTTACATTATTTGATGTGTATTTTGTATATGTATTTCCATACAAATTTACCTGATTTTATGTGTATTTTGTATATTTCTTTTCAAACAAATTTATATTATTTTTGTGTATTTTTGTATATAGTTTTATACAAATTTAGGTTATTTTATGTACGCATTTACATTATTTAGTGTGTGTTTTGTATATATATTTTTATGCTAATTTACTTTATTTTATGTTCATTTTTCTACATATATTTTTATTGAAATTTGCGTTATTTGTATATTTTTTCTCATACAATTTTACACTGTTTTATTGCTATTTTGTTTATTTATTTTGATACGAATTACATGATTATATGTGTATTTTGTACATATTTTTTATACGTATTTACATTACTTAATGTGTATTTTGTTTATATATTTTTAAACAAATCTACGTTATTATATGTATTTCTATAAATATTTTGATACAGATTTACATTATTTTATGTATTTTGTATGTACATTTCAGTTCAAATTTAGCTTATTTTAGCTGTATTTTGTATATATATTTTCATACAAATTTAATAACTTCTGTGTATTTTTGTATATAGTTTTTTACAAATTTACGATATTTTATGTGTATTTTGTATATTTATATTTATACAAAAACACTTTCTTTTACTGGTATTTTGTTTATTTATTTTGATACGATTTTTATGTGTATTTTGTATTCATTTTTTTATACGTATTTACTTCATTTTATCTGTATTTTGTATATATTTTTATAGAAATGAACGTTATTTTATGTGTATTCGTATATATATTTTGAAACAAATTTACATTGTTTTATATGTATTTTGCATAGCTATTTCAATAGAAATTTACCTTACAGTATGTGCATTTTTTATATTTATTTTAATACAAATTTTAATATTTTATGTGTATTTTGGTATATATATTTTTATAAAAAATGCGTTATTTTATGGCTATTTTGCATCTTTATTTTCCTACAAATTTACAGTATTTTATTAATATTCTGTGTATTTATTTTGATACGATTTTACATTATTCTATTTGTGTTTTGAATATATTTTTTTATACATATTTACATTATTTAATTAGTATTTTGTATATATATTTGATACAAATTTACGTTATTTTAAGTGTATATGTTTATATATTTTCATTCAAACTTCCATTATTTTATGTGTATTTTATATATGTATTTCAATACAAATTTACCTAATTTTATGTGTATTTTGTATATTTATTTTCATACAAATTTAAATTATTTTTGTGTATTTTTGTATATAGTTTTATACAAACTTAGGTTATTTTATGAGTATTTTGTATATCTATTTTCATACAAATACACATTCTTTTATTGATATTTTGTTTATTTATTTTGACGAGAATTTAAATTATTTAATGTGTATTTTGTATATATATTTTTATACGTATTTACATCATTTCATGTGTATTTTGTATATATATTTCTATAGAAATCTACGTTATATTATGTGTATTCGTATATAGATTTTTAAACAAATTTACACTTTTATGTGTATTTTGCATATTTTTTCAATACAAATTTACCTTATTGTATATGCATTTTGTATATTAATTTTAATACAAATTTAATTATTCCATGTGTATTTTTGTATATGTATTTTTATAAAAATATGCTTTATTTTATGGGTATTTTGCATCTTTATTTTCATACAAATTTACGTTATTTTATTGATATTCTCCTCATTCATTTTGATACGATTTGTATGAAAATAAAGATGCAAAATACCCATAAAATAAAGCATATTTTTATAAAAATACATATAGAAAAATACACATAGAATAATTAAATTTGTATTATTTAATATACAAAATGCATATACAATAAATTTAAATCTGATTATATTAAATGAAATAAATATACAAAATAAACATAAAATAAGGTAAATTTGTAATAAAATATATGTAAGAATACACATAAAATAATATAAATTTGTATGAAAATATATATACAAACACACATAAAATAACATGAATTTGTATAAAATTTGTTTCAAATATATACGAATACACACAATAAAATAACGTAAACTTTTATGAAAATGTATATATAAAATACACATAAAATAATTTAAATACGTAGAAAAATATATATACAAAATACACATAAAATAATGTAAATTCGTAAAATTAAATACACAAAATTCCAATAAAAGAATGTATATTTGTAGAAAATATATATACAAAATCAAATAAAATAACTAAAATTTGTATAAAAATATATACAAAAATACACAAAAATAATTTAAATTTGTTTGAAAATAGATATGCAAAATACACATAAAGTTAGGCAAATTTGTATTGAAATACATACACAAAACTCACATAAAATAATGTAAATTTGTATGAAAATATATATACAAATACATATAAAATAACGTAAATTTGGATAAAATATATATACAAAATATACATTAAATATTTTAAATATGTTTAAAAATATATTATATTATATATATTTTTATTGATATTTGCGTTATTTATGTGTATTTTGTATATGTTTTCTCATAGAAATTTACATTATTTTATTGGTATTTTGTCTATTTATTTTGATGCGAATTACATGATTATTTGTGTATTTTGTACATTTTTTATAAGTATTTGCATTATTTAATGTGTATTTTGTTTATATAATTTTATACAAATTTACGTTATTATATGTGTATTTGTAAAAGTATTTTGATACAAATTTACATTATTTTATGTATTTTGTATATATATTTCAATTCAAATTTAGCTTATTTTATGAGTATTTTGTATATCTATTTATTTTAATACAAAATCAAATATTTTATGTTTTTTCGTATATATATATTTTTATAAAAAAATGCATTATTTTATGGGTATTTTGCATCTTAATTTTCATACAAATTTTACATTATTTTATTTGTATTTTGTATATATTTTTTTATACATATGTACATTATTTAATGTTTTTTTTGTATATATATTTGATACAAATTTACGTTATTTTAAGTCTATATGTTTATATATTTTCATTCAAATTTACATTATTTTCAGTGTATTTTGTATATGTATTTCAATACAAATTTACCTAATTTTATATGTTTTTTATATATTTATTTTCATACAAGTTTAAATTATTTTTGTGTATTTTTGTATATAGATTTATACAAATTTAGGTTATTTTATGTGTATTTTGTATACCTATTTTCATAAAAATACACATTCTTTTCATGATATTTTGTTTATTTATTTTGACACGAATTAACATTATTTAATGTGTATTTTGTATATATATATTTTATACGTATTTACATTATTTCAAGTGTATTTTGTATATATATTTCTATAGAAATCTGCGTTATTTTATGTGTATTCGTATATATATTTTGAAACAAATTTACATTGTTTTATGTGTATTTTGCATATTTTTTTAATACAAATTTACTTTATTGTATGTGCATTTTGTATATTAATTTTAATACAAATTTCATTAATCTATGTGTATTTTTGTATATGTATTTTGATAAAAATATGCTTTATTTTATGGGTATTTTGCATCTTTATTTTCATACAAATTTACATTATTTTATTCATATTCTGTGTATTTATTTTTATATGATTTTACATTATTCTATGTGTATTTTGTATATATATTTTATATAAAATGTATTTGATTTCATTTCATACAAATCTACATTATTTTATGTGTTTTTTGTACATTTATTTAACTAGTTATATGTGTATTTTGTATATCTATTTTGTATGTATATTTTCATAGAAATTTACTCTATTTTATGAGTATTCGTATATATATTTTGATACAAATTTACATTATTAATGTGTATTTTGCATATCTATTTCAATACAAATTTACTTTATTGTACGTGCATTTTGTATATTTATTTTAATACAAATTTAATTATTTTATATGTTTTTTTGTATATATATTTTTATGCAAATATGCGTTATTATATGGATATTTTGCATCTTTATTTTCATACAAATTTACATTATTTTATTGATATTCTCTTTATTTATTTTGATACGATTTAACATTATTCTATGTGTTTTTTGTATATATTTTTTTATATATATATTTGCATTATTTAATGTTAATTTTGTATATATTTTTTATCCAAATTTACATTATTTTATGTGTATTTGTTTATATATTTTCATACATATTTACATTATTTTATGTGTTTTTTGTATATATATTTTTCTACGTATTTAAATTATTTTATGTGTATTTTGTACATACATTTTCATAAAAAAATTACGTTATTTTATTGTGTGTATAAGTATATATTTTGATACAAATTTTATACAAATTCATGTTATTTAATGTGTATTTGTAAATATATTTTCATACAAATTTATATTATTTTATGTGTTTTTTCATATATTTCATTACAAATTTACCTTATTTTATGTTTATTTTGTATATTTATTTCATTCAATTTTAAATTATTTTATGTGTATATTTGTATTTGTATTTAGGTTATTTTATGTGTATTTTGTATATATATTTTCATCCAAAATTACATTATTTTATTGATATTTCTTAATTTAATTCGATACGAATTTAGATTATTTTATAGGTATTTTGTATACATATTTTTATACTCATTTACATTATCTAATGTGTGTTTTGTATATATATTTTATTGCAAATTTATCTAATGTTCATTTTTGTACATATATTTTTATAGAAATTTGCGTTATTTTATGTATATAGTTTTATATAAATTTACGTTATTTTATGTGCATTTTGTATATTTATATTTATACAAATACACATTCTTTTATTGGTATATTGTTTATTTACATTTATACGAATTTACATTATTTTATGTGTATTTTGTTTACATTTTTTTATACGTATTTACTTAATTTTATGTGTATTTTGTATATGTATTTTTATAGAAATCTACGTTATTTTATGTGTATTCGTATATATATTTTGAAACAAATTTACATTATTTTATATGTATTTTCCATATCTATTTCAATACAAATTTACCTTATTGTATGTGCATTTTGTATATTTATTTTAATACAAGTTCAAATATTTTATGTGTATTTTGGTATCAATAATTTTATAAAAAATGCGTTATTTTATAGGTATTTTCCATCTTAATTTTCATTTTATATGTACTTTGTATATATATATTTTATACGCTCTTACATTATTTAATATTTATTTTGAATATAATTTTTTATACAAATTCATGGTATTTTATGTGTATTTGTATATATATTTTCATATAAATTTACATAATTGTATGTGTATTTTGTACATATATTTTATTACAAATCTACCTTATTTTATGTTTATTTTGTATGTGTATTTTGTATATTTTTATTTATCCAAATACACATTCTTTTATTGGTATTTTGTTTATTTATTTTAATTCGAATTTACATTATTTTATGTGTATTTTGAATACATTTTTTTTATACGTATTTACTTAATTTTATGTGTATTTTGTATATATATTTTTATAGAAATCTACGTTTTTTTATTTGTATTCGTATATATATTTTGAAACAAATTTACATTGTTTTATATGTATTTTTGCATATCTCTTTCAATACAAATTTACCTTATTGTATATGCATTTTGTATATTTATTTCAATACAAATTTAAAAATTTTATGTGTATTTTGGTATATATATTTTTATAAGAAATGCGCTATTTTATGGGAATTTTGCATCTTTATTTTCATACAAATTTACATTATTTTATTAATATTCGGTATATTTATTTTGATACGATTTTACATTATTCTATTTGTTTTTTGTATATACTTTTTTATACATATTTACATTATTTAATGTGTATCTTGCATATATATTTTATACAAATTTATTATCTATTATCTATTTTCATACAAATACACATTCTTTTCATGATATTTTGTTTATTTATTTTGACACGAATTTACATTATTTGATATGTATTTTGTATATATATTTTATACGTATTTACATAATTTCATATGTATTTTGTATATATATTTAATAGATATTCAAAAAGCATATAAAATAACCTAAATTTGTATCAAACTATATACAAAATACACAAAAATATTTTAAATTTGTATGAAAATAAATATAAAATACACATAAAATTAGGTAAATTTGTATGGAATACATATACAAAATACATAAAATAATGTAAATTTGAATGAAAATACATAAACAAATACACTTAAAATAACGTAAATGATAAAATATATACAAAACACAAATAAAATAATGTAAAATCGTATCAAAATAAATACACAGAATATTAATAAAATAATGTAAATTTGTATGAAAATAAAGAGGCAAAATACCCGTAAAATAACGCGTTTTTTTTTTATTTATAAAAATATATATACCAAAATACACATAAAAAAATAAGATTTGTATTAAAATAAATATATAAAAAACACTTACAATAAGGTAAATTTGTATTGAAATAGATAAGCAAAATACATATAAGGCAATGTAAATTTGTTTCAAAATATGTGTACGAATACACATAAAATAACGTAGATTTCTATAAATATATATATACAAAATACACATAAAATTAAGTAAATACGTATAAAAAAATGTATACAAAATACACATAAAATAATGTAAATTCGTATCAAAATAAATAAACAAAATACCAATAAAAGAATGTGTATTTGTATAAATATAAATATACAAAATACACATAAAATAACGTAAATTTATATAAAACTATATACATAAATACACAGAAGTAATTAAATTTGTATGAAAATATATACAAAATACACATAAAATAAGCTAAATTTGAATTGAAATATATATACAAAATACATGAAATAAAGTAAATTTGTATCAAAATATTTATACAAAGACACATATAATAACGTAAATTTGTATGAAAATATAAACAAAATACACATTAAATAATGTAAATACGTATAAAAAAATGTGTACAAAATACACATAAAATCATGTAATTCGTATCAAAATAAATAAACAAAATACCAATAAAATAATATAAATTTGTATGAGTAAACGTGTATGTTGCATATTTTTTCAATACAAATTTACCTTATTATATACGCATATTGTATATTAATTTTAATATAAATTTAATTATTCGATGTGTATTTTTGTATCTGTATTTTTATAAACATATGCTTTATTTTTTGGGTATTTTGCATCTTTATTTTCATACAAATATACATTATTTTATTGATATTCTGCTCATTCATTTTGATACGAATTGACATTATTCTATGTGTATTTTGTATATATTTTTCATACAAATTTACGTTATTTTATGTGTATTTGTTTATATATTTTGACACAAATTTACAATATTTTATGGCTATTTTGTATATACATTTCTAAAGAAATTTACCTAGTTTTATGTGTATTTTGAATATCTATTTTCATACAAACTCAAATTATTTCTATGTATTTTTATATATATTTTAATACATATTTTAGTTATGTTATGTGTATTTTGTAAATTTATTTTCATTCATATATATATATATTATTTTATTGGTGTTTTGTTGATTTATATTGATACGAATTTACATTATTTTATATGTACTTTGTATATATATTTTTATACGTTTTTACATTATTTAATATTTATTTTGAATATATATTTTTATACAAATTCATGGTATTTTATGTGTATTTGTATATATATTTTCATATAAATTTACATTATTTTATGTGTATTTTGTACATATATTTTATTACAAATCTACCTTATTTTATGTTTATTTTGTATATGTATTTTGTATATTTATATTTATCCAAATACACATTCTTTTATTGGTATTTTGTTTATTTATTTTAAATCGAATTTACATTATTTTATGTGTATTTTGTATACATTTTTTTATACGTATTTACTTAATTTTATGTGTATTTTGTAATATATTTTTATAGAAATCTACGTTTTTTTATTTGTATTCGTATATATATTTTGAAACAAATTTACATTGTTTTATATGTATTTTTGCATATCTCTTTCAATACAAATTTACCTTATTGTATGTGCATTTTGTATATTTATTTCAATACAAATTTAAATATTTTATGTGTATTTTGGTATATATATTTTTATAAGAAATGCGCTATTTTATGGGAATTTTGCATCTTTATTTTCATACAAATTTACATTATTTTATTAATATTCGGTGTATTTATTTTGATACGAATTTACATTATTCTATTTGTTTTTTGTATACACTTTTTTATACATATTTACATTATTTAATGAGTATCTTGCATATATATTTTATACAAATTTATTATCTATTATCTATTTTTATACAAATACACATTCTTTTCATGATATTTTGTTTATTTATTTTGACACAAATTTACATTATTTGATATGTATTTTGTATATATATTTTTATACGTATTTACATAATTTCATATGTATTTTGTATATATATTTCTATAGAAATCTACTTTATTTTATGTGTATTCGTATATATATTTTGAAACAAATTTACATTGTTTTATATGTATTTTTGAATATCTCTTTTAATACAAATTTACCTTACTGTATATGCATTTTGTATATTTATTTCAATACAAATTTAAATATTTTATGTGTATTTTGGTATATATATTTTTATAAAAAATGCGATAATTTTTAGGAATTTTGCATCTTTATTTTCATACAAATTTACATTATTTTATTGATATTCTGTGTATTTATTTTGATACGATTTTACATTATTCTATTTGTTTTTGTATATATTTTTTTATACACATTTACATTATTTAATGTGTATCTTGCATATATATTTTATACAAATTTACGTTATTTTAAGTGTATTTGTTTATATATTTTCATTCAAATTTACATTTATTTTAATTCGAAATTACATTATTTTATGTGTATTTTGTATACATTTTTTATACGTATTTACTTAATTTTATGTGTATTTTGTATATATATTTTTATAGAAATCTACGTTTTTTTATTTGAATTCGTATATATATTTTGAAACAAATTTACAATGTTTTATATGTATTTTTGCATATCTCTTTAAATACAAATTTACCTTATTGTATGTGCATTTTGTATATTTATTTAAATTAAAATTTAAATATTTTATTTTTATTTTTTTATATATTTATAAGAAATGCGCTATTTTATGGGAATTTTGCATCTTTATTTTCATACAAATTTACATTATTTTATTAATATTCGGTGTATTTATTTTGATACGATGTTACATTATTCTATTTGTTTTTTGTATATACTTTTTTATACATGTTTACATTATTTAATGTGTATCTTGCATATATATTTTATACAAATTTATTATCTATTATCTATTTTCATACAAATACACATTCTTTTCATGATATTTTGTTTATTTATTTTGACACGAATTTACATTATTTGATATGTATTTTGTATATATATTTTTATACGTATTTACATAATTTCATATGTATTTTGTATATATATTTTTATAGAAATCTACTTTATTTTATGTGTATTCGTATATATATTTTGAAACAGATTTACATTGTTTTATATGTATTTTTGAATATCTCTTTCAATACAAATTTACCTTACTGTATATGCATTTTGTATATTTATTTCAATACAAATTTAAATATTTTATGTGTATTTTGGTAAATATATTTAAAAAAAAAATGCGATAATTTTTGGGAATTTTGCATCTTTATTTTCATACAAATTTACATTATTTTATTGATATTCTGTGTATTTATTTTGATACGATTTTACATTATTCTATTTGTTTTTTGTATATATTTTTTTATACACATTTACATTATTTAATGTGTATCTTGCATATATATTTTATACAAATTTACGTTATTTTAAGTGTATTTGTTTATATATTTTCATTCAAATTTACATTATTTGATGTGTATTTTGTATATGTATTTCAATACAAATTTACCTAATTTTATGTGTATTTTGTATATTTCTTTTCAAACGAATTTAAATTATTTTTGTGTATTTTTATATAGTTTTATACAAATTTAGGTTATTTTATGTACGCATTTACATTATTTAGTGTGTGTTTTGTATATATGTTTATGCAAATTTACTTTATTTCATGTGCATTTTGTACATATATTTTATAGAAATTTGCGTTATTTGTATATGTTTTCATACAAATTTACATTATTTTATTGCTATTTTGTTTATTTATTTTGATACGAGTTACATGATTATATGTGTATTTTGTACATATTTTTATACGTATTTACATTACTTAATGTGTATTTTGTTTATATATTTTAAACAAATCTACGTTATTATATGTATTTGTATAAATATTTTGATACAGATTTACATTATTTTATGTATTTTGTATGTACATTTCAATTCAAATTTAGCTTATTTTAGCTGTATTTTGTATATATATTTTCATACAAATTTAATTACTTCTGTATTTTTGTATATAGTTTTATACAAATTTACGATATTTTTTGTGTATTTTGTATATTTAAATTTATACAAATACACATTCTTTTACTGGTATTTTGTTTATTTATTTTGATACGATTTTTATGTGTATTTTGTATTCATTTTTTTATACGTATTTACTTCATTTTATGTGTATTTTGTATATATTTTTATTGAAATCTACGTTATTTTATGTGTATTCGTATATATATTTTGAAACAAATTTACATTGTTTTATATGTATTTTTGAATATCTCTTTCAATACAAATTTACCTCTCCATATATACCAAAATACACATAAAAAAATTAAATTTGTATTAAAATAAAAATCAAAAATACAGAAAAAAAAATCAAAATTTTTTTCAAAATATATATATGAATACACATAAAATAACGTAGATTTCTATAAAAATATATATACAAAATACACATAAAATGAAGTAAATACGCATAAAAAAATGTATACAAAATACACATAAAATAATGTAAATTCGCATCAAAATAAATATACAAAATACCAATAAAAGAATGTGTATTTGTATAAATATAAATATACAAAATACACATAAAATAACGTAAATTTATATAAAACTATATACAAAAATACACAGAAGTATTTTAATTTGTATGAAAATAGATATACAAAATAAGGTAAATTCGTTTCAAATTCAATAAACAAAATTCAGATTTTATAAAAATAATATAAAATCAGATTATCAGATTTTGTATATCTGTTTTCATACAAACTCAAATTATTTCTATGTATTTTTGTATATATTTTAATACAAATTTTAGTTATGTTATGTGTATTTTGTAAATTTATTTTCATTCAAATATATATTATTTTATTGGTGTTTTGTTGATTTATATTGATACGAATTTACATTATTTTATATGTACTTTGTATATATATTTTTATACGCTTGTACATTATTTAATATTTATTTTGAATATATATTTTTATACAAATTCATGGTATTTTATGTGTATTTGTATATATATTTCATATAAATTTACATTATTTTATGTGTATTTTGTACATATATTTTATTACAAATCTACCTTATTTTATGTTTATTTTGTATATGTATTTTGTATATTTATATTTATCCAAATACACATTCTTTTATTGGTATTTTGTTTATTTATTTTAAATCGAATTTACATTATTTTATGTGTATTTTGTATACATTTTTTTATACGTATTTACTTAATTTTATGTGTATTTTGTATATATTTTTATAGAAATCTACGTTTTTTTATTTGTATTCGTATATATATTTTGAAACAAATTTACATTGTTTTATATGTATTTTTGCATATCTCTTTAAATACAAATTTACCTTATTGTATGTGCATTTTGTATATTTATTTCAATGCAAATTTAAATATTTTATGTGTATTTTGGTATATATATTTTTATAAGAAATGCGCTATTTTATTGGAATTTTGCATCTTTATTTTCATACAAATTTACATTATTTTATTAATATTCGGTGTATTTATTTTGATACGATGTTACATTATTCTATTTGTTTTTTGTATATACTTTTTTATACATATTTACATTATTTAATGTGTATCTTGCATATATATTTTATACAAATTTATTATCTATTATCTATTTTCATACAAATACACATTCTTTTCATGATATTTTGTTTATTTATTTTGACACGAATTTACATTATTTGATATGTATTTTGTATATATATTTTTATACGTATTTACATAATTTCATATGTATTTTGTATATATATATTTCTATAGAAATCTACTTTCTTTTATGTGTATTCGTATATATATTTTGAAACAAATTTACATTGTTTTATATGTATTTTTGAATATCTCCTTCAATACAAATTTACCTTACTGTATATGCATTTTGTATATTTATTTCAATACAAATTTAAATATTTTATGTGTATTTTGGTAAATATATTTTTATAAAAAATGCGATAATTTTTGTGAATTTTGTATCATTATTTTCATACAAATTTACATTATTTTATTGATATTCTGTGTATTTATTTTGATACGATTTTACATTATTCTATTTGTTTTTTGTATATATATTTTTATACACATTTACATTATTTAATGTGTATCTTGCATATATATTTTATACAAATTTACGTTATTTTAAGTGTATTTGTTTATATCTATTCATTCAAATTTACATTATTTGATGTGTATTTTGTATATTTCTTTTCAAACAAATTTAAATTATTTTTGTGTATTTTTGTATATAGTTTTATACAAATTTAGGTTATTTTATGTACGCATTTACATTATTTAGTGTGTGTTTTGTGTATATATTTTTTGCAAATCTACTTTATTTTATGTGCATTTTGTACATATATTTTATAGAAATTTGCGTTATTTGTATATGTTTTCTCACAAATTTACATTATTTTATTGCTATTTTGTTTATTTATTTTGATACGAATTACATGATTATATGTGTATTTTGTACATATTTTTATACGTATTTACATTACTTAATGTGTATTTTGTTTATATATTTTTAAACAAATCTACGTTATTATATGTATTTGTATAAATATTTTGATACATATTTACATTATTTTATGTATTTTGTATGTACATTTCAATTCAAATTTAGCTTATTTTAGCTGTATTTTGTATATATATTTTCATACAAATTTAATTACTTGTGTATTTTTGTATACAGTTTTATTGAAATTTACGATCTTTTATGTGTATTTTGTATATTTATATTTTTACAAATACACATTTTTTTATACGTATTTACTTAATTTTATGTGTATTTTGTATATATATTTTTATAGAAATCTACGTTTTTTTATTTGTATTCGTATATATATTTTGAAACAAATTTACATTGTTTTATATGTATTTTTGCATATCTCTTTCAATACAAATTTACCTTATTGTATGTGCATTTTGTATATTTATTTCAATACAAATTTAAATATTTTATGTGTATTTTGGTATATATATTTTTATAAGAAATGCGCTATTTTATGGGAATTTTGCATCTTTATTTTCATACAAATTTACATTATTTTATTAATATTCGGTGTATTTATTTTGATACGAATTTACATTATTCTATTTGTTTTTTGTATATACTTTTTTATACATATTTACATTATTTAATGAGTATCTTGCATATATATTTTATACAAATTTATTATCTATTATCTATTTTTATACAAATACACATTCTTTTCATGATATTTTGTTTATTTATTTTGACACGAATTTACATTATTTGATATGTATTTTGTATATATATTTTATACGTATTTACATAATTTCATATGTATTTTGTATATATATTTCTATAGAAATCTACTTTATTTTATGTGTATTCGTATATATATTTTGAAACAATACAAATTTACCTTACTGTATATGCATTTTGTATATTTATTTCAATACAAATTTAAATATTTTATGTGTATTTTGGTATATATAATTTTATAAAAAATGCGATAATTTTTGGGAATTTTGCATCTTTATTTTCATACAAATTTACATTATTTTATTGATATTCTGTGTATTTATTTTGATACGATTTTACATTATTCTATTTGTTTTTTGTATATATTTTTTTATACACATTTACATTATTTAATGTGTATCTTGCATATATATTTTATACAAATTTACGTTATTTTAAGTGTATTTGTTTTTATATTTTCATTCAAATTTACATTTATTTTAATCGAAAATACATTATTTTATGTGTATTTTGTATACATTTTTTATACGTATTTACTTAATTTTATGTGTATTTTGTATATATATTTTTATAGAAATCTACGTTTTTTTATTTGTATTCGTATATATATTTTGAAACAAATTTACATTGTTTTATATGTATTTTTGCATATCTCTTTCAATACAAATTTGCCTTATTGTATGTGCATTTTGTATATTTATTTCAATGCAAATTTAAATATTTTATGTGTATTTTGGTATATATATTTTTATAAGAAATGCGCTATTTTATGGGAATTTTGCATCTTTATTTTCATACAAATTTACATTATTTTATTAATATTCGGTGTATTTATTTTGATACGATGTTACATTATTCTATTTGTTTTTTGTATATACTTTTTTATACATATTTACATTATTTAATGTGTATCTTGCATATATATTTTATACAAATTTATTATCTATTATCTATTTTCATACAAATACACATTCTTTTCATGATATTTTGTTTATTTATTTTGACACGAATTTACATTATTTGATATGTATTTTGTATATATATTTTTATACGTATTTACAAAATTTTATATTTTTTTTTTATATATATATATATATATATATATATATGTATATATATATATATATATATATATATATATATATATATATATATATATCTATAGAAATCTACTTTATTTTATGTGTATTCGTATATATATTTTGAAACAAATTTACATTGTTTTATATGTATTTTTGAATATCTCTTTCTATACAAATTTACCTTACTGTATATGCATTTTGTATATTTATTTCAATACAAATTTAAATATTTTATGTGTATTTTGGTAAATATATTTTTATAAAAAATGCGATAATTTTTGGGAATTTTGTATTTTTATTTTCATACAAATTTACATTATTTTAGTGATATTCTGTGTATTTATTTTGATACGATTTTACATTATTCTATTTGTTTTTTGTATATATATATTTTATACACATTTACATTATTTAATGTGTATCTTGCATAATTATTTTATACAAATTTACGTTATTTTAAGTGTATTTGTTTATATCTTTTCATTCAAATTTACATTATTTGATGTGTATTTTGTATATGTATTTCAATACAAATTTACCTAATTTTATGTGTATTTTGTATATTTCTTTTCAAACAAATTTAAATTATTTTTGTGTATATTTGTATATTGTTTTATACAAATTTAGGTTATTTTATGTACGCATTTACATTATTTAGTGTGTGTTTTGTATATATATATTTTTGCAAATTTACTTTATTTTATGTGCATTTTTGTACATATATTTTTATAGAAATTTGCGTTATTTGTATATGTTTTCTGATACAAATTTACATTATTTTATTGATATTTTGTTTATTTAGTTTGATACGAATTACATGATTATATGTGTATTTTGTACATATTTTTTATACGTATTTACATTACTTAATGTGTATTTTGTTTATATATTTTTAAACAAATCTACGTTATTATATGTATTTGTATAAATATTTTGATACAGATTTACATTATTTTATGTATTTTGTAAGTACATTTTAATTCAAATTTAGCTTAATTTAGCTGTATTTTGTATATATATTTTCATACAAATTTAATTACTTCTGTGTATTTTTGTATATAGTTTTATACAAATTTACGATATTTTATGTGTATTTTGTATATTTATATTTTTACAAATACACATTCTTTTACTGGTATTTTGTTTATTTATTTTGATACGATTTTTATGTATTTTTTGTATTCATTTTTTTATACGTATTTACTTCATTTTATGTGTATTTTGTACATATCTTTATAGAAATCTACGTTATTTTATGTGTATTCGTATATATATTTTGAAACAAATTTACATTGTTTTATATGTATTTTGCATATCTATTTCAATACAAATTTGCAAATTTACTTTATTTTATGTGCATTTATATATGTTTTCTCATACAAATTTACATTATTTTAATGCTATTTTGTTTATTTATTTTGATACAAATGAAAATAGATATACAAAATATTCATAAAAATAAACTAAATTTGTATTGAAATATATATACAAAATACATAAAATAATGTAAATTTGTATCAAAATATTTTAACAGATGCGCATAAAATAACGTAAATTTCTTTTAAAATATACAAAATACACATTAAATAATGTAAATATGTATAAAAAAATATATACAAAACACAAATAGAATAATGTAAAATCGTATCAAAATAAATACACAGAATATTAATAAAACAATGTAAATTTGTATGAAAATAAAGATGCAAAATACCCATTAAATAACGCATTTTTTATAAAAATATATATACCAAAATACTCATGAAAAATTTAATTTGTATTAAAATAAATATACAAAATACACTTACTATAAGGTAAATCTGTATTGAAATAGATATGCAAAATACATATAAAACAATGTAAATTTGTTTCAAAATATATATACGAATACACATAAAATAACGTAGATTTGTATAAAAATATATATACAAAATACACATAAAATGAAGTAAATACGTATAAGAAAATGTATACAAATACACATAAAATAATGTAAATTAGTATCAAAATAAATAAACAAAATACCAATAAAAGAATGTGTATTTGTATAAATATAAATATACAAAATACACATAAAATAACGTAAATTTGTATAAAACTATATACAAAAATACACAGAAGTAATTAAATTCGTATGAAAATAGATATACAAAATACAGATAAAATAAGCTAAATTTGAATTGAAATGTATATACAAAATACATAAAATAATGTAGATTTGTATCAAAATATTTATAAAAATAACGCATTTTTTTATTTATAAAAATATATATACCAAAATACACATCAAAAAATTAAATTTGTATTAAAATAAATATACAAAAAAACAATTCAATAAGGTAAATTTGTATTGAAATAGATATGGAAAATACATATAAAACAATGTAAATTTGTTTCTAAATATATATACGAATACACATAAAATAACGTAGATTTCTATAAAATATTTATACAAAATACATAAAATGAAGTAAATACGTATAAAAAAATGTAAACAAAATACACATAAAATAATGTAAATTCGTATCAAAATAAATATACAAAATACCAATAAAAGAATGTGTATTTGTATAAATATAAATATACAAAATACACATAAAATAACGTAAATTTATATAAAACTATATACAAAAATACACAGAAGTATTTTAATTTGTATGAAAATAGATATACAAAATAAGGTAAATTAGTTACAAATTCAATAAACAAAAATCAGATAAAAGAACGTATATTTGTAGAAAATAAATATACAAAATACACATTAAATAACGAAAATATGTATGAAAATATAAAAATAAACAAAATACTTTAATTTGTATGAATAAATATACAAAATACACATGTATTTTGTATATCTATTTTCACACAAATTTAATTACTTTTGTGTATTTTTGCATATAGTTTTATATAAATTTACGTTATTTTATTTGTATTTTGTAAATTTATATATATACAATACACTTTCTTTTATTAGTATTTTGTTTATTTATTTTGATACAAGTTTACATTATTTTATGTGTATTTTGTATACCTTTTTTTATACGTATTTACTTCATTTTATGCGTATTTTGTATATTTATTTTCATAGAAATCTACGTTATTTTATGTGTATTCGTATATATATTTTAAAAATTTATATGGTTTTATATGTATTTTGCATATCTATTTCAATACAAATTTACCTTATTGTATGTGCATTTTGTATATTTATTTTAATACAAATTCAAATATTTTATGTGTGTCTTGGTATAAATATATTTAGAAAAAATACGTTATTTTATGGGTATTTTGCATCTTAAGTTTCATACAAATTTACATTATTTTATTAATATTCTGTGTATTTATTTTGATACGATTTTATATTATTCTATTTGTGTTTTGTATATATTCTTTTATACATATTTACATTATTTAATGTGTATTTTTTATATATATTTTATATAAATTTACGTTATTTTAAGTGTATTTGTTTATATATTTTCATTCAAATTTACATTATTTTATGTGTATTTTGTAAATGTATTTCAATACAAATTTACCTAATTTTATGTGTATTTTGTATATTTCTTTTCAAACAAATTAAAATTATTTTTGTGTATTTTTGTATATAGTTTTATACAAATTTAGGTGATTTTATGTGTATATTGTATATCTATTTCCATACAAATACACATTCTTTTATTGATATTTTGTTTATTTACTTTGACGCGAGTTTACATTATTTAATGTGTATTTTATATATATATATATATATATATATATATATATATATATATATATATATATATATATATATATATATATATATATATATATATATATATATATATATATATATTTTTTATTTTTTTTTTATTCGTGTTTACATCATTTGATGTGTATTTTGTATATATATTTCTATAGAAATCTACGTTGATTTATGAGTATTCGTATATAGATTTTGAAATAAATTTACACTGTTTTATGTGTATTTTGCATATTTTTTCAATACAAATTTACCTTATTGTATATGCATTTTGTATATTAGTTTTAATACAAATTTAATTATGCTATGTGTATTTTTGTATATGAATTTTTATAAAAATATGCTTTATTTTATGGGTATTTTGCATTTTTATTTTCATACAAATTTACATTATTTTATTTATATTCTGTTTTTTTTTTAAACAATTTTACATTATTCTATGTGTATTTTGTATATCTATTTTTATACGTATTTACTTAATTTTATGTGTATTTTGTATATATATTTTTATAGAAATCTACGTTATTTTATGGGTATTCGTATATATATTTTGAAACAAATTTACATTGTTTTATATGTATTTTTGCATATCTCTTTCAATACAAATTTACCTTATTGTATGTGCATTTTGTATATTTATTTCAATACAAATTTAAATATTTTATGTGTATTTTGGTATATATATTTTTATAAGAAATGCGCTATTTGATGGGAATTTTGCATCTTTATTTTCATACAAATTTACATTATTTTATTAATATTCGGTGTATTTATTTTGATACGATTTCACATTATTCAAATTTTTTTTGTATATATTTTTTTTATAAATATTTACATTATTTAATGTGTATCTTGCATCTTTTATCGTAATTTTGTTTATTTATTTTTATACGAATTTACATTATTTTAGGTGTATTTGATATGTATATTTTTATACTTATTTATATCATTTTATTTGTGTTTTGAATATATATTTTCATAGAAATTTACTCTATTTTATGGGCATTCGTATATATATTTTGATACAAATTTACATTATTTATGTTTATTTTGCATATCTATTTCAATACAAATTTACCATATTGTATGTGTATTTTGTATATTTATTTTAATACAAATTTAATTATTTTATGTGTATTTTTGTAAAAATATGCGTTATTATTTGGGTATTTTGCATCTTTATTTTCATACAAATTTACATTATTTTATTGATATTCTGTTTATTTATTTTGATACGATTTTACATTATTCTATGTGTATTTTGTATATATATTTTTATACACATTTACATTATTTAATGTATATTTTGTATATATATTTTATATAAATTTACGCTATTTTATGTGTATTTGTTTATATATTTTCATACAAATTTACAATATTTTATGTGTAATTTGTATATGTATTTCATTACAGATTTGCCTAATTTTATGTGTATTTTGCATATCTATTTTCAAACAAATTTAAATTATTTTTATGTATTTTTTATATATTTTTATACAAATTTTAGTTATTTTATTTGTATTTTGTATTTATATTTTTCTACAAATATACATTCTAGTAGTGGAATTTTGTACATTTATTTTCATAAGAATTTACATAATTTTATGTGTATTTTGTATCTATTTTTCTACGTATTTACATTATTTTATGTGTATTTTTTATATACATTTTCATAAAAATTTACGTTATTTTATTGTGTGTATTCGTATATGATTTGATACAAATTTACATAATTTTATGTTTATTTTGCATATCTATTTCAATATAGATTTACCTTATTGTATGTGTATTTTGTATATTTATTTTAATACAAATTTAATTATTTTATGTGTACTTTGTATACATTTTCTTATACGTATTTACTTCATTTAATGTGTATTTTGTATATATATTTTTATAGTAATCTACGTTATTTTATGTGTATTGGTATATATATTTTGAAGCATATTTACATTGTTTTATATGTATTTAGCATATCTATTTCAATATAAATCTACCTTATTGTATGTGCATTTTGTATATTTATTGTAATACAAATTTTAAAATTTTATTATTTTGTTATATATATTTTTATAAAATGAGTTTTATATAAATTTAAAATATTTTATGTGTATTTTGTATATCTTTTTTCATACAAATACACAATTTTTATTGATATTTTGTTTATTTATTTTGACGCGAATTCACATTATTTAATGTGTATTGTGTATATATATTTTTATACGTATTTACGTCATTTCATGTGTATTTTGTATATATATTTCTATAGAAATATATGTTATTTTATGTGTATTCGTATATATATTTTGAAACAAATATACATTGTTTTATGTGCATTTTGCATATTTTTTCTATATAAATTTACCTTATTGTACGTGCATTTTGTATATTAATTTTAATACAAATTTAATTATTCTATGTGTATTTTTGTATATGTATTTTCATAAAAAAATGCTTTATTTTATGGGTATTTTGCATCTTTATTTTCATACAAATTTACATTATTTTATTGATATTCTGTGTATTTATTTTGATACGATTTTACATTATTCTATGTATATTTTGTATATATATTTCATACAAATGACGTTATTTTATGTGAATTTGTTTTCATTTCATACAAATTTACATTATTTTATGTGTATTTTGTACATGTATTTAAATACAAATTTAACTAATTATATGTGTATTATGTATATCTATTTTCATACAAATTGAAATTAATTTTGTGTATTTTAGTATATATTTTTATTCAAATTTTCGTAATTTTATGTGAATTTTGTATATTTATTTTCCTACAAATATACGTTCTTTTATCGGAATTTTGTTTATTTATTTTGATACGAGTTTTCATTATTTTAGGTGTATTTGATATATATATTTTTATACTTATTTACATAATTTTATATGTATTTTGAATATATATTTTCATAGAAATTTACTCTATTTTATGTGTATTCGTATATATATTTTGATACAAATTTACATTATTTATGTGTATTTCGCATATCTATTTCAATACAAATTTTCTTTATTGTATGTGCCTTTTGTATATTTATTTTGATGCAAATTTAATTATTTTATGTGTATTTTTGTATATATATTTTTAAACAAATATGCGTTATTATATGGGTATTTTGCATCTTTATTTTCATACAAATTTACTTTATTTTATTGATTGTCTGTTTATTTATTTTGATACGATTTTACGTTATTCTGTGTATTTTGTATATATATTTTTAGACATATTTACATTATTTAATGTATATTTTGTACATATATTTTATGGAAATTTACGTTATCTTATGTGTATTTGTTCATATATTTTCATACAAATTTACATTATTTTATGTTTTGTATATGTATTTCAATAAAAATTTGCCTAGTTTCATTTGTATTTTGCATATCTATTTTCAAACAAATTGAAATTATTTTTGTGTATTTTTGTATTATTTTTATACAATTTTTTTTTTATTTTATTTGTATTTTGTATATATATTTTCCTACACATATACATTCTTTTAGAGGAAATTTTGTTTATTTATTTTGATACGAATTTATATTATTTTATGTGTATTTTGTATATATATTTTTCTATGTATTTACATTATTTTATGTGTATTTTGTATATATATTTTCATAAAAATTTACGTAATTTTATTGTGTGTATTCGTATATATTTTGATAAAAATTTGCATATCTATTTCAATAAAATTCTACCTTATTGTATGTGTATTTTGTATATTTATTTTAATACAAATTTAATTATTTTATGTGTATTTTTATATATTTTTTTTTAAATATAAGATATTTTCTCGGTATTTTGCATCTTTAATTCTATAAATTTTTACATTACGTACATATCTTTTATACGTATTTACATTATTTAATGAGTATTTTGTTTACGTTATTATATGTGTATTTGAATATATATTTTGATACAAATTTACATTATTTTATGTATTTTCTATATTTATTTCAATTCAAATTTAGCTTATTTTATGTGTCTTTTGTATATCTATTTTCATACAAATTTAATTATTTTTGTTTATTTTTGTATATAGTTTTATACAATTTTACGTTATTTTTTGTGTATTTTGTATATTTATATTTATACAAGTAAACATTCTTTTATTGGCATTTAGTTTATTTATTTTGATACGAATTTACATTATTTTATGTGTATTTTGTATACATTTTCTTATACGTATTTACTTCATTTTATGTGTATTTTGTATATATATTTTATAGAAATCTACGTTATTTTATGAGTATTCGTATGTATATTTTGAAACAAATTTACATTGTTTTATATGTATTTTGCATATCTATTTCAATACAAATTTACCTTATTGTATGTGCATTTTGTATATTTATTGTAATACAAATTTAAATATTTTATGTGCATTTTGGTATATATATTTTCATAAAAAATGCGTTGTTTTATGGGTATTTTGCATCTTTATTTTCATACAAATTACATTATTTTATAAATATTCTGTGTATTTATTTTGATACTATTTTACATTATTCTATTTGTGTTTTGTATATATTTTTTTATACATATTTACATTATTTAATGTGTATTTTCTATATATATTTCATACAAATTTTCGTTATTTTAAGTGTATTTGTTTATATATTTTTATTCAAATTTACATTATTTTATGTGTATTTTGTATATGTATTTCAATAGAAATTTACCTAATTTCATGTGTATTTTGTATATATATTTTATACAAATTTAAATTATTTTTTGTGTATTTTTGTATAGAGTTTTATTCAAATTTACAATATTTTATGTGTATTTTGTATATCTATTTTCATACATATACACATTCTTTTATTGATATTTTGTTTATTTATTTTGATGGGAATTTACATTATTTAATGTGTATTGTGTATATATATTTTTATACGTGTTTACGTCATTTCATGTGTATTTTGTATATATATTTCTATAGAAATATACGTTATTTTATGTGTATTCGTATATAGATTTTGAAACAAATATACATTGTTTTATGTGCATTTTGCATATTTTTTCAATACAAATTTACCTTATTGTACGTGCATTTTGTATATTAATTTTAATACAAATTTAGCTATTCTATGTGTATTTTTGTATATGTATTTTTATAAAAATATGCTTTATTTTATGGGTATTTTGCATCTTTATTTTCATACAAAATTACATTATTTTATTGATATTCTGTGTATTTATTTTGATACGATTTTACATTATTCTATGTATATTTTGTATATCTATTTTATACCAATGTACGTTATTTTATGTGAATTTGTTTTCATTTCATACAAATTTACATTAGTTTATGTGAATTTTGTACATGTATTTAAATACAAATTTAACTAATTATATGTGTATTTTGTATATCTATTTTCATACAAATTGAAATTAATTTTGTGTATTTTTGTATATATTTTTATTCAAATTTTCGTAATTTTATGTGTATTTTGTATATTTATTTTCCTACAAATATACGTTCTTTTATCGGAATTTTATTTATTTATTTTGATACGAATTTTCATTTTTTTTAGGTGTATTTGATATATATATTTTTATACTTATTTACATAATTTTATATGTATTTTGAATATATATATATTTATATATATGTATATGTATAGAAAATACACATGAAATAATCTAAATTCATATCGAAATAAATGAACAAAATTTGAATGAAAATATATATAGAAAATACACATAAAATAACGTAAATACAAATAAATATATACACATAAAATGATTTGAATTTGAATGAAAATAGATATAAAAATAAACTTAAAATAAGGCAAATTTATAATGAAATATATATACAAAATACACATAAAATAATGTAGATTTGTTTCAAAATATATATACGAATACACATAAAATAACGTAGATTTCTATAGAAATATATATACAAAATATACATGAAATGTTGTAAATACGTATAAAAATATATATACTAAATACACATTAAATAATGTAAATTCGTGTCAAAATAAATAATTAAAATATCAATAAAAGAATGTGTATTTGTATGAAATAACATATACAAAATACACATAAAATAACGTAAATTTGTATAAAACTATATATAAAAATACACAAAAATAAGTTAAATTTGTATGAAAATAAATATACAAAATTCACATAAAATTAGGTAAATTTGTAAAGAAATACATATACAAAATACACATAAAATAATGTAAATTTGAATGAAAATATATAAACAAATACACTTAAATTAACATAAATTTGTATAAAATATATATAAAAAATACTCATTAAATAAACAAAATACCAATAAAAGAATGTGTATTTGGATAAATATAAATATACAAAATACACATACAAAATAAACATAAAATAAGGTAGATTTGTAATAAAATATATGTACAAAATACACATACAATAATGTAAATTTATATGAAAATATATATACAAACACACATAAAATACCATGAATTTGTATAAAAAATTATATTAAAAATAAATATTAAATAATGTAAGAGCGTATAAAAATATATATACAAAGTACATATAAAATGAAAATTAAGATGCAAAATACCTATAAAATAACGCATTTTTTTATAAAATTATTGATACCAAAATACACATAAAATATTTGAACTTGTATTAAAATAAATATACAAAATGCACATACAATAAGGTAAATTTGTATTGAAATAGATATGGAAAATACATATAAAATAATGTAAATTTGTTTCAAAATATATATACGAATACACATAAAATAACGTAGATTTCTATAAAAATACATATACAAAATACACATAAAATTAAGTAAATACGTATAAAAAAATGTATACAAAATACACATAAAATAATGTAAATTCGTATAAATGTAAATAAACAATATACCAATAAAAGAATGTGTATTTGTATAAATATAAATATACAAAATGCACATAAAATAACGTAAATTTATATAAAATATATACATAAAATAACGCAAATTTCTATAAAAATATATGTACAAAAATGAACATTAGATAAATTTGCATAAAAATATATATACAAAACACACATTAGATAATGTAAATGAGTATAAAAATATGTATACAAAATACCTATGAAATAATCTAAACTGTATCGAATTAAATTAAGAAACCCCAATAAAATAATGTAATTTTGGATGAAAATATATATACAAAATACACATAAAATAACCTAAATACAAATACAAATATACACATAAAATAATTTAAAATTGAATGAAATAAATATACAAAATAAACATAAAATATGGTAAATTTGTAATGAAATATATGAAAAAATACACATAAAATAATATAAATTTGTATGAAAATATATATACAAATACACATTAAATAACATGAATTTGTATAAAATTTGTATCAAAATATATACTTATACACACAGTAAAATAACGTAATTTTTTTATGAAAATGTATATACAAAATACACCTAAAATAATTTAAATACGTAGAAAAATATATACAAAAAAACATAAAATAGTGTAAAATATTTATGAAATAAAATAAACAATTACACATAAAATAATGTAAATTTGATAAAAATATATACAAAATTACCATTAAATAATGTAAATATATATATAAAAATATATACAAAAACACATAGAATAATGTTAAATCGTATCAAAATAAATAAAGAGAATATCAATAAAATAATGTAAATTTGTATGAAAATAAAGATGCAAAATATCCATATAATAACGCATATTTGCATAAAAATATATATACAAAAATACATATAAAATAATTAAATTTGTATTAAAATAAATATACAATATGCACGAACAATAAAGTAAATTTGTATTGAAATAGATATGTGTATCAAAATATATATACGAATACTCATAAAATAGAGTAAATTTCCATGAAAATATACATACATAATAACTAGTTAAATTTGTATTTAAATACATGTACAAAAAACACATAAAATAATGTAGATTTGTATGAAATGAAAACAAATACATTTTATATAAAATATATATACAAAATACACATAGAATAATGTAAAATCATATCAAAATAAATACACAGAATATCAATAAGATAATGTAAATTTGTATGAAAATAAAGATGCAAAATACCTATAAAATAAAGCATATTTTTATAAAAATACATATACAAAAATACACATAGATTAATCAAATTTGTATTAAAATTAATATACAAAATGCACATACAATAAGGTAAATTTGTATTGAAAAAATATGCAAAATACACATAAAACAATGTAAATTTGTTTCAAAATATATATACGAATACACATAAAATAACGCAGATTTCTATAGAAATATATATACAAAATACACTTGAAATAATGTAAATACGTATACAAATATATATACAAAATACACATTAAATAATGTTAATTGTGTCAAAATAAATAAACAAAATATCATGAAAAGAATGTGTATTTGTATGAAAATAGATATACAAAATACACATAAAATAACCTAAATTTGTATAAAACTATATACAAAAATACACAAAAATAATTTAAACTTGTATGAAAATAAATATACAAAACATAAAATTAGGTAAATTTGTATTGAAATACATATACAAAATACACATAAAATAATGTAAATTTGAATGAAAATATATAAACATATAGACTTAAAATAACGTAAATTTGTATCAAATATATATACAAACACATTAAATAATGTAAATATGTATAAAAAAATATATACAAAACACAAATAAAATAATGTAAAATCGTATCAAAATAAATACAGAAAATATTAATAAAATAATGTAAATTTGTATGAAAATTAAGATGCAAAATACCATAAAATAACGCATTTTTTATAAAATATATATACAAAAAACATATAATATTTGATTTGTATTAAAATAAATAGATATACAAATACTATAAAATAAGCTAAATTTGAATTGAAATATATACAAAATACATTAAATATATAAAATATATTAAATATTTATGTGTATTTGTATATTATTTTCATAGAAATTTACATTATTTCATTGGTATTTTGTTTATTTATTTTGATACGAATTACATGATTATTTGTGTACTTTGTACATATTTTTTTATACGTTTATACATTATTTAATGTGTATTTTGTTTATGTATTTTTATACAATTTTACGTTATTATATGTGTATTTGTATAATTATTTTGATACAAATTTACATTATTTTATGTATTTTGTATATATATTTCATTTCAAATTTAGCTTATTTTATGAGTATTTTGTATATATTTATTTTAATACAAAATCAAATATTATATGTTTTTTCGTATATATTTTTATAAAATGCATTATTTTATGGGTATTTTGCATCTTAATTTTCATACAAATTTACATTATTTTATTAATATTTTCTGTATTTATTTTGATACGATTTTACATTATTTTATTTGTGTTTTGTATATATTTTTATACATATTTACATTATTTAATGTGTTTTTGTATATATTTGATAAATTTACGTTATTTTAAGTCTATATGTTTATATATTTTCATTCAAATTTACATTATTTTATGTGTATTTTGTATATGTATTTCAATACAAATTTAATTTAATTTATATGTTTTTGTATATTTATTTTCACAAGTTTAAATTATTTTTGTGTATTTTGTATAGTTTTATACAAATTTAGGTTATTTTATGTGTATTTTGTATATCTATTTTCATACAAATACACATTCTTTTCATGATATTTTGTTTATTTATTTTGACACGAATTAACATTATTTAATGTGTATTTTGTATATATATTGTATACGTATTTACATTATTTCAAGTGTATTTTGTATATATATTTCTATAGAAATCTGCGTTATTTTATGTGTATTCGTATATATATTTGAAACAAATTTACATTGTTTTATGTATTTTGCATATTTTTTAATACAAATTTACCTTATTGTATGTGCATTTTGTATATTAATTTTAATACAAATTTGATTAATGTATATGTATTTTGTATATGTATTTTATAAAATATGCTTTATTTTATGGGTATTTTGCATCTTTATTTTCATACAAATTTACATTATCTTATTGATATTCTGTGTATTTATTTTGATATGATTTTACATTATTCTATGTGTATTTTGTATATATATTTTATATAAAATTCATTTGTTTTCATTTCACAAATTTACATTATTTTATGTGTTTTTGTACATGTATTTAAATACAAATTTAACTAGTTATATGTATTTTGTATATCTATTTTGTATGTATATTTTCATAGAAATTTACTTATTTTATGAGTATTCGTAGATATATTTTGATAAAAATTTACATTATTAATGTGTATTTTGCATATCTATTTCAATACAAATTTAATTTATTGTACGTGCATTTTGTATATTTATTTTAATACAAATTTAATTATTTTATATGTATTTTTGTTATTATATGGATATTTTGCATCTTTATTTTCATACAAATTTACATTATTTTATTGATATTCTCTTTATTTATTTTGATACGATTTAACATTATTCTATGTGTTTTTGTATATATTTTTATATATATATTTACATTATTTAATGGTAATTTTGTATATATTTTATCCAAATTTACATTATTTTATGTGTATTTGTTTATATATTTTCATACATATTTACATTATTTTATGTTTTTTGTATATATTTTTCACGTATTTAAATTATTTTATGTGTATTTTGTATATACATTTTCATAAAAAATTACGTTATTTTACTGTGTGTATAAGTATATATTTTGATACAAATTTTATACAAATTCATGTTATTTAATGTGTATTTGTATATATTTTCACAAATTTATATTATTTTATGTGTATTTTTTCATATATTTCATTACAAATTTACCATATTTTATGTTTATTTTGTATATTTATTTCATTCAATTTTAAATTATTTTATGTGTATATTTGTAATTGTATTTAGGTTATTTTATGTGTATTTTGTATATATATTTTCATCCAAATTTACATTATTTTATTGGGGTTTCTTAATTTAATTCGATACGAATTTAGATTATTTCATAGGTATTTTGTATACATATTTTTATACTCATTTACATTATCTAATGTGTTTTGTATATTTTTATGCAAATTTATCTAATGTTCATTTTTGTACATATATTTTTATAGAAATTTGCGTTATTTTATGTATATTTTTTATATAAATTTACGTTATTTTATGTGCATTTTGTATATTTATATTTATACAAATACACATTCTTTTATTGGTATATTGTTTATTTACATTTATACGAATTTACATTATTTTATGTGTATTTTGTATACATTTTTTTATACGTATTTACTTAATTTTATGTGTATTTTGTATATGTATTTTATAGAAATTCACGTTATTTTATGTGTATTCGTATATATTTTGAAACAAATTTACATTATTTTATATGTATTTTCCATATCTATTTCAATACAAATTTACCTTATTGTATGTGCATTTTGTATATTTATTTTAATACAAGTTCAAATATTTTATGTGTATTTTGGTATCAATAATTTTATAAAAAAAAATGCGTTATTTTATAGGTATTTTGCATCTTAATTTTCATTTTATATGTACTTTGTATATATATTTTTATATTATTTTTATTTTATTTATATTATTATTTACATTATTTAATATTTATTTTTAATATAATTTTTTATACAAATTCATGGTATTTTATGTGTGTTTGTATATATATTTTCATATAAATTTACATTATTGTATGTGTATTTTGTACATATATTTTATTACAAATCTACCTTATTTTATGTTTATTTTGTATGTGTATTTTGTATATTTATATTTATCCAAATACACATTCTTTTATTGGTATTTTGTTTATTTAATGAGTATTTTTTATATATATTTTATACAAATTTATGTTAATTTAAGTGTATTTGTTTATATATTTTCATTCAAATTTACATTATTTTATGTGTATTTTGTATATGTATTTTTTACAAATTTATTTAATTTTATGTGTATTTTGTATATTTATTTTCATACAAATTTAACTATTTTTTGTGTATTTTATATATAGTTTTATACAAATTTATGTTATTTTATGTGTATTTTGTATATGTTATTTCATACAAATACATTCTTTTATTGATATTTTAATTATTTATTTTGACACGAATTTACATTATTTAATGTGTATTTTGTATATATATTTTTATACGTATTTACAACATTTCATGTTTTTTTTTGTATATATTTCTATAGAAATCTACGTTATTTTATGTGTATTCGTATATATATTTTGAAACAAATCTACATTATTTTATGTGTATTTTGTATATATATTTCATTATAAATTTGCCTTATTTTAAGTTTATTTTTATATCTATTTTCATTCAAATTCAAATCATTTTATGTGTATATATTTATTTGTATTTACGTTATTTTATGTGTATTTTCTATATATATTTTCATTCAAAATTACATTATTTTATCGGTATTTTGTTCATTTATTTCGATACGAATTTAGATTATTTCATGTGTATTTTCTATACATATAGAGTAAATTTCTATGAAAATATATATTCAAAATACATATAAAATTATGAAAATAAGTATAAAAATATATATATCAAATACACCTAAAAAAAATGAAAAATAAATAAAATTCCGATAAAAGAACGTATATTTGTAGGAAAATAAATATACAAAATACACATGAAATTACGAAAATTTGAATAAAAATATATACAAAAATACACAAAATTAATTTCAATTTGTATGAAAATAGATATACAAAATACACATATAATTAGTTAAATTTGTATTTAAATACATGTACAAAATTCACATAAAATAATGTAAATTTGTATGAAATGAAAACAAATTCACATAAAATAACGTACATTGGTATAAAATAGATATACAAAATATACATAGAATAATGTAAAATCGTATCAAAATAAATACACAGAATATCAATAAAATAATATAATTTTGTATGAAAATAAAGATGCAAAATACTCATAAAATAAAGCATATTTTTATAAAAATACATATACAATAATACACATAGAATAGCTAAATTTGTATTAAAACTAATATACAAAATGCACGTACAATAAGGTAAATTTGTATTGAAAAAATATGCAAAATGCACATAAAACAATGTATATTTGTTTCAAAATATATATATGAATACACATAAAATAACGTATATTTCTATAGAAATATATATACAAAATACACATGAAATGACGTAAATACGTATGAAAATATATATACACAATACACATTAAATAATCTAAATTCGCATCAAAATAAATAAACAAAATATCAATAAAAGAATGTGTATTTGTATGAAAATAGATATACAAAATACACATAAAATATTGTAAATTTGAATAAAACTCTATACAAAAATACACAAAAAATAATTTAAATTTGTATAAAATATATATACAAAATACACATGAAATTAGGTAAATTTCTATTGAAATACATATACAAAATACACATAAAATAATGAAAATTTGAATAAAATATATAAACAAATACACTTAAAATAACGAAAATTTGTATGAAATATATATAGAAAATACACATTAAATAATGTAAATATGTATAAAAAATATATACAAAACACAAATAGAATAATGTAAAATAGTATCAAAATAAATACACAGAATATTAATAAAATAATGTAAATTTGTATGAAAATAAAGATGCAAAATACCCATAAAACAACGCATTTTTTTATGAAAATATATATACCAAAATGCACATAAAATATTTAAATTTGTATTACAATAAATATACAAAATGCACATACAATAAGGTAAATTTGTATTGAAATAGATATGCAAAATACATATAAAACAATGTAAATTTGTTTCAAAATATACATACGAATACTCATAAAATAACGTAGATTTCTATAAAATATATATACAAAATACACATAAAATGAAGTAAATACGTATAAGAAAATGTATACAAAATACACATAAAATAATGTAAATTCGTATCAAAATAAATAAACTAAATGCCAATAAAAGAATGTTTACTTGTATAAATATAAATATACAAAATACACATAAAATAACGTAAAATTGTATAAAACTATATACAAAAATAAACAAAAATAATTAAATTTGTATGAAAATAGATATACAAAAGACACATAAAATAAGCTAAATTTGAATTGAAATAAATATAGAAAATACATAAAATAATGTAAATTTGTATCAAAATATATATTCAAATACACATATAATAACGTAAATTTGTATAAAAATATATAAACAAAATACACATTAAATAATGTAAATACGTATAAAAGATATGTACGTAATGTAAAAATTTATATAATTAAAGATGCAAATTACCCATAAAATATCTTATATTTAAAAAAAATATATACAAAAATACACATAAAATAATTAAATTTGTATTAAAATAAATATACAAAATACACATACAATAAGGTAGATTTTATTGAAATAGATATGCAAATACATAAAATAGTGAAAATTTTATCAAAATATATACGAATACACACAATAAAATTACGTAAATTTTTATGAAAATATATAAACAAAATACACATAAAATAATGTAAATACATAGAAAAATATATATACAAAATACACATAAAATAATATAAATTGTATCAAAATAAATAAACAAAATTTCTCTAAAAGAATGTATATGTAGGAAAATATATATACAAAATACAAAAAAAAAAAAAAATTGTATAAAAATAATACAAAAATACACAAAATAATTTAAATTTGTTTGAAAATAGATATGCAAAATACAAATGAAATTAGGCAAATTTTTATTGAAATACATATACAAAATACACATAAAATAATGTAAATTTGTATGAAAATATATAAACAAATACACATAAGATAACGTAAATTTCCATAAAATATATGTACAAAATATACATTAAATAATGTAAATATGTCTAAAAATATATATACAAAATACACAGAATAACGTAAAATCGTATCAAAATAAATAAACAGACAATCAATAAAATAATGTAAATTTGTATGAAAATAAAGATGCAAAATACCCATATAATAACGCATATTTGTTTAAAAATATATACACAAAAATACACATAAAATAATTAAATTTGCATCAAAATAAATATACAAAAGGCACATAAAATAAAGAAAATTTGTATTGAAATAGATATGATAAATACACATAAATAATGTAAATTTGTATCAAAATATATATACGAATACACATAAAATAGAGTAAATTTCTATGAAAATATATATTCAAAATACATATAAAATTATGTAAATAAGTATAAAAATATATATATCAAATACACCTAAAATAATGAAAACTCGTATCAAAATAAATAAACAAAATTCCGATAAAAGAACGTATATTTGTAGGAAAATAAATATACAAAATACACATAAAATTACGAGAATTTGAATAAAACTATATACTAAAATACACAAAATTAATTTCAATTTGTATGAAAATAGATATACATAATAATTTAAATAATTTGTATTTAAATACATGTACAAAATACACATAAAATAATGTAAATTTGTATGAAATGAAAACAAATTCACATAAAATAACGTTCATTTGTATGAAATATATATACAAAATATACATAGAATAATGTAAAATCGTATCAAAATAAATACACAGAATATCAATAAAATAATGTAAATTTGTATGAAAATAAAGATGCAAAATACCCATAAAATAAAGCATTTTTTTATGAAAATACATACAAAAATACACATAGAATAATTAACTTTGAATTAAAATTAATATACACAATGCAAGTAAAATAATGTAAATTTATTTTGAAAAAATATGCAAATTGCACATAAAACAATGTATATTTGTTTCAAAATATATATACGATTACACATAAAATAAATATATATTTCTATAGAAATATATATACAAAATACACATGAAATGACGTAAATACGCATAAAATATATATACACAATACACATTAAATAATGTGAATTATGTCAAAATAAATAAACAAAATATCAATAAAAATGTGTATTTGTATGAAAAAAGATATACAAAATACACATAAAATATTTTAAATTTATATAAAACTCTTTTTATAAAAATATATATACCAAAATAATAAAATTTTAAAATTTGTATTACAATAAATATACAAAATGCACATACAATAAGGTAGATTTATATTGAAATAGATATGCTAAATACATATAAAACAATGTAAATTTGCTTCAAAATATATATACCAATACACATAAAATAACGTAGATTACTATAAAAATATATATACAAAATACACATTAAATGAAGTAAATACGTATAAGAAAATGTATACAAAGTACACATAAAATAATTAAATTTGTATTAAAATAAATATACAAAATACACATACAATAAGGTAAATCTATATTGAAATAGATATGCAAAATAAACATAAAATAATGTAAATTTGTATCAAATCATATACGAATACACACAATAAAATAACGTAAATTTTATGAAAATGTATATAAAAATACACATAAAATAATGTAAATACGTAGAAAATATATATACAAAATACACATAAAATTATGTAAATTTATGAAAATAAACGAACAAAATTCCACTAAAAGAATGTATATTTGTAGGAAAATATAAATACAAAATACAAATAAAATAACTAAAATTTGTATAAAAATATATAAAAATACATAAAAATAATTTAAATTTGTTTGAAAATAGATATGCAAAATACACATAAAATTAGGCAAATCTGTATTGAAATACATATACAAATTACACATAAAATATTGTAAATTTGTATGAAAATATATAAACAAATACACATAAAATAGCGTAAATTTATATAAAATATATATACAAAATATACATTAAATAATGTAAATGTGTATAAAAATATATATACAAAATACACATAGAATAATGTAAAATCGTATCAAAATAAATAAACAGAATATCAATAAAATAATGTAAATTTGTATGAAAATAAAGATGCAAAATACCTAAATAATAACGCATATTTTTACAAATATACACATAAAATAATTAAATTTGTATTAAAATAAATATACAAAATACAGATATAATAAGGTAAATTTGTATTGAAATGGATATGCAAAATAAACATAAATAATATAAATTTGTATCAAAATATATATACGAATACCCATAAAATAGAGTAAATTTTTATGAAAATATATATTCAAAACACAAATAAAATGATATAAATAAGTATAAAAATATACATATGAAATACACCTAAAATAATGTAAATTCGTATAAAAATAAATAAACAAAATTACGATAAAAGATGCAAGATACACATTAAATAATGTAAATATTTATAAAAAAATATATACAAAAAAAATTTGAATAATGTGAAATCGTATCAAAATAAATACACTGAATATTGATAAAATAATGTAAATTTGTATGAAAATAAAGATGCAAAATTCCGATCAAATAGCGCATTTCTTATAAAAATATATATACCAAAATACACATAAAATATTTAAATTTGTATTGAAATAAATATACAAAATGCACATACAATAAGGTAAATTTGTATTGAAAGAGATATGCAAAAATACATATAAAACAATGTAAATTTGTTTCAAAATATATATACGAATACACATAAAATAACGTAGATTTCTATAAAAATATATATACAAAATACACATAAAATTAAGTAAATACGTATAAAAATAGATATACAAAATACACATAGAATAATGTAAAATTGTTTAAAAAAAAACAGAATATAAATAAAATAATGTAAATTTGTATGAAAATAAAAATGCAAAATACCCATAAAATAAAGCATATTTTATAAAAATGCATATGCGAAAATACACATAGCATAATTAAATTTGTATTAAAATTAATATACAAAATGCATATACAATAAGGTAAATTTGTATTGAAAAAATATGCAAAATACACATAAAAGTGTAAATTTATTTCAAAATCTATATACGAATACTCATAAATCAACGTAGATTTCTATAGAAATATATATACAAAATACACATCAAATTATGTAAACACGAATAAATATATATATATATATATATATATATATATATATATATATATATATATATATATATATATATATATATATATATATATATATATATATATATATATATATATATATATATATATATAAAAAACATTAAATATTGTAAACTCGCGTCAAAGTAAATAAACAAAATATCAATAAAAGAATGTGTATTTGTATGAAAATAGATATACAATATACACATAAAATCACCTAAATTTGTATAAAACTATATACAAAAATACACAAAAATAATTTTAATTTGTATGAAAATAAATATACAAAATACACATAAAATTAGGTAAATTTGTATTGAAATACATTTACAAAATACACATAAAATAATGTAAATTTGAATGAAAATATATAAACAAATACACTTAAAATAACGTAAATTTGTATAAAATATATATAAAAAATACACATTAAATAATGTAAATATGTATAAAAGAATATATACAAAACACAAATAGAATAATATAAAATCGTATCAAAATAAATACACAGAATATTAATAAAATAATGTAAATTTGTATGAAAATTAAGATGCAAAATACCCATAAAATTTTTTCTAAAAATATTTATACCGAGACACACATAAAATATTTGAATTTGTATTAAAATAAATATACAAAATGCACATACAATAAGGTAAATTTGTATTGAAATAGATATGCAAAATACATATAAAACCATGTAAATTTTTTTTTAAAATATATATACGAATACACATAAAATAACGTAGATTTCTATGAAAATAAATATACAAAATACACATAAAATGAAGTAAATACGTATAAAAAAAGGTATACAAAATACACATAAAATAATGTAAACTTGTATCAAAATAAATAAACAAAATACTAATAAAAGAAAGTATTGTATATATATAAATTTACAAAATACAAATAAAATAACGTAAATTTATATAAACCTATATGCAAAAATACACAAAAGTAATTAAATTTGTGTGAAAATAGATATACAAAATACATGTGTATTTTGTATATTTATTTTCATACAAATTGAAATTATTTTTGTTTATTTTTTTATATATTTTCATACAAATTTTCGTTATTTAATGTGTATTTTGTATATTTATTTTTTCTACAAATATACGTTCTTTTATCTGAATTTTGTTTATTGAATTTGTAACGAATTTACCTTATTTTGTATATCTATTTTCATACAAATTAAAATACTTCTGTGTATTTTGTATATAGTTTTATATAAATTTACGTTATTTTATGTGTATTTTGTATATTTATATTTATACAAATACACATTCTTTTATTGGTATTTTGTATATTTATTTTGATACGAATTTACATTATTTTATGTGTATTTTGTATACATTTTTTATACGTATTTACTTCATTTTATGTGTATTTTGTATATATATTTTTATAGAAATCTACGTTATTTTATGTGTATTCGTATATATATTTTGAAACAAATTTACATTGTTTTATATGTATTTTGCATATCTATTTCAATACAAATTTACCTTATTGAATGTGTTTTTGTATATTTATTTTAATACAAATTTAATTTTTGATGTGTATTGTGGTATATATATATTTATAAATAAAAAAATACGTTATTTTATGGGTATTTTGATAAATATTTTGATACAAATCTACATTATTTTATGTATTTTGTATATACATTTCAATTCAAATTTAGCTTATTTTATCTGTATTTTGTATATCTATTTTCATACGTATTTAATTACTTCTGTGTATTTTTGTATATAGTTTTATACAAATTTACGTTATTTTATGTGTATTTTGTATATTTATATTTATACAATACCACATTCTTTTATTGGTATTTTGTTTATTTATTTTGATACGAATTTACATTATTTTATGTGTATTTTGTATACATTTTCTTATACGTATTTACTTCATTTTATGTGTATTTTGTATATATATTTTTATACAAATCTACGTTATTTTATGTGTATTCGTATATATATTTTGAAACAAATTTACATTGTTTTATATGTATTTTGCATATCTATTTCAATACAGATTTACCTTATTGTATGTGTATTTTGTATATTTATTTTAATACAAATTAATTTTTTCATGTGTATTTTGGTATATATATTTTTATAAAAAATGCGTTATCTAATGGGTATTTTGCATCTTTATTTTCATACAAATTTACATTGTTTTATTAATATTCTGTGTATTTATTTGATACGATTTTACATTATTCTATTTGTGTTTTGAATATATTTTTTTATACATATTTTCATTATTTAATGTGTATTTTGTATATCTTAAAACAAATTTACGTTATTTTATGCGCATCTGTTAAAATATTTTGATACAAATTTACATTATTTTATGTATTTTGTATATATATTTCAATACAAATTTAGTTTATTTTATGAATATTTTGTATATCTATTTTCATTTGTATCAAAATAAATAAACAAAATAGCAATAAAATAATGTAAATTTGTATGAGAAAACATATATAAATGCACATAAAATAAAGTAAATTTGCAAATTTGTATTGAAATAGATATGCAAAATACATATAAAACAATGTAAATTTGTTTCAAAATATATATACGAATACACATAAAATAACGTAGATTTCTATAAAAATATGTACAAAATACACATAAAATGAAGTAAATACGTATAAAAAAATGAATACAAAAAATACATAAAAATCGTATCAAAATAAATAAACAAAATACCAGTAAAAGAATGTGTATTTGTAAAAATATAAATATACAAAATACACATAAAATATCGTATATTTGTATAAAACTATATAAAAAATACACAGAAGTAATTAAATTTGTATGAAAATATATATACAAAATACAGCTAAATTAAGCTAAATTTGAATTGAAATGTACATACAAAATACATAAAATAATGTAAATCTGTATCAAAATATTTATACAAATACATATAATAACGTAGATTTGTTTAAAAATATATAAACAAAATACACATTAAGTAATGTAAATACGTATAAAAAATATGTACAAAATACACATATAATCATGTAATTCGTATCAAAATAAATAAACAAAATAGCAATAAAATAATGTAAATTTGTATGAGAAAACATATACAAATAACGCAAATTTCTATAAAAATATATGTACAAAAATGCACATAAAATAAAGTAAATTTGCAAAAATATATATATACAAAACACACACTAAATAATGTAAATGCGTACATAAATAACCTAAATTTGTATAAAACAATATACAAAAATACACAAAAATATTTTAAATTTGTTTGAAAAGAAATATACAAAATACACATAAAATTAGGTAAATTTGTATTGAAATACATATACAAAATACACATCAAATAATGTAAATTTGAATGAAAATATATAAACAAATACACTTAAAATAACGTAAATTTGTATAAAATATATATGCAAGATACACATTAAATAATGTAAATGTGTATAAAAAATATATACAAAAAACAAATAGAATAATGTAAAATCGTATCAAAATAAATACACAGAATATCAATAAAATAATGTAAATTTGTATGAAAATAAAGATACAAAATTCTCAAAAATTATCGCATTTTTTTAAAAAAATATATTTACCAAAATACACATAAAATATTTAAATTTTTATTGAAATAAATATACAAAATGCATATACAGTAAGGTAAATTTGTGTTGAAAGAGATATTCAAAATACAAATAAAACAATGTAAATATGTTTCAAAATATAAATACGAATAAACATAAAATAAAGAAGATTTTAAATAGAAATATATATACAAAATACATATGAAATTATGTAAATACTTATACAAATATATATACAAAATACATATCAAATAATGTAAATCGTGTCAAAATAAATAAACAAAATATCATGAAAAGAATGTATTTGTATGAAAATAGATAATAGATAATAAATTTGTATAAAATATATATGCAAGATACTCATTAAATAATGTAAATATGTATAAAAAGTATATACAAAAACAAATAGAATAATGTAACATCGTATCAAAATAAATACACTGAAAATTAATAAAATAATGTAAATTTGTATGAAAATAAAGATGCAAAATTCTATAAAATAGCGCATTTCTTATAAAAATATATATACCAAAATACACATAAAACATTTAAATATGCATTTAAATAAATATACAAAATGCACATACAATAAGGTAAATTTGTATTGAAAGAGATATGCAAAATAACATATAAAACAATGTAAATTTGTTTCAAAATATATATACGAATACAAATAAGAAAACGTAGATTTCTATAAAAATATATATACAAAATACACATAAAATTAAGTAAATACGTATAAAAAAATGTATACAAAATACACATAAAATAATGTATTTTCGAATTAAAATAAATGTAAATTTGAAGGAAAATATATAAACAAATACACTTAAAATAAAGTAGATCTGTATAAAACATATATGCAAGTTACACATTAAAAAATGTAAATGTGTATAAAAAAAATATATACAAAAACAAATAGCATAATGTAAAATCTTATCAAAATAAATACACAGAATATCAATAAAATAATGTAAATTTGTATGAAAATAAAGATGCAAAATTTCCATAAAATAGCGCATTTTTTATTAAAATATATATGCCAAAATTCACATAAAATATTTAAATTTGTATTGAAATAAATATACAAAATGCATATACATTAAGGTAAATTTGTATTGAAAGAGATATTCAAAAATACATATAAAACAATGTAAATTTGTTTCAAAATATATATACGAATACACATAAAATAAAGTAGATTTTTACAGAAATATATATACAAAATACATATGAAATTATGTAAATACGTATAAAAATATATATACAAAATACATATTAAATAATGTAAATTCGTGTCAAAATAAATAAACAAAATATCATGAAAAGAATGTGTATTTGTATGAAAATAGATAATAGATAATAAATTTGTATAAAATATATATGCAAGATACGCATTAAATAATGTAAATATGTATAAAAAGTATATACAAAAACAAATAGAATAATGTAAATTGTATCAAAATAAATACAAGGAATGTTAATAAAATAATGTAGATTTGTATGAAAATAAAGATGCAAAATTCCTATAAAATAGCGCATTTCTTATAAAAATATATATACCAAAATACACATAAAATATTTAAATTTGTATTGAAATAAATATACAAAATGCACATACAATAAGGTAAATTTGTATTGAAAGAGATATGCAAAAATACATATAAAACAATGTAAATTTGTTTCAAAATATATATACGAATACAAATAAAAAACGTAGATTTCTATAAAAATATATACAAAATACACATAAAATTAAGTAAATACGTATAAAAAAATGTGTATTTGTAAAAATATAAATATACAAAATACACATAAAATATCGTAAATTTGTATAAAACTGTATACAAAAATACACAGAAGTAATTAAATTTGTATGAAAATATATATACAAAATACAGCTAAAATAAGCTAAATTTGAATTGAAATGTACATACAAAATACATAAAATAATGTAAATCTGTATCAAAATATTTATACAAATACATATAATAACGTAGATTTGTTTAAAAATATATAAACAAAATACACATTAAGTAATGTAAATACGTATAAAAAATATGTACAAAATACACATATAATCATGTAATTCGTATCAAAATAAATAAACAAAATAGCAATAAAATAATGTAAATTTGTATGAGAAAACATATACAAATAACGCAAATTTCTATAAAAATATATGTACAAAAATGCACATAAAATAAAGTAAATTTGCAAAAAAATATATATACAAAACACACACTAAATAATGTAAATGCGTACATAAAATAACCTAAATTTGTATAAAACTATATACAAAAATACACAAAAATAATTTAAATTTGTTTGAAAAGAAATATACAAAATACACATCAAATAATGTAAATTTGAATGAAAAGATATAAACAAATACACTTAAAATAACGTAAATTTGTATAAAATATATATGCAAGATACACATTAAATAATGTAAATGTGTATAAAAAATATATATACAAAAAACAAATAGAATAATGTAAAATCGTATCAAAATAAATACACAGAATATCAATAAAATAATGTAAATTTGTATGAAAATAAAGATACAAAATTCCAAAAATTATCGCATTTTTTATAAAAATATATTTACCAAAATACACATAAAATATTTAAATTTGTATTGAAATAAATATACAAAATGCATATACAGTAAGGTAAATTTGTATTGAAAGAGATATTCAAAAATACATATAAAACAATGTAAATTTGTTTCAAAATATATATACGAATACACATAAAATAAAGTAGATTTCTATAGAAATATATATATACAAAATACATATGAAATTATGTAAATACGTATAAAAATATATATACAAAATACATATCAAATAATGTAAATTCGTGTCAAAATAAATAAACAAAATATCATGAAAAGAATGTGTATTTGTATGAAAATAGATAATAGATAATAAATTTGTATAAAATATATATGCAAGATACACATTAAATAATGTAAATATGTATAAAAAAAGTATATACAAAAAACAAATAGAATAATGTAACATCGTATCAAAATAAATACACCGAATATTAATAAAATAATGTAAATTTGTATGAAAATAAAGATGCAAAATTCCTATAAAATAGCGCATTTCTTATAAAAATATATATACCAAAATACACATAAAATATTTAAATTTGCATTGAAATAAATATACAAAATGCACATACAATAAGGTAAGGTAATACATATAAAACAATGTAAATTTGTTTCAAAATATATATACGAATACAAATAAAAAAACGTAGATTTCTATAAAAATATATACAAAATACACATAAAATTAAGTAAATACGTATAAAAAAATGTATACAAAATACACATAAAATAATGTAAATTCGATTTAAAATAAATAAACAAAATACTAATAAAAGAATGTGTATTTGGATAAATATAAATATACAAAATACATATACAAAATAAACATAAAATAAGGTAGATTTGTAATAAAATATATGTACAAAATACACATAAAATAATGTAAATTTATATGAAATATATATACAAATACACATAAAATACCATGAATTTGTATAAAAATATATATTCAAAATAAATATTAAATAATGTACAAGCGTATAAAAATATATATACAAAGTACATATAAAATAATGTAAATTCGTATCAATATAAATCAACAAAACACCAATAAAATAATATATATTTGAATGAAAATAAATTTACAAAATACACATAACATAACTAAAATTTGTATTAAAATATATACAAAAATACATAGAAATAGTTTGAGTTTGTATGAAAATAGATATACAAAATCTGATAATCTGATTTTATATTTTTTTTATAAAATCTGAATTTTGTTTATTGAATTTGAAACGAATTTTTTCTTATTTATTATATCTATTTTCATACAAATTAAAATACTTCTGTGTATTTTTGTATATAGTTTTATATAAATTTACGTTATTTTATGTGTATTTTGTATATTTATATTTATACAAATACACATTCTTTTATTGGTATTTTGTATATTTATTTTGATGCGAATTTACATTATTTTATGTGTATTTTGTATACATTTTTTATAAGTATTTAATTAGTTTTATGTGTATTTTGTATATATATTTTATAGAAATCTACGTTATTTTATGTGTATTCATATATATATTTTGAAACAAATTTACATTGTTTTATATGTATTTTGCATATCTATTTCAATACAAATTTACCTTATTGTATGTGTTTTTTAAATATTTATTTTAATACAAATTTAATTTTTTTATGTGTATTTTGGTATATATGGAGAGGTAAATTTGTATTGAAAGAGATATTCAAAAATACATATAAAACAATGTAAATTTGTTTCAAAATATATATACGAATACACATAAAATAACGTAGATTTCAATAACACTAAATACAAAATAAAAATAAAATGAAGTAAATACGTATAAAAAATGAATACAAAATACACATAAAAATCGTATCAAAATAAATAAACAAAATACCAGTAAAAGAATGTGTATTTGTATAAATTTAAATATACAAAATACACAAAAAATATCGTAAATTTGTATAAAACTATATACAAAAATACACAGAAGTAATTAAATTTGTATGAAAATATATATACAAAATACAGCTAAAATAAGCTAAATTTGAATTGAAATGTACATACAAAATACATAAAATAATGTAAATCTGTATCAAAATATTTATACAAATACATATAATAACGTAGATTTGTTTTAAAATATATAAACAAAATACACATTAAGTAATGTAAATACGTATAAAAATATGTACAAAATACACATATAATCATGTAACTCGTATCAAAATAAATAAACAAAATAGCAATAAAATAATGTAAATTTGTATGAGAAAACATATACAAATAACGCAAATTTCTATAAAAATATATGTACAAAAATGCACATGAAATAAAGTAAATTTGCATAAATATATATATACAAAACACACACTAAATAATGTAAATGCGTACATAAAATAACCTAAATATGTATAAAACTATATACAAAAATACACAACATAATTTAAATTTGTCTGAAAAGAAATATACAAAATACACATAAAATTAGGTAAATTTGTATTGAAATACATATACAAAATACACATCAAATAATGTAAATTTGAATGAAAATATATAAACAAATACACTTAAAATAACGTAAATTTGTATAAAATATATATGCAAGATACACATTAAATAATGTAAATGTGTATAAAAAATATATACAAGAAACAAATAGAATAATGTAAAATCGTATCAAAATAAATACACAGAATATCAATAAAATAATGTAAATTTGTATGAAAATAAAGATGCAAAATTCTAAAAATTATCGCATTTTTATAAAAATATATTTACCAAAATACACATAAAATATTTAAATTTGTATTGAAATAAATATACAAAATGCATATACAGTAAGGTAAATTTGTATTGAAAGAGATATTCAAAAATACATATAAAACAATGTAAATCTGTTTCAAAATATATATACGAATACACATAAAATAAAGTAGATTTCTATAGAAATATATATACAAAATACATATGAAATTATGTAAATACGTATAAAAATATATATACAAAATACATATCAAATAATGTAAATTTGTGTCAAAATAAATAAACAAAATATCATGAAAAGAATGCGTATTTGTATAAAAATAGATAATAGATAATAAATTTGTATAAAATATATATGCAAGATACACATTAAATAATGTAAACATGTATAAAAAGTATATACAAAAACAAATAGAATAATGTAACATCGTATCAAAATAAATACACTGAATATTAATAAAATAATGTAAATTTGTATGAAAATAAAGATGCAAAATTCTATAAAATAGCGCATTTCTTATAAAATATATATACCAAAATACACATAAAATATTTAAATTTGCATTGAAATAAATATACAAAATGCACATACAATAAGGTAAATTTGTATTTAAAGAGATATGCAAAAATACATATAAAACATTGTAAATTTGTTTCAAAATATATATACGAATTCAAATAAAAAAACGTAGATTTCTATAAAAATATATATACAAAATACACATAAAATTAAGTAAATACGTATAAAAAAATGTATACAAAATACACATAAAATAATGTACTTTCGAATTAAAATAAATGTAAATTTGAATGAAAATATAAAAACAAATACACTTAAAATAACGTAAATTTGTATAAAATATATATGCAAGATACACATTAAATAATGTAAATGTGTATAAAAAAATATATACAAAAAACAAATAGAATAATGTAAAATCGTATCAAAATAAATACACAGAATATCAATAAAATAATGTAAATTTGTATGAAAATAAAGATGCAAAATTCCTAAAAATTATCGCATTTTTTATAAAAATATATATACCAAAATACACATAAAATATTTAAATTTGTATTGAAATAAATATACAAAATGCATATACAGTAAGGTAAATTTGTATTAAAAGAGATATTCAAAAATACATATAAAACAATGTAAATTTGTTTCAAAATATATATACGAATACACATAAAATAAAGTAGATTTCTATAGAAATATATATACAAAATACATATGAAATTATGTAAATACGTATAAAAATATATATACAAAATACATATCAAATAATGTAAATTTGTGTCAAAATAAATAAACAAAATATCATGAAAAGAATGTATTTGTATAAAATAGATAATAGATAATAAATTTGTATAAAATATATATGCAAGATACTCATGAAATAATGTAAATATGTATAAAAAAGTGTATACAAAAACAAATAGAATAATGTAAATTGTATCAAAATAAATACACTGAATATTAATAAAATAATGTAAATATGTATGAAAAGAAAGATGCAAAATTCCGATAAATTATCGCATTTATTATAAAAATATATATACCAAAATACACATAAAATATTTAAATTTGTATTGAAATAAATATACAAAATGCACATACAATAAGGTAAATTTGTATTGAAAGAGATATGCAAAATACATATAAAATAATGTAAATTTGTTTCAAAATATATATACGAATACAAATAAAAAAACGTATATTTCTATAAAAATATATTACAAAATACACATAAAATTAAGTAAATACGTATAAAAAAATGTATACAAAATACACATAAAAAAATGTAAATTAGATTTAAAATAAATAAAAAAAATACAAATAAAAGAATGTGTATTTGGATAAATATAAATATACTAAATATACAAAATAAACATAAAATAAGGTAGATTTGTAATAAAATATATGTACAAAATACACATAAAATAATGTAAATTTATATGAAAATATATATACAAATACACATAAAATACCATGAATTTGTATAAAAATATATATTCAAAATAAATATTAAATAATGTAAAAACGTATAAAAATATATATACAAAGTACATATAAAATAATGTAAATTAGTATCAATATAAATCAACAAAACACCAATAAAATAATATATATATATATGAATGAAAATAAATTTACAAAATACACATAACATAACTAAAATATGTATTAAAATATATACAAAAATACATAGAAATAATTTGAGTTTGTATGAAAATAGATATTCAAAATACACATAAAACTAGGTAAATTTCTTTTGAAATGTATATACAAAATAGCCATAAATTTTGTAAATTTGTGTCAAAATATATAAACAAATACACATAAAATAACGTAAATTTGTATGAAAAATATATACAAAATACACATAGAATAATGTCAATTCGTATCAAAATGAATGAGCAGAATATCAATAAAATAATGTATATTTGTATGAAAATAAAGATGCAAAATACCCAAAAAATAAAGCATATGTTTATAAAAATACAGATACAAAAATACACATCGAATAATTAAATTTGTATTAAAATTAATATACAAAATGCGTATATAATAAGGTAAATTTGTATTGAAAAAATATGCAACATACACGTTTACTCATACAAATTTATATTATTTTATTGGTATTTTGTTTATTTATTTTGATACGAATTACATGATTATATGTGTATTTTGTACACATTTTTTTATACGTATTTACATTATTTAATGTGTATTTTGTTTATATATTTTCATACAAATTTACGTTATTATATGTGTCTTTGTATAAATATTTTGATACAAATTTACTTTATTTCATGTATTTTGTATATATATTTCAATTCAAATTTAGCTTATTTTGTGTGTATTTTGTATATATTTCACAAATTTAATTACTTCTGTGTATTTATGTATATAGTTTTATATAAATTTACGTTATTTTATGTGTATTTTGTATATTTATATTTATACAAATACACATTCTTTTATTGGTATTTTGTTTATTTATTTTGATACGAATTTACATTATTTTATGTGTATTTTGTATACATTTTTTTATACGTATTTACTTAATTTTATGTGTATTTTGTATATATATATTTATAGAAATCTACGTTATTTTATGTGTATTCGTACACATATTTTGAAACAAATTTACATTGCTTTATATGTATTTTGCGTATCTATTTCAATACAAATTTACCTTATTGTAAGTGTTTTTTATATATTTATTTTAATACAAATCTTATTTTTTTATGTGTATTTTGGTATATATATTTTTATAAATAAAAAAAATGCGTTATTTTACGGGTATTTTGCCTCTTTATTTTCATACAAATTTACATTATTTTATTAATATTCTGTGTATTTATTTTGATACGATTTTACATTATTTTATTTGTGTTTTGTATATATTTTTTTATCCAAATTTACGTTATTTTAAGTGTATTTGTTTATGTATTTTCATTCAAATTTACATTATTTTATGTGTATTTTGTATATGTATTTCCATACAAATTTACCTAATTTTATGTGTATTTTGTATATTTATTTTCATACAAATTTAAAATATTTTTGTGTATTTTTTATATAGTTTGATACAAATTTAGGTTATTTTATGTTTTTTGAATATCTATTAAATATATATACAAAATACATATGAAATTATGTAAATACGTATAAAAATATATATACAAAATACATATCAAATAATGTAAATTGTTGTCAAAATAAATAAACAAAATATCATGAAAAGAATGTGTATTTGTATGAAAATAGATAATAGATAATAAATTTGTATAAAATATATATGCAAGATACACATTAAATAATGTAAATATGTATAAAAAAGTATATACAAAAACAAATAGAATAATGTAAAATCGTATCAAAATAAATACACCGAATATTAATAAAATAATGTAAATTTGTATGAAAATAAAGATGCAAAATTCCCATAAAATAGCGCATTTCTTATAAAAATATATATACCAAAATACACATAAAATTTTTAAATTTGTATTGAAATAAATATACAAAATGCATATACAATAAGGTAAATTTGTATTGAAAGAGATATGCAAAAATACATATAAAACAATGTAAATTTGTTTCAAAATATATATATACGAATACAAATAAAAAAACGTAGATTTCTATAAAAATATATATACAAAATACACATAAAATTAAGTAAATACGTATAAAAAATGTATACAAAATACACATAAAATAATGTAAATTGAATTAAAATAAATAAACAAAATAATTAAAATACTGTGTATTTGGATAAATATAAATATACAAAATACACATACAAAATAAACATAAAATAAGGTAGATTTGTAATAAAATATATGTACAAAATACACATACAATTATGTAAATTTATATGAAAATATATATACAAATACACATAAAATACCATGAATTTGTATAAAAAATTATATTCAAAATAAATATTAAATAATGTAAGAGCGTATAAAAATATATATACAAAGTACATATAAAATGAAAATTAAGATGGAAAATACCTATAAAATAACGCATTTTTTATAAAATTATTGATACCAAAATACACATAAAATATTTGAACTTGTATTAAAATAAATATACAAAATGCACATACAATAAGGTAAATTTGTATTGAAATAGATATGGAAAATACATATAAAATAATGTAAATTTGTTTCAAAATATATATACGAATACACATAAAATAACGTAGATTTCTATAAAAATACATATACAAAATACACATAAAATTAAGTAAATACGTATAAAAAAATGTAAACAAAATAAAAATAAAATAATGTAAATTGTTATTAATTTAAATAAACAATATACCAATAAAAGAATGTGTATTTGTATAAATATAAATATACAAAATGCACATAAAATAACTTAAATTTATATAAAACTATATAAATAAAATAACGCAAATTTCTATAAAATATATGTACAAAATGAACATTAGATAAATTTGCAATAAAATATATATACAAAACACACATTAGATAATGTAAATGAGTATAAAATATGTATACAAAATACCTATAAATAATCTAAATTCGTATCGAATTAAATTAAGAAATACCAATAAAATAATGTAATTTTGGATGAAAATATATATACAAAATACACATAAAATAACCTAAATACAAATACAAATATACACATAAAATAATTTAAAATTGAATGAAATAAATATACAAAATAAACATAAAATAAGGTAAATTTGTAATGAAATATATGAAAAAATACACATAAAATAATATAAATTTGTATGAAAATATATATACAAATACACATTAAATAACATGAATTTGTATAAAATTTGTATCAAAATATATACTTATACACACAATAAAATAACGTAATTTTTTTATGAAAATGTATATACAAAATACACATAAAATAATTTAAATACGTAGAAAAATATATATACAAAAAACACATAAAATAGTGTAAATATGTATGAAAATATATAAACAAATACACATAAAATAATGTAAATTTGGATAAAAAATATATACAAAATTAACATTAAATAATGTAAATATATATATAAAAAAATATATACAAAAAACACATAGAATAATGTTAAATCGTATCAAAATAAATAAAGAGAATATCAATAAAATAATGTAAATTTGTATGAAAATAAAGATGCAAAATATCCATATAATAACGCATATTTGCATAAAAATATATATATAAAAAACATATAAAATAATTAAATTTGTATTAAAATAAATATACAAAATGCACGTACAATAAAGTAAATTTGTATTGAAATAGATATGCAAAATACACATTAATAATGTAAATTTGTATCAAAATATATATACGAATACTCATAAAATAGAGTAAATTTCTATGAAAATATACATACAAAATAGATATACAAAATACACATATAACTAGTTAAATAAATGTACAAAAAACACATAAAATAATGTAGATTTGTATGAAATGAAATCAAATACATTTTATATAAAATATATATACAAAATACACATAGAATAATGTAAAATCATATCAAAATAAATACACAGAATATCAATAAAATAATGTAAATTTTTATGAAAATAAAGATGCAAAATACCCATAAAATAAAGCATATTTTTATAAAAATACATATACAAAAATACACATAGATTAATGAAATTTGTATTAAAATTAATATACAAAATGCACATACAATAAAGTAAATTTGTATTAAAAAAATATGCAAAATACACATAAAACAATGTAAATTTGTTTCAAAATATATATACGAATACACATAAAATAACGCAGATTTCTATAGAAATATATATACAAAATACACTTGAAATAATGTAAATACGTATAAAAATATATATACAAAATACACATTAAATAATGTTAATTCGTGTCAAAATAAATAAACAAAATATCATGAAAAGAATGTGTATTTGTATGAAAATAGATATACAAAATACACATAAAATAACCTAAATTTGTATAAATCTATATACAAAAATACACAAAAATAATTTAAACTTGTATGAAAATAAATATACAAAAAACATATAAAATTAGGTAAATTTGTATTGAAATACATATACAAAATACACTGAAAATAATGTAAATTTGAATGAAAATATATAAACATATAGACTTAAAATAACGTAAATTTGTATCAAATATATATACAAAAAAAACATTAAATAATGTAAATATGTATAAAAAAATATATACAAAATACAAATAAAATAATGTAAAATTTGTATGAAAATTAAGATGCAAAATACCCATAAAATAATGCATTTTTTATAAAAATATATATACGAAAAAACATAAAATATTTGATTTTGTATTAAAATAAATAGATATACAAAATACTCATAAAATAAGCTAAATTTGAATTGAAATATATATACAAAATACATAAAATAATGTAAATTTGTATCAAAATACTTTTACAAATACACATATAATAACGTAAATTTGTATAAAAATATATAAACAAAATACACATTAAATAATGTAAATACGTATAAAAAAAATGTACAAAATACACAAATAATCATGTAATTCGTATCAAAATAAATAGACAAAATACCAATAAAATAATGTAAATTTCTATGAGAAAACATATACAAAATACACATAAATAACGCAAATATCAATAAAAATATATATAATATAATATATTTTTAAACATATTTAAAATATTTAATGTATATTTTGTATATATATTTTATCCAAATTTACGTTATTTTATATGTATTTGTTTATATATTTTCATACAAATTTACATTATTTTATGTGAGTTTTGTGTATGTATTTCAATACAAATTTGCCTAACTTTATGTGTATTTTGCATATCTATTTTCAAACAAATTTAAATTATTTTGTGTATTTTTGTATATATTTTTATACAAATTTTAGTTATTTTATTTGTTTTTTGTATATATATTTTCCTACAAATATACATTCTTTTATTGGAATTTTGTGTATTTAATTTTTTACGAATTTACATTATTTTATGTGTATTTTGTATATATATTTTTCTACGTATTTAAATTATTTTATGTGTATTTTATATATACATTTTCATAAAAATTTACGTTATTTTATTGTGTGTATTCGTATATATTTTGAAACAAATTTTATACAAATTCATGTTATTTTATGTGTATTTGTATATATATTTTCATACAAATTTATATTATTTTATGTGTATTCTTACATATATTTTATTACAAATTTACCTTATTTTATGTTTATTTTGTATATTTATTCATTTAATCATTTTTAAATTTATTGTATATGCATTTTGTATATTAATTTTAATACAAATTTAATTATTCTATGTGTATTTTTCTATATGTATTTTTATAAAAATATGCTTTATTTTATGGGTATTTTGCATCTTTATTTTCATACAAATCGTATCAAAATGAATGAGCAGAATATCAATAAAATAACGTAAATTTGTATGAAAATAAAGATGCAAAATACCCATAAAATAAAGCATATTTTTATAAAAATACATATAAAAAATACACATAGAATAATTAAATTTGTATTAAAATTAATATACAAAATGCATATACAATAAGGTAAATTTGTATTGAAAAAATATGCAAAATACACATAAAAGTGTAAATTTGTTTAAAAATCTATATACGAATACACATAATATAACGTAGATTTCTATAGAAATATATATACAAAATACACATGAAATGATGTAAATACGTATAAAAATATATATACAAAATACACATTAAATAATTTAAATTCTCGTCAAAATAAATAAACAAAATATCAATAAAAGAATGTGTATTTGTATGAAAATAGATATACAAAATACTCATAAAATAACCTAAGTTTGTATAAAACTATATACAAAAATACACAAAAATAATTTAAATTTGTATGAAAATAAATATACAAAATACACATAAAATTAGGTAAATTTGTATTGAAATACATATATAAAATACACATAAAATAATGGAAGTTTGAATGAAAATATATAAACATATACACTTAAAATAACGTAAATTTGTATCAAATATATATACAAAATACTAATTAAATAATGTAAATATGTATAAAAAATATATTCAAAACACAAATAGAATAATGTAAAATCGTATCAAAATAAATACACAGAATATTAATAAAATAATGTAAATTTGTATGAAAATAAAGATGCAAAATAGCCATAAAATAACGCATTTTTTATAAAAATATATATACCAAAATACACATAAAATATTAAAATTTGTATTAAAATAAATATAAAAATGCACATACTGTAAGGTAAATTTGTATTGAAATAGATATGCAAAATACATATAAAACAATGTAAATTTGTTTCAAAATATATATACGAATACACATAAAATAACGTTGATTTCTATAAAAATATATACAAAATACACATAAAATGAAGTAAATACGTATAAAAAATGAAAACAAAATACACATAAAAATCGTATCAAAATAAATAAACAAAATACTAGTAAAAGAAAGTGTATTTGTATAAATATAAATATACAAAATTCACATAAAATATCGTAAATTTGTATAAAACTATATAAAAAAATACACAGAAGTTATTAAATTTGTATGAAAATATATATACAAAATACAGCTAAAATAAGCTAAATTTGAATTGAAATGTACATACAAAATACATAAAATAATGTAAATCTGTATCAAAATATTTATACAAATACATATAATAACGTAGATTTGTTTAAAAATATATAAACCAAATACACATTAAGTAATGTAAATACTTATAAAGAATATGTACAAAATACACATATAATCATGTAATTCGTATCAAAATAAATAAACAAAATAGCAATAAAATAATGTAAATTTGTATGAGAAAACATATACAAATAACGAAAATTTCTATAAAAATATATGTACAAAAATGCACATAAAATAAAGTAAATTAGCATAAAAATATATATACAAAACACACACTAAATAATGTAAATGCGTACATAAAATAACCTAAATTTGTATAAAACTATATACAAAAATACACAAAAATAATTTAAATTTGTTTGAAAAGAAATATACAAAATACACATAAAATTAGGTAAATTTGTATGAAATACATATACAAAATACACATCAAATAATGTAAATTTGAATGAAAATATATAAACAAATACACTTAAAATAACGTAAATTTGTATAAAATATATATGCAAGATACACATTAAATAATGTAAATGTGTATAAAAAATATATACAAAAACAAATAGAATAATGTAAAATCGTATCAAAATAAGTACACAGAATATCAATAAAATAATGTAAATTTGTATGAAAATAAAGATGCAAAATTCAAAAATTATCGCATTTTTATAAAATATATATACCAAAATACACATAAAATATTTAAATTTGTATTGAAATAAATATACAAAATGCATATACAGTAAGGTAAATTTGTATTGAAAGAGATATTCAAAAATACATATAAAACAATGTAAATTTGTTTCAAAATATATATACGAATACACATAAAATAACGTAAATTTCTATGAAAATATATATACAAAATACATATGAAATTATGTAAATACGTATAAAAATATATATACAAAATACATATCAAATAATGTAAACAAAATATCATGAAAAGAATGTGTATTTGTATGAAAATAGATAATAGATAATAATTTTGTATAAAAAATATATGCAAGATACACATGAAATAATGTAAATATGTATAAAAAAGTATATACAAAAAACAAATAGAATAATGTAAAATCGTATCAAAATAAATACACTGAATATTACTAAAGTAATGTAAATTTGTATGAAGATAAAGATGCAAAATTCCCATAAAATAGCGCATTTCTTATAAAAATATATATACCAAAATACACATAATATATTTAAATTTGTATTGAAATAAATATACAAAATGCACATACAATAAGGTAAATTTGTATTGAAAGAGATATGCAAAAATACATATAAAACAATGTAAATTTGTTTCAAAATATATATACGAATACAAATAAAAAACGTAGATTTCTATAAAAATATATTTACAAAATACACATAAAATTAAGTAAATACGTATAAAAATATGTATACAAAATACACATAAAATAATGTAAATTCGAATTAAAATAAATAAACAAAATACCAATAAAAGAATGTGTATTTGGATAAATATAAATATACTAAATACACATACAAAATAAACATAAAATAAGGTAGATTTGTAATAAAATATATGTACAAAATACACATAAAATAATGTAAATTTATATGAAAATATATATACAAATACACATAAAATACCATGAATCTGTATACAAATATATATTCAAAATAAATATTAAATAATGTAAAAGCGTATAAAAATATATATACAAAGTACATATAAAATGAAAATTAAGATGCAAAATACCTATAAAATAACGCATTTTTTATAAAATTATTGATACCAAAATACACATAAAATATTTTAACTTGTATTAAAATAAATATACAAAATGCACATACAATAAGGTAAATTTGTATTGAAATAGATATGCAAAATACATATAAAATAATGTAAATTTGTTTCAAAATATATATACGAATACACATAAAATAACGTAGATTTCTATAAAAATACATATACAAAATACACATAAAATTAAGTAAATACGTATAAAAAATGTATACAAAATACACATAAAATAATGTAAATTCGTATAAATGTAAATAAACAATATACTAATAAAAGAATGTGTATTTGTATAAATATAAATATACAAAATGCACATAAAATAACGTAAATTTATATAAAACTATTTACATAAAATAACGCAAATTTCTATAAAAAATATATGTACAAAAATAAACATTAAATAAATTTGCATAAAATATATATACAAAACAAACATTAGATAATGTAAATGAGTATAAAAATATGTATACAAAATACCTATGAAATAATCTAAACTCGTATCGAATTAAATTAAGAAATACCAATAAAATAATGTAATTTTGGATATATACAAAATACACATAAAATAACCTAAATACAAATACAAATATACACATAAAATAATTTAAAATTGAATGAAATAAATATACAAAATAAACATAAAATAAGGTAAATTTGTAATGAAATATATGAAAAAATACACATAAAATAATATAAATTTGTATGAAAATATATATACAAATACACATTAAATAACATGAATTTGTATAAAATTTGTATCAAAATATATACTTATACACACAATAAAATAACGTAATTTTTTATGAAAATGTATATACAAAATACACATAAAATAATTTAAATACGTAGAAAAATATATATACAAAAAACACATAAAATAATGTAAATATGTATGAAAATATATAAACAAATACACATAAAATAATGTAAATTTGGATAAAATATATATCATCAAATAATGTAAATTTGTATCAAAATAAATAAACAAAATACCAATAAAAGAATGTGTATTTGTATGAATATAAATATACAAAATACACATAAAATAACGTAAATTTATATAAAACTATATACAAAAATACACAGAAGTAATTAAATTTGTATGAAAATATATACAAAATACACACGAAATAAGCTAAATTTGAATTGAAATATATATACAAAATACATGAAATAAAGTAAATTTGTATCAAAATATTTATACAAATACACATATAATAACGTAAATTTGTATGAAAATATATAAACAAAATACACATTAAATAATGTAAATACGTATAAAAAATATGTACAAAATACACATATAATCATGTAATTCGTATCAAAATAAATAAACAAAATACCAATAAAATAATATAAATTTGTATGAGTAAACGTGTATGTTGCATATTTTTTCAATACAAATTTACCTTATTATATACGCATTTTGTATATTAATTTTAATACAAATTTAATTATTCGATGTGTATATTTGTATCTGTATTTTTATAAACATATTCTTTATTTTTTGGGTATTTTGTCTATTTTCATACAAATTTACATTATTTTATTGATATTCTGCTCATTCATTTTGATAGGAATTGACATTATTTTATATGTATTTTGAATATATTTTTCATACAAATTTACATTATTTTATGTGTATTTGTTTATATATTTTGACACAAATTTACAATATTTTATGGGTATTTTGTATATACATTTCAAAAGAAATTTACCTAGTTTTAAATGTATTTTGTATACTATTTTCAAACAAACTCAAATTATTTCTATGTATTTTTGTATATATTTTAATACAAATTTTAGTTATGTTATTTGTATTTTGTAAATTTATTTTCATTCAAATATGTATTATTTTATTGGTGTTTTGTTGATTTATATTGATACGAATTTACATTATTTTATATGTACTTTGTATATATATTTTTATACGCATTTACATTATTTAATATTTATTTTGAATATATTTTTTTATACAAATTCATGGTATTTTATGTGTATTTGTATATAAATTTACATTATTTTATGTGTATTTTGTACATATATTTTATTACAAATCTACCTTATTTTATGTTTATTCTGTATGTGTATTTTGTATGTTTATATTTATCCAAATACACATTCTTTTATTGGTATTTTGTTTATTTATTTTAATTTTATTTATTTTGATACGAATTTTCATTTTTTAGGTGTATTTGATATATATATTTTATACTTATTTACATAATTTTATATGTATTTTGAATATATATTTTCACAGAAATTTACTCTATATGTATATGTATAGAAAATACACATGAAATAATCTAAATTGTATCGAAATAAATGAACAAAATACCGATAAAATAATGTAATTTTGAATGAAAATATATATAGAAAATACACATAAAATAACGTAAATACAAATGAATATATACACATAAAATGATTTGAATTTGAATGAAAATAGATATAAAAATAAACTTAAAATAAGGCAAATTTATAATGAAATATATATACAAAATACACATAAAATAATGTAGATTTGTTTCAAAATATATATACGAATACACATAAAATAACGTAGATTTCTATAGAAATATATATACAAAATACACATGAAATGTTGTAAATACGTATAAAAATATATATACAAAATACACATTAAATAATGTAAATTCGTGTCAAAATAAATAATTAAAATATCAATAAAAGAATGTGTATTTGTATTAAAATAAATATACAAAATACACATATAATAAGGTAAATCTGTATTGAAATAAATATGCAAAATACATATAAAACAATGTAAATTTGTTTCAAAATATATATACGAATACACATAAAATAACGTAGATTTGTATAAAAATATATATACAAAATACACATAAAATGAAGTAAATACGTATAAGAAAATGTATACAAAATACACATAAAATAATGTAAATTCGTATCAAAATAAATAAACAAAATACCAATAAAAGAATGTGTATTTGTATAAATATAAATATACAAAATACACATAAAATAACGTAAATTTGTATAAAACTATATACAAAAATAAACATAATTAATTAAATTATTATTAAAATATATATAAAAAATAAATATAAAATAATATAAATTTTAATTTAAATTTATATAAAAAATAAATAAAATAATGTAAATTTGTATCAAAATATTTATAAAAATACATATAATAACGTAAATTTGTTTAAAAATATATAAACAAAATACACATTAAGTAATGTAAATACGTATAAAAAATATGTACAAAATACACATATAATCATGTAATTCGTATCAAACTAAATAAACAAAATATCAATAAAATAATGTAAATTTGTATGAGAAAACATATACAAATACATATAAAATAACGCTAATTTCCATAAAAATATATGTCGAAAAATGAACGTAAAATAAAGTAACTTTGTATAAAAATATATATACAAAACTCACATTAAATAATGTAAATGCGTACATAAAATAACCTAAATTTGTATGAAACTATTTACAAAAATACAAAAAAATAATTTAATTTTTTTTAATAGAAATATACAAAATACACATAAAATTAGGTTAATTTGTATTGAAATACATATACAAAATACATATAAAATAATGTAAATTTGAAAGAAAATATATAAACAAATACACATATAATAACGTAAATTTGTATGAAATATATAATCAAAATACACATTAAATAATGTAAATATGTATAAAAAATATATACAAAACACAAATAGAATAATGTAAAATCGTATCAAAATATATACACAGAATATTAATAAAATAATGTAAATTTATATGAAAATTGATGCAAAATACCTATAAAATAACGCATTTTTCTTTAAAATATTGATACCAAAATACACATAAAATATTTGAATTTGTATTAAAATAAATATACAAAATGCACATACAATAAGGTAAATTTGTATTGAAATAGATATGCAAAATACATATAAAATAATGTAAATTTGTTTCAAAATATATATACGAATACACATAAAATAACGTAGATTTCTATAAAAATACATATACAAAATACACATAATATTAAGTAAATACGTATAAAAATATATATACAAAATACACATAAAATAATGTAAATTCATATAAATGTAAATAAACAATATACCAATAAAAGAATGTATTTATTTCTATAAAATAAATACACATAAAATGAAGTAAATAAAAATCGTATCAAAATAAATAAACAAAATACCAGTAAAAGAATGTGTATTTGTATAAATATAAATATACAAAATACACATAAAATATCGTAAATTTGTATAAAACTATATACAAAAATACACAGAAGTAATTAGATTTGTATAAAAATATATATACAAAATACAGCTAAAATGAGCTAAATTTGATTTGAAATGTACATACAAAATACATAAAATAATGTAAATCTGTATCAAAATATTTATACAAATACATATAATAACGTAGATTTGTTTAAAAATATATAAACAAAATACACATTAAGTAATGTAAATACGTATAAAAAGTACAAAATACACATATAATCATGTAATTCGTATCAAAATAAATAAACAAAATAGCAATAAAATAATGTAAATTTGTATGAGAAAACATATACAAATAACGCAAATTTCTATAAAAATATATGTACAAAAATGCACATAAAATAAAGTAAATTTGCAAAAAAATATATATACAAAACACACACTAAATAATGTAAATGCGTATATAAAATAACCTAAATTTGTATAAAACTATATACAAAAATACACAAAAATAATTTAAATTTGTTTGAAAAGAAATATACAAAATACACATAAAATTAGGTAAATTTGTATTGAAATACATATACAAAATACACATCAAATAATGTAAATTTGAATGAAAATATATAAACAAATACACTTAAAATAACGTAAATTTGTATAAAATATATATGCAAGATACACATTAAATAATGTAAATGTGTATAAAAAATATATATACAAAAACAAATAGAATAATGTAAAATCGTATCAAAATAAATACACAGAATATCAATAAAATAATGTAAATTTGTATGAAAATAAATATGAAAAATTACAAAAAATTATCGCATTTTTTATAAAAATATATTTACCAAAATACACATAAAATATTTAAATTTGTATTGATATAAATATACAAAATGCATATACAGTAAGGTAAATTTGTATTGAAAGAGATATTCAAAGATACATATAAAACAATGTAAATTTGTTTCAAAATATATATACGAATACACATAAAATAAAGTAGATTTCTATAGAAATGTATATACAAAATACATATGAAATTATGTAAATACGTATAAAAATATATATAGAAAATACATATCAAATAATGTAAATTCGTGTCAAAATAAATAAACAAAATATCATGAAAAGAATGTGTATTTGTATGAAAATAGATAATAGATAATAAATTTGTATAAAATATATATGCAAGATACATATTAAATAATGTAAATATGTATAAAAAAAAGTATATACAAAAAACAAATAGAATAATGTAACATCGTATCAAAATAAATACACCGAATATTAATAAAATAATGTAAATTTGTATGAAAATAAAGATGCAAAATTCCCATAAAATAGCGCATTTCTTATAAAAATATATGTACCAAAATACACATAAAATATTTAAATTTGCATTGAAATAAATATACAAAATGCACATACAATAAGGTAAATTTGTATTGAAAGAGATATGCGCAAATACATATAAAACAATGTAAATTTGTTTCAAAATATATATACGAATACAAATAAAAAAAACGTAGATTTCTATAAAAATATATATACAAAATACACATAAAATTAAGTAAATAACTATAAAAAAATGTATACAAAATACACATAAAATAATGTAATTTCGTATTAAAATAAATGTAAATTTGAATGAAAATATAAAAACAAATACACTTAAAATAACGTAAATTTGTATAAAATATATATGCAAGATACACATTAAATAATGAAAATGTGTATAAAAAAATATATACAAAAAACAAATAGAATAATGTAAAATCGTATCAAAATAAATACACAGAATATCAATAAAATAATGTAAATTTGTATGAAAATAAAGATGCAAAATTCCCAAAAATTATCGCATTTTTTATAAAAATATATATACCAAAATACACATAAAATATTTAAATTTGTATTGAAATAAATATACAAAATGCATATACAGTAAGGTAAATTTGTATTAAAAGAGATATTCAAAAATACATATAAAACAATGTAAATTTGTTTCAAAATATATATACGAATACACATAAAATAAAGTAGATTTCTATAGAAATATATATACAAAATACATATGAAATTATGTAAATACGTATAAAAATATATATACAAAATACATATCAAATAATGTAAATTCGTGTCAAATTAAATTAACAAAATATCATGTAAAGAATGTGTATTTGTATAAAAATAGATAATAGATAATAAATTTGTATAAAATATATATGCAAGATACTCATTAAATAATGTAAATATGTATAAAAAGTATATACAAAAAACAAATAGAATAATGTAAATTCGTATCAAAATAAATACACTGAATATTAATAAAATAATGTAAATTTGTATGAAAATAAAGATGCAAAATTCCCATAAAATAGCGCATTTCTTATAAAAATATATATACCAAAATACACATAAAATATTTAAATTTGTATTGAAATAAATATACAAAATGCACATACAATAAGGTAAATTTGTATTGAAAGAGATATGCAAAAATACATATAAAACAATGTAAATTTGTTTCAAAATATATATACGAATACAAATAAAAAACGTAGATTTCTATAAAAATATATATACAAAATACACATAAAATTAAGTAAATACGTATAAAAAAATGTATACAAAATACACATAAAATAATGTAAATTCGATTTAAAATTAATAAACAAATTACCAATAAAAGAATGTGTATTTCGATAAATATAAATATACAAAATACATATACAAAATAAACATAAAATAAGGTAGATTTGTAATAAAATATATGTACAAAATACACATAAAATAATGTAAATTTATATGAAAATATATATACAAATACACATAAAATACCATGAATTTGTATAAAAATATATATTCAAAATAAATATTAAATAATGTAAGAGCGTATAAAAATATATATACAAAGTACATATAAAATGAAAATTAAGATGCAAAATACCTATAAAATAACGCATTTTTTTATAAAATTATTGATACCAAAATACACATAAAATATTTGAACTTGTATTAAAATAAATATACAAAATGCACATACAATAAGGTAAATTTGTATTGAAATAGATATGCAAAATACATATAAAATAATGTAAATTTGTTTCAAAATATATATACGAATACACATAAAATAACGTAGATTTCTAAAAAAATACATATACAAAATACACATAATATTAAGTAAATACGTATAAAAAAATGTATACAAAATACACATAAAATAATGTAAATTCGTATAAATGTAAATAAACAATATACCAATAAAAGAATGTGTATTTGTATAAATATAAATATGCAAAATGCACATAAAATAACGTAAATTTATATAAAACTATATACATAAAATAACGCAAATTTATATAAAAATATATGTACAAAAATGATCATAAAATAAATTTGCATAAAAATATATATTCAAAACACACTTTAGATAATGTAAATGAGTATAAAAATATGTATACAAAATACCTATGAAATAATCTAAATTCGTATCGAATTAAATTAAGAAAATATCAATTAAATAATGTAATTTTGGATGAAAATATATATACAAAATACACATAAAATAACCTAAATACAAATACAAATATACATATAAAATAATTTAAAATTGAATGAAATAAATATACAAAATAAACATAAAATAAGGTAAATTTGTAATGAAATATATAAAAAAATGCACATAAAATAATATAAATTTGTATAAAAATATATATACAAATACACATTAAATAACATTAATTTGTATAAAATTTGTATCAAAATATATATTTATACACACAATAAAATAACGTAATTTTTTTATGAAAATGTATATACAAAATACACATAAAATAATTTAAATACGTAGAAAAATATATATACAAAAAACACAGAAAATAATGTAAATATATATGAAAATATATAAACAAATACACATAAAATAATGTAAATTTGGATAAAATATATATACAAAATGAACATTAAATAATGTAAATATGTATAAAAAAATATATACAAAAAACACATAGAATAATGTTAAATCGTATCAAAATAAATAAAGAGAATATCAATAAAATAATGTAAATTTTTATGAAAATAAAGATGCAAAATATCCATATAATAACGCATATTTGCATAAAAATATATATTCAAAAATACATATAAAATAATTAAATTTGTATTAAAATAAATATACAAAATGCACGCACAATAAAGTAAATTTGTATTGAAATAGATATGCAAAATACACATTAATAATGTAAATTTGTATCAAAATATATATACGAATACTCATAAAATAGAGTAAATTTCTATGAAAATATACATACAAAATAGATATACAAAATACACATATAACTAGTTAAATTTGAAATTAAATACATGTACAAAAAACACATAAAATAATGTAGATTTGTATGAAATGAAAACAAATACATTTTATATAAAATATATATACAAAATACACATAGAATCATGTAAATACATATCAAAATAAATACACAGAATATCAATAAAATGATGTAAATCTGTATGAAAATAAAGATGGAAAATACCCATAAAATAAAGCATATTTTTATAAAAATACATATACAAAAATACACATAGATTAATCAAATTTGTATTAAAATTAATATACAAAATGCACATACAATAAGGTAAATTTGTATTGAAAAAATATGCAAAATACACATAAAACAATGTAAATTTGTTTCAAAATATATATACGAATGCACATAAAATAACGCAGATTTCTATAGAAATATATATACAAAATACACTTGAAATAATGTAAATACGTATAAAAATATATATACAAAATACACATTAAATAATGTTAATTCATGTCAAAATAAATAAACAAAATATCATGAAAAGAATGTGTATTTGTATGAAAATAGATATACAAAATACACATAAAATAACCTAAATTTGTATAAAACTATATACAAAAATACACAAAAATAATTTAAACTTGTATGAAAATAAATATACAAAAAACATATAAAAATAGGTAAATTTGTATTGAAATACATATACAAAATACACATAAAATAATGTAAATTTGAATGAAAATATATAAACATATAGACTTAAAATAACGTAAATTTGTATCAAATATATATACAAAAAAAACATTAAATAATGTAAATATGTAGAAAAAAATATATACAAAACACAAATAAAATAATGTAAAATCGTATCAAAATATATACAGAAAATATTAATAAAATAATGTAAATTTGTATGAAAATTAAGATGCAAAATACCCATAAAATAACGCATTTTTAAAAAAATATATATACGAAAAAGCATAAAATATTTGATTTTGTATTAAAATAAATAGATATACAAAATACACATAAAATAAGCTAAATTTGAATTGAAATATATATACAAAATACATAAAATAATGTAAATTTGTATCAAAATACTTATACAAATACACATATAATAACGTAAATTTGTATAAAAATATATAAACAAAATACACATTAAATAATGTAAATACGTATAAAAAAATGTACAAAATACACAAATAATCATGTAATTCGTATCAAAATAAATAGACAAAATACCAATAAAATAATGTAAATTTCTATGAGAAAACATATACAAAATACACATAAATAACGCAAATATCAATAAAAATATATATAATATAATATATTTTTATACATATATAAAATATTTAATGTATATTTTGTATATATATTTTATCCAAATTTACGTTATTTTATATGTATTTGTTTATATATTTTCATACAAATTTACATTATTTTATGTGAGTTTTGTATATGTATTTCAATACAAATTTGCCTAACTTTATGTGTATTTTGCATATCTATTTTCAATCAAATTTAAATTATTTTTGTGTATTCTTGTATATTTTTATACAAATTTAGTTATTTTATTTGTTTTTTGTATATATATTTTCCTACAAATATACATTCTTTTATTGGAATTTTGTGTATTTAATTTTTTACGAATTTACATTATTTTATGTGGATTTTGTATATATATTTTTCTACGTATTTAAATTATTTTATGTGTATTTTATATATACATTTTCATAAAAATTTACGTTATTTTATTGTGTGTATTCGTATATATTTTGAAACAAATCTTATACAAATTCATGTTATTTTATGTGTATTTGTATATATATTTTCATACAAATTTATATTATTTTATGTGTATTCTTACATATATTTTATTACAAATTTACCTTATTTTATGTTTATTTTGTATATTTATTTCATTTAATATAATCAAATTTAAATTTATTGTATATGCATTTTGTATATTAATTTTAATACAAATTTTATTATTCTATGTGTATTTTTCTATATGTATTTTTATAAAAATATCCTTTATTTTATGGATATTTTGCATCTTTATTTTCATACAAATTTACGTTATTTTATTGATATTCTGCTCATTCATTTTGATACGATTTGACATTATTCTATGTGTATTTTGTATATATTTTTCATACAAATTTACGTTATTTTATGTGTATTTGTATATATATTTTGATACAAATTTACAATATTTTATGGGTATTTTGTATATATATTTCAAAAGAAATTTACCTAGTTTTATGTATTTTTAATATCTATTTTCATACAAACTCAAATTATTTTATGTATTTTGTATATATTTCAATACAAATTTTAGTTAGGTTATGTGTATTTTGTAAATCTATTTTCATTCAAATATATATTATTTTATTGTTATTTTGTTCATTTATATTGATACGAATTTACATTATTTTATATGTACTTTGTATATATATTTTTATACGCATTTACGTTATTTAATATTTATTTTGAATATATAATTTTATACAAATTCATGGTATTTTATGTGTATTTGTATATATATTTTCATATAAATTTACATTATTTTATGTGTATTTTGTTCATATATTTCAATACAAATTTACCTTTTACGTTTATTTTGTATGTGTATTTTGTACATTTATATTTATACAAATACACGTTTTTTTTATTGGTATTTTGTTTATTTATTTTGTTTCGAATTTACATTATTTTATGTTTATTTTGATTACATTTTTTTATACGTATTTACTTAATTTTATGTGTATTTTGTATATATATTTTTATAGAAATCTACGTTATTTGATTTGTATTCGTACATATATTTTGAAACAAATTTACATTGTTTTATATGTACAATAAGGTAAATTTGTATTGAAATAGATATGCAAAATACATATAAAGCAATGTAAATTTGTTTCAAATATATCAATATAAATCAACAAAATACCAATAAAATAATATATATTTGAATGAAAATAGATTTACAAAATACACATAACATATATACAACATATATACAAAAATACATATAAATAATTTGAGTTTGTATGAGAATAGATATTCAAAATACACATAAAACTAGGTAAATTTCTTTTGAAATATATATACAAAATACCCATAAAATATTGTAAATTTGTGTCAAAATATATAAACAAATACACATAAAATAACGTAAATTTGTATGAAAAATATATACAAAATACACATAGAATAATGTCAAATCGTATCAAAATGAATGAGCAGAATATCAATAAAATAACGTAAATTTGTATGAAAATAAAGATGCAAAATACCCATAAAATAAAGCATATTTTTATAAAAATACATATACAAAAATTTACATTATTTGATATGTATTTTGTATATATATTTTTATACGTATTTACATAATTTCATATGTATTTTGTATATATATTTCAATAGAAATCTACTTTATTTTATGTGTATTCGTATATATATTTTGAAACAAATTTACATTGTTTTATATGTATTTTTGAATATCTCTTTTAATACAAATTTACCTTACTGTATATGCATTTTGTATATTTATTTCAATACAAATTTAAATATTTTATGTGTATTTTATATATATATTTTATAAAAATGCAAAATTTTTGGGAATTTTGCATCTTTATTTTCACAAATTTACATTATTTTATTGATATTCTGTGTATTTATTTTGATACGATTTACATTATTCTATTTGTTTTTGTATATTTTTTATACACATTTACATTATTTAATGTGTATCTTGCATATATATTTTATACAAATTTACGTTATTTTAAGTGTATTTGTTTTATATTTAATTCAAATTTACATTTATTTTAATTGAAATTACATTATTTTATGTATTTTGTATACATTTTTTATACGTATTTACTTAATTTTATGTATTTTGTATATATATTCTTATAGAAATCTACGTTATTTTATTTCTATTCATATATATTTTGAAACAAATTTCCATTGTTTTATATGTATTTTGCATATCTCTTTCAATACAAATTTACCTTATTGTATGTGCATTTTGTATATTTATTTCAATGCAAATTTAAATATTTTATGTGTATTTTGGTATATATTTTTATAAGAAATGCGCTATTTTATAGAATTTTGCATCTTTATTTTCATACAAATTTACATTATTTTATTAATATTCAGTGTATTTATTTTGATACGATGTTACGTTATTCTATTTGTTTTTGTATATACTTTTATACATATTTACATTATTTAATGTATCTTGCATATATATTTTATACAAATTTATTATCTATTATCTATTTTCATACAAATACATTCTTTTCATGATATTTTGTTTATTTATTTTGACGAATTTACATTATGTGATATGTATTTTGTATATATATTTTTATACGTATTTACATAATTTCATATGTATTTTGTATATATATTTCTATAGTAATCTAGTTTATTTTATGTGTATTCGTATATATATTTTGAAACAAATTTACATTGTTTTATATGTATTTTTGAATATCTCTTTCAATACAAATTTACTTACTGTATATGCATTTTGTATATTTATTTCAATACAAATTTAAATATTTTATGTGTATTTTGGTAAATATATTTTTATAAAAAATGTGATAATTTTTTAGGAATTTTGTATCTATATTTTCATACAAATTTACATTATTTTATTGATATTCTGTGTATTTATTTTGATACGATTTTACATTATTCTATTTGTTTTTTGTATATATATTTTTTATACACATTTACATTATTTAATGTGTATCTTGCATATATATTTTATACAAATTTACGTTATTTTAAGTGTATTTCTGTGTATTACAAAAATACACAGAGGTATTTTAATTTGTATGAAAATAGATATACAAAATAAGGTAAATTCGTTTCAAATTCAATAAAGAAAATTCAGATAAAAGAAAGTATATTTGTAGAAAAAATAAATATACAAAATACACATAAAATAACGAAAATTTGTTTGAAAATATATAAAAAAATAAACAAAAATAATTTCAATTTGTATGAAAAAGGTATATACAAAAAACAAATAGAATAATGTAAAATCGTATCAAAATAAATACACCGAATATTAATAAAATAATGTAAATTTGTATCAAAATAAAGATGCAAAATTTCTTATAAAAATATATATACCAAAATACACATAATATATTTAAATTTGTATTGAAATAAATATACAAAATGCACATACGATAAGGTAAATTTGTATTGAAAGAGATATGCAAAAATACATATAAAACAATGTAAATTTGTTTCAAAATATATATACGAATACAAATAAAAAAAACGTAGATTTCTATAAAAATATATTTACAAAATACACATACAATTAAGTAAATACGTATAAAAAAATGTATACAAAATACACATAAAATAATGTAAATTCGAATTAAAATAAATAAACAAAATACCAATAAAAGAATGTGTATTTGGATAAATATAAATATACTAAATACACATACAAAATAAACATAAAATAAGGTAGATTTGTAATAAAATATATGTACAAAATACACATAAAATAATGTAAATTTATATGAAAATATATATACAAATACACATATAATACCATGAATCTGTATAAAAATATATATTCAAAATAAATATTAAATAATGTAAAAGCGTATAAAAATATATATACAAAGTACATATAAAATGAAAATTAAGATGCAAAATACCTATAAAATAACGCATTTTTTATAAAATTATTGATACCAAAATACACATAAAATATTTTAACTTGTATTAAAATAAATATACAAAATGCACATACAATAAGGTAAATTTGTATTGAAATAGATATGCAAAATACATATAAAATAATGTAAATTTGTTTCAAAATATATATACGAATACACATAAAATAACGTAGATTTCTATAAAAATACATATACAAAATACACATAAAATTAAGTAAATACGTATAAAAAAATGTATAAAAAATACACATAAAATAATGTAAATTCGTATAAATGTAAATAAACAATATACCAATAAAAGAATGTGTATTTGTATAAATATAAATATACAAAATGCACATAAAATAACGTTAATTTATATAAAACTATATACATAAAATAACGCAAATTTCTATAAAAATATATGTACAAAAATGAACATTAAATAAATTTGCATAAAAAAATATATACAAAACACACATTAGATAATGTAAATGAGTATAAAAATATGTATACAAAATACCTATGAAATAATCTAAATTCGTATCGAATTAAATTAAGAAATAGCAATAAAATAATGTAATTTTGGATAAAAATATATATACAAAATACACATAAAATAACCTAAATACAAATACAAATATACACATAAAATAATTTAAAATTGAATGAAATAAATATACAAAATAAACATAAAATAAGGTAAATTTGTAATGAAATATATGAAAAAATACACATAAAATAATATAAATTTGTATGAAAATATATATACAAATACACATTAAATAACATGAATTTGTATAAAATTTGTATCAAAATATATACTTATACACACAATAAAATAACGTAATTTTTTTATGAAAATGTATATACAATATACACATAAAATAATTTAAATACGTAGAAAAATATATATACAAAAAACACATAAAATAATGTAAATATGTATGAAAATATATAAACAAATACACATAAAATTATGTAAATTTGGATAAAATATATATCATAAAATAATGTAAATTGGTATCAAAATAAATAAACAAAATACCAATAAAAGAATGTGTATTTGTATGAATATAAATATACAAAATACACATAAAATAACGTAAATTTATATAAAACTATATACAAAAATACACAGAAGTAATTAAATTTGTATGAAAATATATACAAAATACACACGAAATAAGCTAAATTTGAATTGAAATATATATACAAAATACATGAAATAAAGTAAATTTGTATCAAAATATTTATACAAATACACATATAATAACGTAAATTTGTATGAAAATATATAAACAAAATACACATTTAATAATGTAAATACGTATAAAAAAATATGTACAAAATACACATATAATCATGTAATTCGTATCAAAATAAATAAACAAAATACCAATAAAATAATATAAATTTGTATGCGTAAACGTGTATGTTGCATATTTTTCCAATACAAATTTACCTTATTATATACGCATTTTGTATAGTAATTTTAATACAAATTTAATTATTCGATGTGTTTTTTTTGTATCTGTATTTTTATAAACATATTCTTTATTTTTTGGGTATTTTGTCTCTTTATTTTCATACAAATTTACATTATTTTATTGATATTCTGCTCATTCATTTTGATAGGAATTGACATTATTCTATGTGTATTTTGTATATATTTTCCATACAAATTTACGTTATTTTATGTGTATTTGTTTATATATTTTGACACAAATTTACAATATTTTATGGGTATTTTGTATACATTTTTCAAAAGAAATTTACCTAGTTTTATGTGTATTTTGTATATCTATTTTCATACAAACTCAAATTATTTCTATGTATTTTTGTATATATTTTAATACAAATTTTAGTTATGTTATGTGTATTTTGTAAATTTATTTTCATTCAAATATATATTATTTTACTGGTGTTTTGTTGATTTATATTGATACGAATTTAAATTATTTTATATGTACTTTGTATATATATTTTTATACGCTTTTCCATTATTTAATATTTATTTTGAATATATATTTTTATACAAATTCATGGTATTTTATGTGTATTAGTATATATATTTTCATATAAATTTACATTATTTTATGTGTATTTTGTACATATATTTTATTACAAATCTACCTTATTTTATGTTTATTTTGTATGTGTATTTTGTATATTTATATTTATCCAAATACACATTCTGTTATTGGTATTTTGTTTATTTATTTTAATTCGAATTTACGTTCTCTTATCGGAATTTTATTTATTTATTTTGATACGAATTTTCATTTTTTTTAGGTGTATTTGATATATATATTTTTATACTTATTTACATAATTTTATATGTATTTTGAATATATATTTTCATAGAAATTTACTCTATATGTATATGTATAGAAAATACACATGAAATAATCTAAATTCGTATCGAAATAAATGAACAAAATACCGATAAAATAATGTAATCTTGAATAAAAATATATATAGAAAATACACATAAAATAACGTAAATACAAATGAATATATACACATAAAATGATTTGAATTTGAATGAAAATAGATATAAAAATAAACTTAAAATAAGGCAAATTTATAATGAAATATATATACAAAATACACATAAAATAATGTAGATTTGTTTCAAAATATATATACGAATACACATAAAATAACGTAGATTTCAATAGAAATATATATACAAAATACACATGAAATGTTGTAAATACGTATAAAAATATATATACAAAATACACATTAAATAATGTAAATTCGTGTCAAAATAAATAATTAAAATATCATTAAAAGAATGTGTATTTGTATTAAAATAAATATACAAAATACACATATAATAAGGTAAATCTGTATTGAAATAAATATGCAAAATACATATAAAACAATGTAAATTTGTTTCAAAATATATATACGAATACACATAAAATAACGTAGATTTGTATAAAAATATATATACAAAATACACATAAAATGAAGTAAATACGTATAGGAAAATGTATACAAAATACACATAAAATAATGTAAATTCGTATCAAAATAAATAAACAAAATACCAATAAAAGAATGTGTATTTGTATAAATATAAATATACAAAATACACATAAAATAACGTAAATTTGTATAAAACTATATAGAAAAATACACAGAAGTTATTAAATTCGTATGAAAATAGATATACAAAATACAGATAAAATAAGCTAAATTTGAATTGAAATGTATATAGAAAATACATAAAATAATGTAAATTTGTATCAAAATATTTATAAAAATACATATAATAACGTAAATTTGTTTAAAAATATATAAACAAAATACACATTAAGTAATGTAAATACGTATAAAAAATATGTACAAAATACACATATAATCATGTAATTCGTATCAAACTAAATAAACAAAATATCAATAAAATAATGTAAATTTGTATGAGAAAACATATACAAATACATATAAAATAACGCTAATTTCCATAAAAATATATGTCCAAAAATGAACGTAAAATAAAGTAACTTTTTATAAAAATATATATACAAAACACACATTAAATAATGTAAATGCGTACATAAAATAACCTAAATTTGTATAAAACTATATACAAAAATACACAAAAATAATTTAAATTTTTATGAAAAGAAATATACAAAATACACATAAAATTAGGTTAATTTGTATTGAAATATATATACAAAATACATATAAAATAATGTAAATTTGAAAGAAAATATATAAACAAATACACATATAATAACGTAAATTTGTATGAAATATATAATCAAAATACACATTAAATAATGTAAATATGTATAAAAAAATATATACAAAACACAAATAGAATAATGTAAAATCGTATCAAAATATATACACAGAATATTAATAAAATAATGTAAATTTATATGAAAATTGATGCAAAATACCTATAAAATAACGCATTTTTTATAAAAATATTGATACCAAAATACACATAAAATATTTGAATTTGTATTAAAATAAATATACAAAATGCACATACAATAAGGTAAATTTGTATTGAAATAGATATGCAAAATACATATAAAATAATGTAAATTTGTTTCAAAATATATATACGAATACACATAAAATAACGTAGATTTCTATAAAAATACATATACAAAATACACATAATATTAAGTAAACACGTATAAAAATATATATACAAAATACACATAAAATAATGTAAATTCATATAAATGTAAATAAACAATATACCAATAAAAGAATGTGTATTTGTAAAATACACATAAAATAACGTAGATTTCTATAAAAATAAATGCACATAAAATGAAGTAAATACGTATAAAAAAATGAATAAAAAAAATGCATAAAAATCGTATCAAAATAAATAAACAAAATACCAGTAAAAGAATGTGTATTTGTATAAATATAAATATACAAAATACACATAAAATATCGTAAATTTGTATAAAACTATATACAAAAATACACAGAAGTAATTAGATTTGTATAAAAATATATATACAAAATACAGCTAAAATGAGCTAAATTTGATTTGAAATGTACATACAAAATACATAAAATAATGTAAATCTGTATCAAAATATTTATACAAATACATATAATAACGTAGATTTGTTTAAAAATATATAAACAAAATACACATTAAGTAATGTAAATACGTATACAAAATATGTACAAAATACACATATAACCATGTAATTCGTGTCAAAATAAATAAACAAAATAGTAATAAAATAATGTAAATTTGTATGAAAATATATACAAATAACGCAAATTTCTAAAAAATATATGTACAAAAATGCACATAAAATAAAGTAAATTTGCAAAAAAATATATATACAAAACACACACTAAATAATGTAAATGCGTATATAAAATAACCTAAATTTGTATAAAACTATATACAAAAATACACAAAAATAATTTAAATTTGTTTGAAAAGAAATATACAAAATACACATAAAACTAGGTAAATTTGTATTGAAATACATATACAAAATATACATCAAATAATGTAAATTTGAATGAAAATATATAAACAAATACACTTAAAATAACGTAAATTTGTATAAAATATATATGCCAGATACATTAAATAATGTAAATGTGTATAAAAAATATATATACAAAAAACAAATAGAATAATGTAAAATCGTATCAAAATAAATACACAGAATATCAATAAAATAATGTAAATTTGTATGAAAATAAAGATGCAAAATTCCCAAAAATTATCGCATTTTTTATAAAAATATATTTACCAAAATACACATAAAATATTTAAATTTGTATTGAAATAAATATACAAAATGCATATACAGTAAGGTAAATTTGTATTGAAAGAGATATTCAAAAATACATATAAAACAATGTAAATTTGTTTCAAAATATATATACGAATACACATAAAATAAAGTAGATTTCTATAGAAATATATATACAAAATACATATGAAATTATGTAAATACGTATAAAAATATATATAGAAAATACATATCAAATAATGTAAATTCGTGTCAAAATAAATAAACAAAATATCATGAAAAGAATGTGTATTTGTATGAAAATAGATAATAGATAATAAATTTGTATAAAATATATATGCAAGATACATATTAAATAATGTAAATATGTATAAAAAAAGTATATACAAAAAACAAATAGAATAATGTAACATCGTATCAAAATAAATACACCGAATATTAATAAAATAATGTAAATTTGTATGAAAATAAAGATGCAAAATTCCCATAAAATAGCGCATTTCTTATTAAAATATATGTACCAAAATACACATAAAATATTTAAATTTGCATTGAAATAAATATACAAAATGCACATACAATAAGGTAAATTTGTATTGAAAGAGATATGCGCAAATACATATAAAACAATGTAAATTTGTTTCAAAATATATATACGAATACAAATAAAAAAACGTAGATTTCTATAAAAATATATATACAAAATACACATAAAATTAAGTAAATAACTATAAAAAAATGTATACAAAATACACATAAAATAATGTAATTTCGTATTAAAATAAATGTAAATTTGAATGAAAATATAAAAACAAATACACTTAAAATAACGTAAATTTGTATAAAATATATATGCAAGATACACATTAAATAATGAAAATGTGTATAAAAAAATATATACAAAAAACAAATAGAATAATGTAAAATCGTATCAAAATAAATACACAGAATATCAATAAAATAATGTAAATTTGTATGAAAATAAAGATGCAAAATTCCCCAAAATTATCGCATTTTTTATAAAAATATATATACCAAAATACACATAAAATATTTAAATTTGTATTGAAATAAATATACAAAATGCATATACAGTAAGGTAAATTTGTATTAAAAGAGATATTCAAAAATACATATAAAACAATGTAAATTTGTTTCAAAATATATATACGAATACACATAAAATAAAGTAGATTTCTATAGAAATATATATACAAAATACATATGAAATTATGTAAATACGTATAAAAATATATATACAAAATACATATCAAATAATGTAAATTCGTGTCAAAATAAATTAACAAAATATCATGTAAAGAATGTGTATTTGTATAACAATAGATAATAGATAATAAATTTGTATAAAATATATATGCAAGATACTCATTAAATAATGTAAATATGTATAAAAAAGTATATACAAAAAACAAATAGAATAATGTAAATTCGTATCAAAATAAATACACCGAATATTAATAAAATAATGTAAATTTGTATGAAAATAAAGATGCAAAATTCTAATAAAATAGCGCATTTCTTATAAAAATATATATACCAAAATACACATAAAATATTTAAATTTGTATTGAAATAAATATACAAAATGCACATACAATAAGGTAAATTTGTATTGAAAGAGATATGCAAAAATACATATAAAACAATGTAAATTTGTTTCAAAATATATATACGAATACAAATAAAAAAAACGTAGATTTCTATAAAAATATATATACAAAATACACATAAAATTAAGTAAATACGTATAAAAAATGTATACAAAATACACATAAAATAATGTAAATTCGAATTAAAATAAATAAACAAAATACCAATAAAAGAATGTGTATTTCGATAAATATAAATATACAAAATACATATACAAAATAAACATAAAATAAGGTAGATTTGTAATAAAATATATGTACAAAATACACATAAAATAATGTAAATTTATATGAAAATATATATACAAATACACATAAAATACCATGAATTTGTATAAAAATATATATTCAAAATAAATATTAAATAATGTAAGAGAGTATAAACATATATATATAAAGTACATATAAAATGAAAATTAAGATGCAAAATACCTATAAAATAACGCATTTTTTATAAAATTATTGATACCAAAATACACATAAAATATTTGAACTTGTATTAAAATAAATATACAAAATGCACATACAATAAGGTAAATTTGTATTGAAATAGATATGCAAAATACATATAAAATAATGTAAATTTGTTTCAAAATATATATACGAATACACATAAAATAACGTAGATTTCTATAAAAATACATATACAAAATACACATAATATTAAGTAAATACGTATAAAAAAATGTATACAAAATACACATAAAATAATGTAAATTCGTTAAAATAAATAAACAATATACCAATAAAAGAATGTGTATTTGTATAAATATAAATATGCAAAATGCACATAAAATAACGTAAATTTATATAAAACTATATACATAAAATAACGCAAATTTATATAAAAATATATGTACAAAAATGATCATAAAATAAATTTGCATAAAAATATATATTCAAAACACACTTTAGATAATGTAAATGAGTATAAAAATATGTATACAAAATACCTATGAAATAATCTAAATTCGTATCGAATTAAATTAAGAAAATATCAATTAAATAATGTAATTTTGGATGAAAATATATATACAAAATACACATAAAATAACCTAAATACAAATACAAATATACACATAAAATAATTTAAAATTGAATGAAATAAATATACAAAATAAACATAAAATAAGGTAAATTTGTAATGAAATATATGAAAAAATACACAAAATAATATAAATTTGTATGAAAATATATATACAAATACACATTAAATAACATGAATTTGTATAAAATTTGTATCAAAATATATACTTATACACAATAAAATAACGTAATTTTTTATGAAAATGTATATACAAAATACACATAAAATAATTTAAATACGTAGAAAAATATATATACAAAAAAACACATAAAATAATGTAAATTTGTATGAAAATATATAAACAAATACACATAAAATAATGTAAATTTGGATAATATATATATACAAAATGAACATTAAATAATGTAAATTTGTATAGAAAAATATACAAAATACACATAGAATAATGTTAAATCGTATCAAAATAAATAAAGAGAATATCAATAAAATAATATAAATTTGTATGAAAATAAAGATGCAAAATATCCATATAATAACGCATATCTGCATAAAAATATATATACAAAAATACATATATAATAGTTAAATTTGTATTAAAATAAATATACAAAATGCACGTACAATAAAGTAAATTTGTATTGCAATAGATATGCAAAATACACATCAATAATGTAAATTTGTATCAAAATATATATACGAATACTCATAAAATAGAGTAAATTTCTATGAAAATATACATACAAAATAGATATACAAAATACACATATAACTAGTTAAATTTGTATTTAAATACATGTACAAAAAACACATAAAATAATGTAGATTTGTATGAAATGAAAACAAATACATTTTATATAAAATATATATACAAAATACACATAGAATAATGTAAAATCATATCAAAATAAATACACAGAATATCAATAAAATAATGTAAATTTTAATGAAAATAAAGATGCAAAATACCCATAAAATAAAGCATATTTTTATAAAAATACATATACAGAAATACACATAGATTAATCAAATTTGTATTAAAATTAATATACAAAATGCACATACAATAAGGTAAATTTGTATTGAAAAAATATGCAAAATACACATAAAATAATGTAAATTTGTTTCAAAATATATATACGAATAAACATAAAATAACGCAGATTTCTATAGAAATATAAATACAAAATACACTTGAAATAATGTAAATACGTATAAAAATATATATACAAAATACACATTAAATAATGTTAATTCGTGTCAAAATAAATAAACAAAATATCATGAAAAGAATGTGTATTTGTATGAAAAAAGATATACAAAGTACACAGTATGTGTATTTTGTATATTTATTTTAACACAAATTTAATTATTTTATGTGTACTTTGTATACATTTTCTTATACGTATTTACTTCATTTAATGTGTATTTTGTATATATATTTTTATAGTAATCTACGTTATTTTATGTGTATTGGTATATATATTTTGAAGCAAATTTACATTGTTTTATATGTATTTAGCATATCTATTTCAATATAAATCTACCTTATTGTATGTGCATTTTGTATATTTATTGTAATACAAATTTAAATATTTTATTATTTTGGTATATATATTTTAATAAAAAGAGTTTTATATAAATTTAAAATATTTTATGTGTATTTTGTATATCTATTTTCATACAAATACACATTTTTTATTGATATTTTGTTTATTTATTTTGACGCGAATTCACATTATTTAATGTGTATTGTGTATATATATTTTATACGTATTTACGTCATTTCATGTGTATTTTGTATATATATTTCTATAGAAATATATGTTATTTTATGTGTATTCGTATATATATTTTGAAACAAATATACATTGTTTTATGTGCATTTTGCATATTTTTTCAATATAAATTTACCTTATTGTACGTGCATTTTGTATATTAATTTTAATACAAATTTAATTATTCTATGTGTATTTTTGTATATGTATTTTCATAAAAAAATGCTTTATTTTATGGGTATTTTGCATCTTTATTTTCATACAAATTTATCTTATTTTATTGATATTCTGTGTATTTATTTTGATACGATTTTACATTATTCTGTTTATATTTTGTATATATATTTCACAAATGAACGTTATTTTATGTGAATTTGTTTTCATTTCATACAAATTTACATTATTTTATGTGTATTTTTTACATGTATTTAAATACAAATTTAACTAATTATATGTGTATTATGTATATCTATTTTCATACAAATTGAAATTAATTTTGTGTATTTTAGTATATATTTTTATTCAAATTTTCGTAATTTTATGTGAATTTTGTATATTTATTTTCCTACAAATATACGTTCTTTTATCGGAGTTTTGTTTATTTATTTTGATGCGAATTTTCATTATTTTAGGTGTATTTGATATATATATTTTTATACTTATTTACATAGTTTTATATGTATTTTGAATATATATTTTCATAGAAATTTACTCTATTTTATGTGTATTCGTATATATATTTTGATACAAATTTACTTTATTTATGTGTATTTCGCATATCTATTTCAATACAAATTTTCTTTATTGTATGTGCCTTTTGTATATTTATTTTGATGCAAATTTAATTATTTTATGTGTATTTTTGTATATATATTTTTAAACAAATATGCGTTATTATATGGGTATTTTGCGTCTTTTATTTTCATTCAAATTTACATTATTTTATTGATTGTTTGTTTATTTATTTTAATACGATTTTACGTTATTCTGTGTATTTTGTATATATATTTTTAGACATATTTACATTATTTAATGTATATTTTGTACATATATTTTATGGAAATTTACGTTATCTTATGTGTATTTGTTTATATATTTTCATACAAATTTACATTATTTTATGTGTATTTTGTATATGTATTTCAATAAAAATTTGCCTAATTTCATTTGAATTTTGCATATCTATTTTCAAACAAATTTAAATTATTTTTGTGTATTTTTGTATTATTTTTATACAATTTTTTTTTTTATTTGTATTTTGTATATATATTTTCCTACACATATACATTCTTTTAGAGGAAATTTTGTTTATTTATTTTGATACGAATTTACATTATTTTATGTGCATTTTTTATATATTTTTCTATGTATTTACATTATTTTATGTGTATTTTGTATATATATTTTCATAAAAATTTACGTAATTTTATTGTGTGTATTCGTATATATTTTGAAAAAAAAATTCATTATTATATGTGTTTTTTGCATATCTATTTCAATAAAAAACTTCCTTATTGTATGTGTATTTTGTATATTTATTTTAATACAAATTTCATTATTTTATGTGTATTTTTGTATATATATTTTTTTAAATATGAGATATTTTATGGGTATTTTGCATCTTTAATTTTATAAATTTTTACATTACGTACATATCTTTTATACGTATTTACATTATTTAATGTGTATTTTGTTTATATATTTTTATGCAAATTTACGTTATTGTATGTGTATTTGAATATATATTTTGATACAAATTTACACTATTTTATGTATTTTCTATATTTATTTCAATTCAAATTTAGCTTATTTTATGTGTCTTTTGTATATCTATTTTCATACAAATTTAATTATTTTTGTTTATTTTTGTATTAAGTTTTATACAATTTTACGTTAATTTATGTGTATTTTGTATATTTATATTTATACACGTAAACATTCTTTTATTGGCATTTAGTTTATTTATTTTGATACGAATTTACATTATTTTATGTGTATTTTGTATACATTTTCTTATACGTATTTACATCATTTTATGTGTATTTTGTGTATATATTTTATAGAAATCTACGTTATTTTATGTGTATTCGTATGTATATTTTGAAACAAATTTACACTGTTTTATATGTATTTTGCATATCTATTTCAATACAAATTTACCTTATTGTATGTGCATTTTGTATATTTATTGTAATACAAATTTAAATATTTTATGTGCATTTTGGTATATATATTTTCATAAAAAATGCGTTGTTTTATGGGTATTTTGCATCTTTATTTTCATACAAATTTACATTATTTTATTAATATTCTGTGTATTTATTTTGATACTATTTTACATTATTCTATTTGAGTTTTGTATAAATTTTTTTATACGTATTTACATTATTTAATGTGTATTTTCTATATATATTTCATACAAATTTTCGTTATTTTAAGTGTATTTGTTTATATATTTTTCTTCAAATTTATATTATTTTATGTGTATTTTGTATATGTATTTCAATAGAAATTTACCTAATTTCATGTGTATTTTGTATACATATTTTATACAAATTTAAATTATTTTTTGTGTATTTTTGTATAGAGTTTTATTCAAATTTACAATATTTTATGTGTATTTTGTATATCTATTTTCATACAAATACACATTCTTTTATTGATATTTTGTTTATTTATTTTGATGCGAATTTACATAATTTAATGTGTATTGTGTATATATTTTTATACGTATTTACGTCATTTCATGTGTATTTTGTATATATATTTCTATAGAAATATACGTTATTTTATATGTATTCGTATATATATTTTGAAACAAATATACATTGTTTTATGTGCATTTTGCATATTTTTTCAAGACAAATTTACCTTATTGTACGTGCATTTTGTATATTAATTTTAATACAAATTTAGCTATTCTATGTGTATTTTTGTATATGTATTTTTATAAAAATATGCTTTATTTTATGGGTATTTTGCATCTTTATTTTCATACAAAATTACATTATTTTATTGATATTCTGTGTATTTATTTTGATACGATTTTACATTATTCTATGTATATTTTGTATATCTATTTTATACCAATGTACGTTATTTTATGTGAATTTGTTTTCATTTCATACAAATTTACATTATTTTATGTGAATTTTGTACATGTATTTAAATACAAATTTAACTAATTATATGTGTATTTTGTATATCTATTTTCATACAAATTGAAATTAATTTTGTGTATTTTTGTATATATTTTTATTCAAATTTTCGTAATTTTATGTGTATTTTGTATATTTATTTTCCGACAAATATACGTTCTTTTATCGGAATTTTATTTATTTATTTTGATACGAATTTTCATTTTTTTTAGGTGTATTTGATATATATATATTTTTATACTTATTTACATAATTTTATATGTATTTTGAATATATATTTTCATAGAAATTTACTCTATATGTATATGTATAGAAAATACACATGAAATAATCTAAATTCGTATCGAAATAAATGAACAAAATACCGATAAAATAATGTAATTTTGAATGAAAATATATATAGAAAATACACATAAAATAACGTAAATACAAATAAATATATACACATAAAATGATTTGAATTTGATTGAAAATAGATATAAAAATAAACTTAAAATAAGGCAAATTTATAATGAAATATATATACAAAAAGCACATAAAATAATGTAGATTTGTTTCAAAATATATATACGAATACACATAAAATAACGTAGATTTCTATAGAAATATATATACAAAATACACATGAAATATTGTAAATACGTATAAAAATATATATACAAAATACACATTAAATAATGTAAATTCGTGTCAAAATAAATAATTAAAATATCAATAAAAGAATGTGTATTTGTATGAAAATACATATACAAAATACACATAAAATAACGTAAATTTGTATAAAACTATATATAAAAATACACAAACATAAGTTAAATTTGTATGAAAATAAATATACAAAATACACATAAAATTAGGTAAATTTGTAAAGAAATACATATACAAAATACACATAAAATAATGTAAATTTGAATGAAAATATATAAAAAATACACTTAAATTAACGAAAATTTATATAAAATATATACAAAATACTCATTAAATAATGTAAATATGTATAAAAATATATATACAAAACACAAATAGAATAATGTAAAATCGTATTAAAATAAATACACAGAATGTAAATAAAATAATGTAAATTTGCATGAAAATAAAAATGCAAAATACCCATAAAATAACACATTTTTTTTAAATATACAAAATACACATGAAAGGATGTAAATATGTATAAAAATATATATACAAAATACACATTAAATAATGTAAATTCACGTCAAAATAAATAAACAAAATGTCAATAAAAGAATGTGTATTTGTATGAAAATAAATATACAAAATACACATAAAATTAAGTAAATACGTATAAAAAAATGTATACAAAATACACATAAAATAATGTAAATTCGTATAAATATAAATAAACAATATAGCAATAAAAGAATGTGTATTTGTATAAATATAAATATACAAAATGCACATAAAATAACGCAAATTTCTATAAAAATATATGTACAAAAATGAACATAAAATAAATTTGCATAAAAATATATATACAAAACACACATTAGATAATGTAAATGAGTATAAAAATATGTATACAAAATACCTATGAAATAATGTAAATTCGTATCGAATTAAATTAAGAAAATACCAATATAATAATGTAATTTTGGATGAAAATATATATACAAAATACACATAAAATAACCTAAATACAAATACAAATATACATATAAAATAATTTAAAATTGAATGAAATAAATATACAAAATAAACATAAAATAAGGTAAATTTGTAATGAAATATATAAAAAAATGCACATAAAATAATATAAATTTGTATAAAAATATATATACAAATACACATTAAATAACATTAATTTGTATAAAATTTGTATCAAAATATATACTTATACACACAATAAAATAACGTAATTTTTTTATGAAAATGTATATACAAAATACACATAAAATAATTTAAATACGTAGAAAAATATATATACAAAAAACACATAAAATAATGTAAATATATATGAAAATATATAAACAAATACACATAAAATAATGTAAATTTGGATAAAATATATATACAAAATGAACATTAAATAATGTAAATATGTATAAAAAATATATATACAAAAAACACATAGAATAATGTTAAATCGTATCAAAATAAATAAAGAGAATATCAATAAAATAATGTAAATTTTTATGAAAATAAAGATGCAAAATATCCATATAATAACGCATATTTGCATAAAAATATATATTCAAAAATACATATAAAATAATTAAATTTGTATTAAAATAAATATACAAAATGCACGTACAATAAAGTAAATTTGTATTGAAATAGATATGCAAAATACACATTAATAATGTAAATTTGTATCAAAATATATATACGAATACTCATAAAATAGAGTAAATTTCTATGAAAATATACATACAAAATAGATATACAAAATACACATATAACTAGTTAAATTTGAAATTAAATACATGTACAAAAAACACATAAAATAATGTAGATTTGTATGAAATGAAAACAAATACATTTTATATAAAATATATATACAAAATACACATAGAATCATGTAAATACATATCAAAATAAATACACAGAATATCAATAAAATGATGTAAATTTGTATGAAAATAAAGATGGAAAATACCCATAAAATAAAGCATATTTTTATAAAAATACATATACAAAAATACACATAGATTAATCAAATTTGTATTAAAATTAATATACAAAATGCACATACAATAAGGTAAATTTGTATTGAAAAAATATGCAAAATACACATAAAACAATGTAAATTTGTTTCAAAATATATTTACGAATACACATAAAATAACGCAGATTTCTATAGAAATATATATACAAAATACACTTGAAATAATGTAAATACGTATAAAAATATATATACAAAATACACATTAAATAATGTTAATTCGTGTCAAAATAAATAAACAAAATATCATGAAAAGAATGTGTATTTGTATGAAAATAGATATACAAAATACACATAAAATAACCTAAATTTGTATAAAACTATATACAAAAATACACAAAAATAATTTAAACTTGTATGAAAATAAATATACAAAAAACATATAAAATTAGGTATATTTGTATTGAAATACATATACAAAATACACATAAAATAATGTAAATTTGAATGAAAATATATAAACATATAGACTTAAAATAACGTAAATTTGTATCAAATATATATACAAAAAAAACATTAGATAATGTAAATATGTCGAAAAAAATATATACAAAACACAAATAAAATAATGTAAAATCGTATCAAAATATATACAGAAAATATTAATAAAATAATGTAAATTTGTATGAAAATTAAGATGCAAAATACCCATAAAATAACGCATTTTTAAAAAAATATATATATATACGAAAAAGCATAAAATATATTATTTTGTATTAAAATAAATAGATATACAAAATACACATAAAATAAGCTAAATTTGAATTGAAATATATATACAAAATACATAAAATAATGTAAATTTGTATCAAAATACTTATACAAATACACATATAATAACGTAAATTTGTATAAAAATATATAAACAAAATACACATTAAATAATGTAAATACGTATAAAAAAAAATGTACGAAATACACAAATAATCATGTAATTCGTATCAAAATAAATAGACAAAATACCAATAAAATAATGTAAATTTCTATGAGAAAACATATACAAAATACACATAAATAACGCAAATATCAATAAAAATATATATAATATAATATATTTTTATACATATATAAAATATTTAATGTATATTTTGTATATATATTTTATCCAAATTTACGTTATTTTATATGTATTTGTTTATATATTTTCATACAAATTTACATTATTTTATGTGAGTTTTGTATATGTATTTCAATACAAATTTGCCTAACTTTATGTGTATTTTGCATATCTATTTTCAAACAAATTTAAATTATTTTTTTGTATTTTTGTATATTTTTTTATAGAAATTTTAGTTATTTTATTTGGGTTTTGTATATATATTTTCCTACAAAATTACATTCTCTTATTGGAATTTTGTGTATTTAATTTTTTACGAATTTACATTATTTTATGTGTATTTTGTATATATATTTTTCTACGTATTTAAATTATTTTATGTGTATTTTATATATACATTTTCATAAAAATTTACGTTATTTTATTGTGTGTATTCGTATATATTTTGAAACAAATTTATACAAATTCATGTTATTTTATGTATTTGTATATATATTTTCATACAAATTTATATTATTTTATGTGTATTCTTACATATATTTTATTACAAATTTACCTTATTTTATGTTTATTTTGTATATTTATTTCATTTAATATAATCAAATTTAAATTTATTGTATATGCATTTTGTATATTAATTTTAATACAAATTTAATTATTCTATGTGTATTTTTCTATATGTATTTTATAAAATATCCTTTATTTTATGGATATTTTGCATCTTTATTTTCATACAAATTTACGTTATTTTATTGATATTCTGCTCATTCATTTTGATACGATTTGACATTATTCTATGTGTATTTTGTATATATTTTTATACAAATTTACGTTATTTTATGTGTATTTGTTTATATATTTTGATACAAATTTACAATATTTTATGGGTATTTTGTATATATATTTCAAAAGAAATTTACCTAGTTTTATGTGTATTTTGAATATCTATTTTCATACAAACTCAAATTATTTTTATGTATTTTTGTATATATTTCAATACAAATTTTAGTTAGGTTATGTGTATTTTGTAAATCTATTTTCATTCAAATATATATTATTTTATTGTTATTTTGTTCATTTATATTGATACGAATTTACATTATTTTATATGTACTTTGTATATATATTTTTATACGCATTTACGTTATTTAATATTTATTTTGAATATATAATTTTATACAAATTCATGGTATTTTATGTGTATTTGTATATATATATTTTCATATAAATTTACATTATTTTATGTGTATTTTGTTCATATATTTCAATACAAATTTACCTTATTTTACGTTTATTTTGTATGTGTATTTTGTACATTTATATTTATACAAATACACGTTTTTTTATTGGTATTTTGTTTATTTATTTTGTTTCGAATTTACATTATTTTATGTGTATTTTGTTTACATTTTTTTATACGTATTTACTTAATTTTGTGTATTTTGTATATATATTTTTATAGAAATCTACGTTATTTGATTTGTATTCGTACATATATTTTGAAACAAATTTACATTGTTTTATATGTACAATAAGGTAAATTTGTATTGAAATAGATATGCAAAATACATATAAAGCAATGTAAATTTGTTTCAAATATATCAATATAAATCAACAAAATACCAATAAAATAATATATATTTGAATGAAAATAGATTTACAAAATACACATAACATATATACAACATATATACAAAAATACATATAAATAATTTGAGTTTGTATGAGAATAGATATTCAAAATACACATAAAACTAGGTAAATTTCTTTTGAAATATATATACAAAATACCCATAAAATATTGTAAATTTGTGTCAAAATATATAAACAAATACACATAAAATAACGTAAATTTGTATGAAAAATATATACAAAATACACATAGAATAATGTCAAATCGTATCAAAATGAATGAGCAGAATATCAATAAAATAACGTAAATTTGTATGAAAATAAAGATGGAAAATACCCATAAAATAAAGCATATTTTTATAAAAATACATATACAAAAATTTACATTATTTGATATGTATTTTGTATATATATTTTTATACGTATTTACATAATTTCATATGTATTTTGTATATATATTTCAATAGAGATCTACTTTATTTTATGTGTATTCGTATATATATTTTGAAACAAATTTACATTGTTTTATATGTATTTTTGAATATCTCTTTTAATACAAATTTACCTTACTGTATATGCATTTTGTATATTTATTTCAATACAAATTTAAATATTTTATGTGTATTTTGGTATAAATATTTTTATAAAAAATGCAAAACTTTTTGGGAATTTTGCATCTTTATTTTCATACAAATTTACATTATTTTATTGATATTCTGTGTATTTATTTTGATACGATTTTACATTATTCTATTTGTTTTTTGTAAATATTTTTTTATACACATTTACATAATTTAATGTGTATCTTGCATATATATTTTATACAAATTTACGTTATTTTAAGTGTATTTGTTTTTATATTTTCATTCAAATTTACATTTATTTTAATTCGAAATTACATTATTTTATGTGTATTTTGTATACATTTTTTTATACGTATTTACTTAATTTTATGTGTATTTTGTATATATATTCTTATAGAAATCTACGTTATTTTATTTGTATTCGTATATATATTTTGAAACAAATTTACATTGTTTTATATGTATTTTTGCATATCTCTTTCAATACAAATTTACCTTATTGTATGTGCATTTTCTATATTTATTTCAATGCAAATTTAAATATTTTATGTGTATTTTGGTATATATATTTTTATAAGAAATGCGCTATTTTATGGGAATTTTGCATCTTTATTTTCATACAAATTTACATTATTTTATTAATATTCGGTGTATTTATTTTGATACGATGTTACGTTATTCTATTTGTTTTTTGTATATACTTTTTTATACATATTTACATTATTTAACGTGTATCTTGCATATATATTTTATACAAATTTATTATCTATTATCTATTTTCATACAAATACACATTCTTTTCATGATATTTTGTTTATTTATTTTGACACGAATTTACATTATTTGATATGTATTTTGTATATATATTTTTATACGTATTTACATAATTTCATATGTATTTTGTATATATATTTCTATAGAAATCTACTTTATTTTATGTGTATTCGTATATATATTTTGAAACAAATTTACATTGTTTTATATGTATTTTTGAATATCTCTTTCAATACAAATTTACTTACTGTATATGCATTTTGTATATTTATTTCAATACAAATTTAAATATTTTATGTGTATTTTGGTAAATATATTTTTATAAAAAATGCGATAATTTTTGGGAATTTTGTATCTATATTTTCATACAAATTTACATTATTTTATTGATATTCTGTGTATTTATTTTGATACGATTTTACATTATTCTATTTGTTTTTTGTATATATATTTTTTATACACATTTACATTATTTAATGTGTATCTTGCATATATATTTTATACAAATTTACGTTATTTTATGTGTATTTGTATAAATATTTTTTTTATAGAAATCTACGTTATTTTATGTGTATTCGTATATATATTTTGAAAAAAATTTAAATGGTTTTATATGTATTTTGCATATCTATTTCAATACAAATTTACCTTATTGTATGTGCATTTTGTATATTTATTTTAATACAAATTCAAATATTTTATGTGTGTCTTGGTATAAATATTTTATAAAAATGCGTTATTTTATGGGTATTTTGCATCTTTATTTTCATACAAATTTACATTATTTTATTAATATTCTGTGTATTTATTTTGATACGATTTTATATTATTCTATTTGTGTTTTCTATATATTTTTTTATACATATTTACATTATTTAATGTGTATTTTTTATATATATTTTATACAAATTTACGTTATTTTAAGTGTATTTGTTTATATATTTTCATTCAAATTTACATTATTTTATGTGTATTTTGTAAATGTATTTTAATACAAATTTACCTAATTTTATGTGTATTTTGTATATTTATTTTCATACAAATTAAAATTATTTTTGTGTATTTTTGTATATAGTTTTATACAAATTTAGGTGATTTTATGTGTATATTATATATCTATATTCATACAAATACACCTTCTTTTATTGATATTTTGATTATTTATTTTGACGCGAATTTACATTATTTAATGTGTATTTTATATATATATTTTTACACGTGTTTACATCATTTGATGTGTATTTTGTATATATATTTCTATAGAAATCTACGTTGATTTATGAGTATTCGTATATAGATTTTGAAATAAATTTACACTTTTATGTGTATTTTGCATATTTTTTCAATACAAATTTACCTTATTGTATATGCATTTTGTATATTAATTTTAATACAAATTTAATTATGCTATGTGTATTTTTGTATATGTATTATTATAAAATATGCTTTATTTTATGGGTATTTTGCATTTTTATTTTCATTCAAATTTACATTATTTTATTTATATTCTGTTTATTTTTTTTTCGAAACAATTTTACATTATTCTATGTGTATTTTGTATATCTATTTTTATACGTATTTACATAATTTATGTGTATTTTGTATATATATTTTTATAGAAATCTACGTTATTTTATGTGTATTCGTATATATATTTTGAAACAAATTTACATTGTTTTATATGTATTTTTGCATATCTCTTTCAAGACAAGTTTACCTTATTGTATGTGCATTTTGTATATTTACTTCAATACAAATTTAAATATTTTATGTGTATTTTGGTATATATATTTTTATAAGAAATGCCCTATTTCATGGGAATTTTGCATCTTTATTTTCATACAAATTTACATTATTTTATTAATATTCGGTGTATTTACTTTGATACGATTTCACATTATTCTATTTGTTTTTTGTATATATATTTTTTATACATATTTACATTATTTAATGTGTATCTTGCATATATATTTCATACAAATTTATTATCTATTACTTATTTTCATACAAATACACATTCTTTTCATGATATTTTGTTTATTTATTTTGACACGAATTTACCTAGATATGTATTTTGTATATATATTTTTATACGTATTTACATAATTTCATGTGTATTTTGTATATATATTTCTATAGAAATCTACGTTATTTTATGTGTATTCGTATAAATATTTTGAAACAAATTTACTTTGTTTTATATGTATTTTTGAATATCTCTTTCAATACATATTTACCTTACTGTATATGCATTTTGTATATTTATTTCAATACAAATTTAAATATTTTATGTGTATTTTGGTATATATATTTTTATAAAAAATGCGCTATTTTATGGGAATTTTGCATCTTTCTTTTCATACAAATTTACATTATTTTATTGATATTCTGTGTATTTATATTGATAGGATTTTACATTATTCTATTTCTTTTTTGTAAATATTTTTTTATTCACATTTACATTATTTAATGTGTATCTTGCATATATATTTTATACATATTTACGTTATTTTAAGTGTATTTGTTTATATATTTTCATTCAAATTTACATTATTCTATGTGTATTTTGTATATGTATTTCAATACAATTTACCTAATTTTATGTGTATTTTGTATATTTCTTTTCATACAAATTTTAAAATTTTTTGTGTATTTTTGTATATAGTTTTATACAAATTTAGGTTATTTTATGTACGCATTTACTTTATTTAATGTGTGTTTTGTATATATATTTTTATGCAAATTTACTTTATTTTATGTGCATTTTTGTACATATATTTTTTTAGAAATTTGCGTTAATTTATGTGTATTTGTATATGTTTTCTCATACAAATTTACATTATTTGATTGCTATTTTGTTTATTTATTTTGATACGAATGAAAATAGATATACAAAATATACATAAAATAAACTAAAATAAAGCATATTTTTATAAAAATACATATACAAAAATACACATAGATTAATCAAATTTGTATTAAAATTAATATACAAAATGCACATACAATATAAGGTAAATTTGTATTGAAAAAATATGCAAAATACACATAAAACAATGTAAATTTGTTTCAAAATATATATTCGAATACACATAAAATAACGCAGATTTCTATAGAAATATATATACAAAATACACTTGAAATAATGTAAATACGCATAAAAATATATATACAAAATACACATTAAATAATATTAATTCGTGTCAAAATAAATAAACAAAATATCATGAAAAGAATGTGTATTTGTATGAAAATAGATATACAAAATACACATAAAATAACCTAAATTTGTATAAAACTATAAACAAAAATACACAAAAATAATTTAAACTTGTATGAAAATAAATATACAAAAAACATATAAAATTAGGTAAATTTGTATTGAAAAACATATACAAAATACTCATAAAATAATGTAAATTTGAATGAAAATATATAAACATATAGACTTAAAATAACGTAAATTTGTATCAAATATATATACAAAAAACACATTAAATAATGTAAATATGTATAAAAAAATATATACAAAACACAAATAAAATAATGTAAAATCGTATCAAAATAAATACAGAAAATATTAATAAAATAATGTAAATTTGTATGAAAATTAAGATGCAAAATACCCATAAAATAACGCATTTTTTATAAAATATATATACGAAAAAACATAAAATATTTGATTTTGTATTAAAATAAATAGATATACAAAATACACATAAAATAAGCTAAATTTGAATTGAAATATATATACAAAATACATCAAATAATGTAAATTTGTATCAAAATACCTATACAAATACACATATAATAACGTAAATTTGTATAAAAATATATTAACAAAATATACATTAAATAATGTAAATACGTATAAAAAAATGTAAAAAATACACAAATAATCATGTAATTCGTATCAAAATAAATAGACAAAATACCAATAAAATAATGTAAATTTCTATGAGAAAACATATACAAAATACACATAAATAACGCAAATATCAATAAAAATATATATAATATAATATATTTTTATACATATTTAAAATATTTAATGTATATTTTGTATATATATATTTTATCCAAATTTACGTGATTTTTTATGTATTTGTTTATATATTTTCATACAAATTTACATTATTTTATGTGAGTTTTGTATATGTATTTCAATACAAATTTGCCTAACTTTATGTGTATTTTGCATATCTATTTTCAAACAAATTTAAATTATTTTTGTGTATTTTTGTATATATTTTTATACAAATTCTAGTTATTTTATTTGTTTTTTGTATATATATTTTCCTACAAATATACATTCTTTTATTGGAATTTTGTGTATATAATTTTTTACGAATTTACATTATTTTATGTGTATTTTGTATATATATTTTTTCTACGTAATTAAACTATTTTATGTGTATTTTATATATACATTTTCATAAAAATTTTCGTTATTTTATTGTGTGTGTTCCTATATATTTTGAAACTTTTTATACAAATTCATGTTATTTTATGTGTATTTGTATATATATTTTCATACAAATTTATATTATTTTATGTGTTTTCTTACATATATTTTATTACAAATTTACCTTATTTTATGTTTATTTTGTATATTTATTTCATTAAATTTTAAATTATTTAATGTGAATATTTGTATTTGTATTTAGGTTATTTTATGTGTGTTTTCTATATATATTTTCATCCAAAATTACATTATTTTATTGTTATTTTCTTAATTTAACTCGATACGAATTTAGATTATTTCATAGGTATATTGTATACATATTTTTATACTCATTTACATTATCTAATATGTGTTTTGTATATATTTTTTTATGCAAACTAATTTTATGTGCATTTTTGTACATATATTTTTATAGAAACTTAAAACGTTATTTTATGTGTATTTTGTATGTTTTCTCATACAAATTTACATTATTTAATTAGTTTTTTGTTTATTTATTTTGAAACGAATGACTTGATTATTGGTGTATTTTGTAAATATTTTTTTATACGTATTTACATTATTTAATGTGTATTTTGTTTATATATTTTTTTTACAAATTTACGTTATTATATATGTATTTGTTTAAATATTTTGATAACAATTTACATTATTTTTGGTATTTTGTATATTTATTTCAATTCAAATCTAGCTTATTTTGTGTATTTTGTATATTTTATATATATTTTCATACAAATTTAAATTACTTTAGTGTTTTTTTATACATAGTTTAATACAAATTTTCGTGATTTTATGTGTTTTTTGTATATTTATATTTATACATATACACATTCTTTTATTGATATTTTGTTTATTTATTTTGATGGGAATTTACATTATTTTATGTGTATTTTGTATACATTTTTGATAAGTATTTACTTAATTTTATTTGTATTTTGTATATATATATTTATAGAAATCTACGTTATTTTATGTGTATTCGTATATATATTTTGAAACAAATTTACATTGTTTTATATGTTTTTTGCATATCTATTTCAATACAAATTTACTTTATTGTATGTGCATTTTGTATATTTATTTTGATACAAATTTAAATATTTTATGTGTATTTTGGTATATATAATTTTATAAAAAATGCGTTATTTTATAGGTATTTTGCATCTTAGTTTTCATACAAATGTACATTATTTTATTAATATTCTGTGTATATATTTTGATACGATTTTATATTATACTATTTGTGTTTTGTATATATTTTTTTATACATATTTTCATTATTTAATGTGTATTTTTATATATATTTTATACAAATTAACGTCATTTTAAGTGTATTTGTTTATATAATTTCATTCAAATTTACATTATTTTAAGTGTATTTTGTATATGTATTTCAATACAAATTTACCTAATTTTATGTGTATTTTGTATATTTATTTTCATACAAATTTAAATTATTTTTGTGTTTTTTTGTATATACATATAGAGTAAATTTCTATGAAAATATATATTCAAAATACATATAAAATTATGTAAATAAGTATAAAAATATATATATAAATATATCAAATTCACCTAAAAAAATGAAAATTCGTATCAAAATAAATAAACAAAATTCCGATAAAAGAACGTATATTTGTAGGAAAATAAATATACAAAATACACATAAAATTACGAAAATTTGAAATTTCAATTTGTATGAAAACAGATATACAAAATACACATATAATTAGTTAAATTTGTATTTAAATACATGTACAAAATACACATAAAATAATGTAAATTTGTATGAAATGAAAACAAATTCACATAAAATAACGTACATTTGTATAAAATTGATATACAAAATATACATAGAATAATGTAAAATCGTATCAAAATAAATACACAGAATATCAATAAAATAATGTAATTTTGTATGAAAATAAAGATGCAAAATACCCATAAAATAAAGCATATTTTTTTTAAAATACATATACAAGAATACACATAGAATAATTAAATTTGTATTAAAATTAATATACAAAATGCACGTACAATAAGGGAAATTTGTATTGAAAAAATATACAAAATGCACATAAAACAATGTATATTTGTTTCAAAATATATATACGAATACACATAAAATAACGTATATTTCTATAGAAATATATATAAAAAAATACACATGAAATGACGTAAATACGTATAAAAATATATATACACAATACACATTAAATAATGTAAATTCGCATAAAAATAAATAAACAAAATATCAATAAAAGAATGTGTATTTGTATGAAAATAGATATACAAAATACACATAAAATATTGTAAATTTGTATAAAACTCTATTAAAAAAAACCACAAAATAATTTAAATTTGTATAAAATATATATACAAAATACACATAAAACTAGTTAAATTTCTATTGAAATACATATACAAAATACACATAAAATAATGTAAATTTGAATGAAAATATATAAACAAATACACTTAAAATAACGTAAATTTGTATAAAATATATATAGAAAATACATATTAAATAATGTAAATATGTATAAAAAAATATATACAAAACACAAATAGAATAATGTAAAATCGTATCAAAATATATACACAGAATATTAATAAAATAATGTAAATTTGTGTGAAAATTAAGATGCAAAATACCTATAAAATAACGCATTTTTTTTATAAAATTATTGATACCAAAATACACATAAAATATTTGAACTTGTATTAAAATAAATATACAAAATGCACATACAATAAGGTAAATTTGTATTGAAATAGATATGGAAAATACATATAAAATAATGTAAATTTGTTTCAAAATATATATACGAATACAGAAAATAACGTAGATTTCTATAAAAATACATATACAAAATACACATAAAATTAAGTAAATACGTATAAAAAAATGTATACAAAATACACATAAAATAATGTAAATTCGTATAAATGTAAATAAACAATATACCAATAAAAGAATGTGTATTTGTATAAATATAAATATACAAAATGCACATAAAATAACGTAAATTTATATAAAATATATACATAAAATAACGCAAATTTCTATAAAAAATATATGTACAAAAATGAACATTAGATAAATTTGCATAAAAATATATATACAAAACACACATTAGATAATGTAAATGAGTATAAAAATATGTATACAAAATACCTGTGAAATAATCTAAATTCGTATCGAATTAAATTAAGAAACCCCAATAAAATAATGTAATTTTGGATGAAAATATATATACAAAATACACATAAAATAACCTAAATACAAATACAAATATACACATAAAATAATTTAAAATTGAATGAAATAAATATACAAAATAAACATAAAATATGGTAAATTTGTAATGAAATATATGAAAAAATACACATAAAATAATATAAATTTGTATGAAAATATATATACAAATACACATTAAATAACATGAATTTGTATAAAATTTGTATCAAAATATATACTTATACACACAGTAAAATAACGTAATTTTTTTATGAAAATGTATATACAAAATACACCTAAAATAATTTAAATACGTAGAAAAATATATATACAAAAAAAACATAAAATAGTGTAAATATGTATGAAAATATATAAACAAATACACATAAAATAATGTAAATTTGGACAAAAAATATATACAAAATTACCATTAAATAATGTAAATATATATATAAAAAAATATATACAAAAAACACATAGAATAATGTTAAATCGTATCAAAATAAATAAAGAGAATATCAATAAAATAATGTAAATTTGTATGAAAATAAAGATGCAAAATATCCATATAATAACGCATATTTGCATAAAAATATATATACAAAAATACATATAAAATAATTAAATTTGTATTAAAATAAATATACAAAATGCACGTACAATAAAGTAAATTTGTATTGAAATAGATATGCAAAATACACATTAATAATGTAAATTTGTATCAAAATATATATACGAATACTCATAAAATAGAGTAAATTTCTATGAAAATATACATACAAAATAGATATACAAAATACATATAACTAGTTAAATTTGTATTTAAATACATGTACAAAAACACATAAAATAATGTAGATTTGTATGAAATGAAAACAAATACATTTTATATAAAATATATATACAAAATACACATAGAATAATGTAAAATCATATCAAAATAAATACACAGAATATCAATAAGATAATGTAAATTTGTATGAAAATAAAGATGCAAAATACCCATAAAATAAAGCATATTTTATAAAATACATCTACAAAAATACACATAGATTAATCAAATTTGTATTAAAATTAATATACAAAATGCACATACAATAAGGTAAATTTGTATTAAAAAATATGCAAAATACACATAAAACAATGTAAATTTGTTTCAAAATATATATACGAATACACATAAAATAACGCAGATTTCTATAGAAATATATTATACAAAATACACTTGAAATAATGTAAATACGTATACAAATATATATACAAAATACACATTAAATAATGTTAATTCGTGTCAAAATAAATAAACAAAATATCATGAAAAGAATGTGTATTTGTATGAAAATAGATATACAAAATACACATAAAATAACCTAAATTTGTATAAAACTATATACAAAAATACACAAAAAACATATAAAATTAGGTAAATTTGTATTGAAATACATATACAAAATACACATAAAATAATGTAAATTTGAATGAAAATATATAAACATATAGACTTAAAATAACGTAAATTTGTATCAAATATATATACAAAAAACACATTAAATAATGTAAATATGCATAAAAAAATATATACAAAACACAAATAAAATAATGTAAAATCGTATCAAAATAAATACAGAAAATATTAATAAAATAATGTAAATTTGTATGAAAATTAAGATGCAAAATACCCATAAAATAATGCATTTTTTATAAAAATATATATACGAAAAAACATATAATATTTGATTTTGTATTAAAATAAATAGATATACAAAATACTCATAAAATAAGCTAAATTTGAATTGAAATATATATACAAAATACATAAAATAATGTAAATTTGTATCAAAATACTTATACAAATACACATAATAACGTAAATTTGTATAAAAATATATAAACAAAATACACATTAAATAATGGAAATACGTATAAAAAAATGTACAAAATACACAAATAATCATGTAATTCGTATCAAAATAAATAGACAAAATACCAATAAAATAATGTAAATTTCTATGAGAAAGCATATACAAAATACACATAAATAACGCAAATATCAATAAAAATATATATAATATAATATATTTTTATACATATTTAAAATATTTAATGTATATTTTGTATATATATTTTATCCAAATTTACGTTATTTTATATGTATTTGTTTATATATTTTCATACAAATTTACATTATTTTATGTGAGTTTTGTATATGTATTTCAATACAAATTTGCCTAACTTTATGTGTATTTTGCATATCTATTTTCAAACAAATTTAAATTATTTTTGTGTATTTTTGTATATATTTTTATACAAATTCTAGTTATTTTATTTGTTTTTGTATATATATTTTCCTACAAATATACATTCTTTTATTGGAATTTTGTGTATTTAATTTTTACGAATTTACATTATTTTATGTGTATTTTGTATATATATTTTTCTACGTATTTAAACTATTTTATGTGTATTTTATATATACATTTTCATAAAAATTTACGTTATTTTATTGTGTGTATTCGTATATATTTTGAAACATTTTATACAAATTCATGTTATTTTATGTGTATTTGTATATATATTTTCATACAAATTTATATTATTTTATGTGTATTCTTACATATATTTTATTACAAATTTACCTTATTTTATGTTTTTTTTGTATATTTATTTCATTTAATTTTAAATTATTTAATGTGTATATTTGTATTTGTATTTAGGTTATTTTATGTGTGTTTTCTATATATATTTTCATCAAAAATTACATTATTTTATTGTTATTTTCTTAATTTAACTCGATACGAGTTTAGATTATTTCATAGGTATTTTGTATACATATTTTTATACTTATTTACATTATCTAATGTGTGTTTTGTATATATTTTCTTATGCAAACTAATTTTATGTGCATTTTTGTACATATATTTTTATAGAAACTTAAAACGTTATTTTATGTGTATTTTGTATATGTTTTCTCATACAAATTTACATTATTGAATTAGTTTTTTGTTTATTTATTTTGATACGAATGACTTGATTATTGGTGTATTTTGTAAATAGTTTTTTTATACGTATTTAAATTACTTAATGTGTATTTTGTTTATATATGTTTTTTTACAAATTTACGTTATTATATGTGTATTTGTTAAAAATATTTTGAAACGAATTTACTTTATTTTATGTATTTTGTATATATATTTCAATTCATATTTAGCTTATTTTGTGTGTATTTTGTATATCTATTTTCATGCAAATTTAATTACTTCTGTGTATTTTTGTATATAGTTTTATACAAATCTACGTTATTTTATGTGCATTTTGTATATTTATATATATACAAATACACATTCTCTTATTGGTATTTTGTTTATTTATATTTATACGAATTTACATTATTTTATGTGTATTTTGTATACATTTTTTATTCGTATTTACTTAATTTTATTTGTATTTTGTATATATATATATATATTTATAGAAATCTACGTTATTTTATGTGTATTCGTATATATATTTTGAAAAAAATTTACATTGTTTTATATGTTTTTTGTATATCTATTTCAATACAAATTTACCTTATTGTATGTGCATTTTGTATATTTATTTTAATACAAATTCAAATATTTTGTGTATTTTGGTATATATAATTTTATAAAAAATGCGTTATTTTATAGGTATTTTGCATCTTAGTTTTCATACAAATGTACATTATTTTATTAATATTCTGTGTATATATTTTGATACGATTTTATATTATACTATTTGTGTTTTGTATATATTTTTTTATACATATTTTCATTATTTAATGTGTATTTTTTATATATATTTTATACAAATTAACGTCATTTTAAGTGTATTTGTTTATATAATTTCATTCAAATTTACATTATTTTAAGTGTATTTTGTATATGTATTTCAATACAAATTTACCTAATTTTATGTGTATTTTGTATATTTATTTTCATACAAATTTAAATATTTTTTGTGTTTTTTTGTATATACATATAGAGTAAATTTCTATGAAAATATATATTCAAAATACATATAAAATTATGTAAATAAGTATAAAAATATATATATCAAATACACCTAAAAAAATGAAAATTCGTATCAAAATAAATAAACAAAATTCCGATAAAAGAACGTATATTTGTAGGAAAATAAATATACAAAATACACATAAAATTACGAAAATTTGAATAAAAATATATACAAAAAAACAAAAAAATAAATTTCAATTTGTATGAAAATAGATATACAAAATACAAATATAATTAGTTAAATTTGTATTTAAATACATGTACAAAATACACATAAAATATTGTAAATTTGTATGAAATGAAAACAAATTCACATAAAATAACGTACATTTGTATAAAATAGATCTACAAAATATACATAGAATAATGTAAAATCGTATCAAAATAAATACACAGAATATCAATAAAATAATGTAATTTTGTATGAAAATAAAGATGCAAAATACCCATAAAATAAAGCATATTTTTTTAAAAATACATATACAAGAATACACATAGAATAACTAAATTTGTATTAAAATTAATATACAAAATGCACGTACAATAAGGGAAATTTGTATTGAAAAAATATACAAAATGCACATAAAACAATGTATATTTGTTTCAAAATATATATACGAATACACATAAAATAACGAATATTTCTATAGAAATATATATACAAAATACACATGAAATGACGTAAATACGTATAAAAATATATATACACAATACACATTAAATAATTTAAATTCGCATGAAAATAAATAAACAAAATATCAATAAAAGAATGTGTATTTGTATGAAAATATATATACAAAATACACATAAAATATTGTAAATTTGTATAAAACTCTATTAAAAAAATACACAAAAATAATTTAAATTTGTATAAAAATATATATACAAAATACACATAAAACTAGTTAAATTTCTATTGAAATACATATACAAAATACACATAAAATAATGTAAATTTGAATGAAAATATATAAACAAATACACTTAAAATAACGTAAATTTGTATTAAATATATATAGAAAATACACATTAAATAATGTAAATATGTATAAAAAAAATATATACAAAACACAAATAGAATAATGTAAAATAGTATCAAAATAAATACACAGAATATTAATAAAATAATGTAAATTTGTATGAAAATAAAGACGCAAAATACCAATAAAACTACGCATTTTTTAAGAAAATATTTATACCAAAATACACATAAAATATTTAAATTTGTTTTACAATAAATATACAAAATGCACATACAATAAGGTAAATTTGTATTGAAATAGATATGCAAAATACACATAAAACAATGTAAATTTGTTTCAAAATATATATACGAATACACATAAAATAACGTAGGTTTCTATAAAAATCTATATACAAAATACACATAAAATGAAGTAAATACGTATAAGAAAATGTATACAAAATACACATAAAATAATGTAAACTCGTATCAAAATAAATAAACTAAATGCCAATAAAAGAATGTTTACTTGTATAAATATAAATATACAAAACTCACATAAAATAACGTAAAATTGTATAAAACTATATACAAAAATAAATAAAAATAATTAAATTTGTATGAAAATAGATATACAAAAGCCACATAAAATAAGCTAAATTTGAATTGAAATAAATATAGAAAATACATAAAATAATGTAAATTTGTATCAAAATATATATTCAAATACACATATATTAAAATTAATATACAAAATGCGTATATAATAAGGTAAATTTGTATTGAAAAAATATGCAACATAACGTTTACTCATACAAATTTATATTATTTTATTGGTATTTTGTTTATTTATTTTGATACGAATTACATGATTATATGTGTATTTTGTACATATTTTTTTATACGTATTTACATTATTTAATGTGTATTTTGTTTATATATTTTCATACAAATTTACGTTATTATATGTGTATTTGTATAAATATTTTGATACAAATTTACTTTATTTTATGTATTTTGTATATATATTTCAATACAAATTTACCTTATTGTATGTGTTTTTTGTATATTTATTTTAATACAAATTTAATTTTTTGATGTGTATTTTGGTATATATATTTTTATAAATAAAAAAAATGCGTTATTTTATGGGTATTTTGCTTCTTTATTTTCATACAAATTTACATTATTTTATTAATATTCTGTGTATTTATTTTGATACAATTTTACATTATTCTATTTCTGTTTTGTACATATTTTTTTATACAAATTTACGTTATTTTAAATGTATTTGTTTATGTATTTTCATTCAAATTTACATTATTTTATGTGTATTTTGTGTATGTATTTCAATACAAATTTACCTAATTTTATGTGTATTTTGTATATTTATTTTCATACAAATTTAAAATATTTTTGTGTATTTTTGTATATAGTTTGATACAAATTTAGGTTATTTTATGTGTATTTTGTATATCTATTTTCATACAAATACATTCTTTTATTGATATTTTGTTTATTTATTTTGACGCGAATTTTATGTGAATTTGTTTTCATTTCATACAAATTTACATTATTTTATGTGTATTTTGTACGTATTTAAATACAAATTTAACTAATTATATGTATTTTGTATATCTATTTTCATACAAATTGAAATTTATTTTTTGTTTTTTGTATATATTTTATTCAAATGTTCGTAATCTTAAAAAATATATATACCAAAATACACATAAAATATTTAAATTTGCATTGAAATAAATATACAAAATGCACATACAATAAGGTAAATTTGTATTGAAAGAGATATGCAAAAATACATATAAAAGAATGTAAATTTGTTTCAAAATATATATACGAATACAAATAAAAAAACGTAGATTTCTATAAAAATATATATACAAAATACACATAAAATTAAGTAAATACGTTTAAAAAAATGTATACAAAATACACATAAAATAATTTAAATTTGAATTAAAATAAATAAACAAAAAACCAATAAAAGAATGTGTATTTGGATAAATATAAATATACAAAATACAAATACAAAATAAACATAAAATAAGGTAGATTTGTAAAAAAATATATGTACAAAATACACATAAAATAATGTAAATTTATATAAAAATATATATACAAATACACATAAAATACCATGTATTTGTATAAAAATATATATTCAAAATAAATATTAAATAATGTAAAAGCGTATAAAAATATATATACAAATACAGATACAAAAATACACATCGAATAATTAAATTTGTATTGAAATTAATATACAAAATGCGTATATAATAAGGTAAATTTGTATTGAAAAAATATGCAACATACACGTTTACTCATACAAATTTATATTATTTTATTGGTATTTTGTTTATTTATTTTGATACGAATTACATGATTATATGTGTATTTTGTACATATTTTTTTATACGTATTTACATTATTTAATGTGTATTTTGTTTATATATTTTCATACTAATTTATGTTATTATATGTGTATTTGTATAAATATTTTGATACAAATTTACTTTATTTCATGTATTTTGTATATATATTTCAATTCAAATTTAGCTTATTTCGTGTGTATTTTGTATATATTTTCATACAAATTTAATTACTTCTGTGTATTTTTGTTTATAGTTTTATATAAATTTACGTTATTTTATGTGTATTTTGTATATTTATATTCATACAAATACACATTCTTTTATTGGTATTTTGTTTATTTATTTTCATACGAATTTACATTATTTTATGTGTATTTTGTATACATTTTTTTTATACGTATTTACCTCATTTTATGTGTATTTTGTATATATATTTTTATAGAAATCTACGTTATTTTATGTGAATTCGTATATATATTTTGAAACAAATTTACATTGTTTTATATGTATTTTGCATATCTATTTCAATACAAATTTACCTTATTGTATGTGTTTTTTGTATATTTATTTTAATACAAATTAAATTTTTTGATGTGTATTTTGGTATATATATTTTTATAAATAAAAAAAATGCGTTATTTTATGGTTATTTTGCTTCTTTATTTTCATACAAATTTACATTATTTTATTAATATTCTGTGTATTTATTTTGAAACGATTTTACACTATTCTATTTGTGTTTTGTACATATTTTTTTTATACAAATTTACGTTATTTTAAGTGTATTTGTTTTTGTATTTTCATTCAAATTTACATTATTTTATGTGTATTTTGTGTATGTATTTCAATACAAATTTACCTAATTTTATGTGTATTTTGTATATTTATTTTCATACAAATTTAAAATATTTTTGTGTATTTTTGTATATAGTTTGATACAAATTTAGGTTATTTTATGTGTATTTTGTATATCTATTTTCATACAAATACACATTCTTTTATTGATATTTTGTTTATTTATTCTGACGCGAATTTACATTATTTAATGTGTATTTTGTATATATATTTTTATACGTATTTACATCATTTCATGTGTATTTTGTATAGTTTTAAACAAATTTATATTATTTAATGTGTATTTTGTATATATATATTTATACAAATACACATTCTTTTATTGGTATTTTGTTTATTTATTTTGATACTAATTTACATTATTTTATGTGTATTTTGTATACATTTTTTATACGTATTTACTTAATTTTATGTGTATTTTGTATATATTTTTATAGAAATCTACCTTATTTCATGTGTATTCGTATATATTTTGAAACAAATTTACATTGTTTATATGTATTTTGCATATCTATTTTTGTGTATGTATTTATTTTTGTTATACATAGAATAATGTAAAATCGTATCAAAATAAGTACACAGAATATCAATAAAATAATTTAAATTTGTATGAAAATAAAGATGCAAAATACCCATAAGATAAAGCATATTTTTTTAAAAATACATATACAAAAATACACATAGAATAATTAAATTTGTATTAAAAATAATATAAAAAATACACAAATACAATAAGGTAAATTTGTATTGAAAAAAAAACGCAAAATACAAATAAAACAGTGTAAATTTGTTTCAAAATATATATACGAATAAACATAAAATAACGTAGATTTCTATAGAAATATATATACAAAATACACATGAAATTATGTAAATACGTATAAAAATATATATATAAAATACATATTAAGTAATGTAAATTCGTGACAAAATAAACAAAATATCATGAAAAGAATGTGTATTTGTATGAAAATAAATAATAGATAATAAATTTGTATGTACTATATATGCAAGATACATTTAAATAATGTAAATATGTATAAAAAAAAATATATACAAAAAACAAATAGAATAATGTAAAATCGTATCAAAATAAATACACCGAATATTAATAAAATAATGTAAATTTGTATGAAAATAAAGATGCAAAATTCCCATCAAATAGCGCATTTCTTATAAAAATATATATACCAAAATACACATAAAATATTTAAATTTGTATTGAAATAAATATACAAAATGCACATACAATAAGGTAAACTTCTATTGAAAGAAATATGCAAAAATACATATAAAACAATGTAAATTTGTTTCAAAATATATATACGAATACACATAAAATAACGTAGATTTCTATAAAAATATATATACAAAATACACATAAAATAAAGTAAATACGTATAAAAAAAAATGTAAACAAAATACTCATAAAATAATGTAAATTCGAAACAAAATAAATAAACAAAATACCAATAAAAGAATGTATATCTATTTATTTTAATACAAAATCAAATATTTTATGTTTTTTCGTATATATATTTTTATAAAAAATGCGTTATTTTATGGGTATTTTGCATCTTAATTTTCATACAAATTTACATTATTTTATTAATATTTTCTGTATTTATTTTGATACGATTTTACATTATTTTATTTATGTTTTGTATATTTTTTTTTATACATATTTACATTATTTAATGTGTTTTTTGTATATATATTTGATACATATTTACGTTATTTTAAGTTATTTTATGTGTATTTGTTTATATATTTTGACACAAATTTACAATATTTTATGGGTATTTTGTATATATATTTCAAAAGAAATTTACCTAGTTTTATATGTATTTTGAATATCTATTTTCATACAAACTCAAATTATTTTTACGTATTTTTGTATATATTTCAATACAAATTTTAGTTATGTTGTGTATTTTGTAAATCTATTTTCATTCAAATATATATTATTTTATTGGTATTTTGTTGATTTATATTGATACGAATTTACATTATTTTATATGTACTTTGTATATATAAATTTATACGCATTTACATTATTCAATATTTATTTTGAATATATAATTTTATACAAATTCATGGTATTTGATGTGTATTTGTATATATATTTTCATATAAATTTACATTATTTTATGTGTATTTTGTACATATATTTCATTACAAATTTACCTTATTTTATGTTTTTTTGTATGTGTATTTTGTACATTTATATTTATCCAAATACACATTCTTTTAATGGAATTTTGTTTATTTATTTTGTTTCGAGTTTACATTATTTTATGTGTATTTTGTTTACATTTTTTTATACGTATTTACTTAATTTTATGTGTATTTTGTATATATATTTTTATAGAAATCTACTTTATTTTATGTGTATTCGTATATATATTTTGAAACAAATTTACATTGTTTTATATGTATTTTTGCATATCTCTTTCAATAGAAGTTTACCGTATTGTATGTGCATTTTGTATATTTATTTCAATACAAATTTAAATATTTTATATGTATTCATGTACAAAAAATACATAAAATAATGTAGATTTGTATGAAATGAAAACAAATACATTTTATATAAAATATATATACAAAATACACATAGAATAATGTAAAATCATATAAAAATAAATACACAGAATATCAATAAAATCATGTAAATTTGTATGAAAATAAAGATGCAAAATACCCATAAAATAAAGCATATTTTTTATAAAAATACATATACAAAAATACACATAGATTAATCAAATTTGTATTAAAATTAATATACAAAATGCACATACAATAAGGTAAATTTGTATTGAAAAAATATGCAAAATACACATAAAACAATGTAAATTTGTTTCAAAATATATATACGAATACACATAAAATAACGCAGATTTCTATAGAAATATATATACAAAATACACTTGAAATAATGTAAATACGTATAAAAATATATATACAAAATACACATTAAATAATGTTAATTCGTGTCAAAATAAATAAACAAAATATCATGAAAAGAATGTGTATTTGTATGAAAATAGATATACAAAATACACATAAAATAACCTAAATTTGTATAAAACTATAAACAAAAATACACAAAAAATAATTTAAACTTGTATGAAAATAAATATACAAAAAACATATAAAATTAGGTAAATTTGTATTGAAATACATATACAAAATATACATAAAATAATGTAAATTTGAATGAAAATATATAAACATATAGACTTAAAATAACGTAAATTTGTATCAAATATATATACAAAAAACACATTAAATAATGTAAATATGTATAAAAAAATATATACTAAACACAAATAAAATAATGTAAAATCGTATCAAAATAAATACAGAAAATATTAATAAAATAATGTAAATTTGTATGAAAATTAAGATGCAAAATCCCATAAAATAACGCATTTTTTATAAAAATATATATACGAAAAAACATAAAATATTTGATTTTGTATTAAAATAAATAGATATACAAAATACACATAAAATAAGCTAAATTAAATGAAAAATATATACAAAATACACATAGAATAATGTAAAATCGTATCAAAATAAATACACAGAATATCAATAAAATAATGTAATTTTGTATGAAAATAAAGATGCAAAATACCCATAAAATACATATACAAAAATACACATAGAATAATTAAATTTGTATTAAAATTAATATACAAAATGCACGTACAATAAGGTAAATTTGTATTGAAAAAATATACAAAATGCACATTAAAGCGTAAATTTGTTTAAAAATCTATATGCGAATACACATAAAATAACGTAGATTTCTATAGAAATATATATACAAAATACACATGAAATGATGTAAATACGTATAAAAATATATATATACAAAATACACATTAAATAATTTAAATTCTCGTCAAAATAGATAAACAAAATATCAATAAAAGAATGTGTATTTGTATGAAAATAGATATACAAAATACTCATAAAATAACCTAAGTTTGTATAAAACTATATACAAAAATACACAAAAATAATTTAAATTTGTATGAAAATAAATATACAAAATACACATAAAATTAGGTAAATTTGTATTGAAATACATATACAAAATACACATAAAATAATGGAAATTTGAATGAAAATATATAAACATAAACACTTAAAATAACGTAAATTTGTATCAAATATATATACAAAATACTAATTAAATAATGTAAATATGTATAAAAAAATATATACAAAACACAAATAGAATAATGTAAAATCGTATCAAAATAAATACACAGAATATTAATTAAATAATGTAAATTTGTATGAAAATAAAGATGCAAAATAGCCATAAAATAACGCATTTTTCATAAAAATATATATACCAAAATACACATAAAATATTAAAATTTCTATTAAAATAAATATAAAAAATGCACATACTGTAAGGTAAATTTGTATTGAAATAGATATGCAAAATACATATAAAACAATGTAAATTTGTTTCAAAATATATATACGAATACACATAAAATAACGTTGATTTCTATAAAAATATATACAAAATACACATAACATGAAGTAAATACGTATTAAAAAATGAATACAAAATACACATAAAAATCGTATCAAAATAAATAAACAAAATACCAGTAAAAGAATGTGTATTTGTATAAATATAAATATACAAAATACACATAAAATATCGTAAATTTGTATAAAACTATATACAAAAATACACAGAACAAATACACATTCTTTTATTGGTATTTTGTTTATTTGTTTCGAATTTATATTATTTTATGTGTATTTTGTTTACAATTTTTATACGTATTTACCTAATTTTATGTGTATTTTGTATATATATTTTTATAGAAATCTACGTTATTTTATGTGTATTCGTATATATATTTTGAAACAAATTTACAATTTTTTATATGTATTTTTGCATATCTCTTTCAACAGAAGTTTACCTTATTGTATGTGCATTTTGTATATTTATTTCAATACAAATTTAAATATTTTATGTGTATTTTGGTATATATATTTTTATAAGAAATGCGCTATTTGATGGGAATTTTGCATCTTTATTTTCATACAAATTTACATTATTTTATTAATATTCGGTGTATTTATTTTTTATACGATTTTACATTATTCTATTTGTTTTTTGTATATATTTTTTTTTATACATATTTACATTATTTAATGTGTACCTTGCATATATATTACATACAAATTTATTATCTATTATTTATTTTCATACAAATACACATTCTTTTCATGATATTTTGTTTATTTATTTTGTCACGAATTTACATTACTTAATATGTATTTTATATATATATTTTTATACGTATTTACATTATTTCATGTGTATTTTGTATATATATTTCTATAGAAATCTACGTTATTTTATGTGTATTCATATATATATTTTGAAACAAATTTATAGTTTTATTTGTATTTTGCTTTTTTTTTTTTCAATACAAATTTACCTTATTGTATGTGTGCATTTTGTATATGAATTTTAATACAAATTTAATTATTCTATGTGTATTTTTGTATAAGTATTTAAAAAAAAAATATGCTTTATCTTATGGGTATTTTGCATCTTTATTTTCATACAAATTTAAATTATTTTATTGATATTCTGTGTACCTATTTTGATACGATTTTACATTATTCTATGTATAACAAAAATAAATTCAGAATACACAAAAATAGATATGCAAAATACATATAAACAATGTAAATTTGTTTCAAAATATATATACGAATACACATGAAATAAGGTAGATTTCTATAAAAATATATATACAAAATACACATAAAATTAAGTAAATACGTATAAAAAATGTATACAAAATACACATAAAATAATGTAAACTAGTATCATAATAAATAAACAAAATACCAATAAAAGAATGTGTATTTGTATAAATATATATATACAAAATACACATTAAATAATATAAATTTGTTTAAAACTATACAAAATACACATGAAATGATGTAAATTCGTATAAAAATATATATACAAAACACACATTAAATAATGTAGATTCGAGTCAAAATAAATAAACAAAATATAAATAAAAGAATGTGTATTTGTATGAAAATAGATATACAAAATACACATAAAATCACCTAAATTTGTATCAAACTATATACAAGAATACACAAAAATATTTTAAATTTGTATGGAAATAAATATACAAAATTAGGTAAATTAGGTAAATTTGTATTGAAATACATACACAAAATACATATAAAATAATGTAAATTTGAATGAAAATACATAAACAAATACACTTAAAATAACGTAAATTTGTATAAAAAAATATGTACAAAACACAAATAGAATAATGTAAAATCGTATCAAAATAAATACACTGAATATTAATAAAATAATGTAAATTTGTATGAAAATAAAGAAGCAAAATACCCATAAAATAACGCATTTTTTTTATTTATAAAAATATATATACCAAAATACACATCAAAAAATTAAATTTGTATTAAAATAAATATACAAAAAACACATACAATAAGGTAAATTTGTATTGAAATAGATATGCAAAATACATATAAAACAATGTAAATTTGTTTCAAAATATATATACGAATACACATAAAATAACGTAGATTTCTATAAAAATATATATACAAAATACACATAAAATGAAGTAAATACGTATAAAAAATGTATACAAAATACACATAAAATAATGTAAATTCGTATCAAAATAAATAAACAAAATACCAATAAAAGAATGTGCATTTGTATAAATATAAATATACAAAATACACATAAAATAACGTAAATTTATATAAAACTATATACAAAAATACACAGAAGTAATTAAATTTGTATGAAAATAGATATACAAAATACACATAAAATTAGGTAAATTTGTATTGAAATACATATACAAAATACATAAAATAATGTAAATTTGAAAGAAAAATATATAAACAAATACACATAATAACGTAAATTTGTATAAAATATATAAATAAAATACACATTAAATAATGTAAATATGTATAAATATATATATTAAATATATATATATATATATATATATATATATATATATATATATATATATATATATATATATATATATATATATATATATATATATATATGTATATATATATATATATATATATATATATATATATATATATATACAAAACACAAATAGAATAATGTAAAATCGTATCAAAATTTACGTTATTATATGTCTTTTTATAAATATTTTGATACAAATCTACATTATTTTATGTATTTTGTATATACATCTCAATTCAAATTTAGCTTATTTTATCTGTATTTTGTATATCTATTTTTATACTAATTTAATTACTTCTGTGTATTTTTGTATATAGTTTTATATAAATTTACGTTATTTTATGTGTATTTTGTATATTTATATTTATACAAATACACATTCTTTTATTGGTATTTTGTTTATTTATTTTGATACGAATTTACATTATTTTATGTGTATTTTGTATACATTTTTTTATACGTATTTACTTCATTTTATGTGTATTTTGTATATATTTTATAGAAATCTACGTTATTTTATGTATTTGTATATATATATTTGAAACAAATTTACATTGTTTTATATATTTTGTATATCTATTTCAATACAAATTTACCTTATTGTATGTGTTTTTTGTATATTTATTTTAATACAAATTTAATTTTTTGATGTGTATTTTGGTATATATATTTTTATAAATAAAAAAAATGCGTTATTTTATGGGTATTTTGCTTCTTTATTTTCATACAAATTTACATTATTTTATTAATTAATATTCTGTGTATTTATTTTGATACGATTTTACATTATTCTATTTGTGTTTTGTACATATTTTTTTATACAAATTTACGTTATTTTAAGTGTATTTGTTTCTGTATTTTCATTCAAATTTACATTATTTTATGTGTATTTTGTGTATGTATTTCAATACAAATTTACCTAATTTTATGTGTATTTTGTATTTTTATTTCCATACAAATTTAAAATATTTTTGTGTATTTTTGTATATAGTTTGATACAAATTTAGGTTATTTTATGTGTATTTTGTATATCTATTTTCATACAAATACAGTTTATTTTATTTATTTTTTGTTTATTTATTTTGACTCGAATTTACATTATTTATATATATATATGTATATATATATATATATATATATATATATATAGATACATAAAAATATATATATATATATATATATATATATATATATATATATATATATATATATATATATATATATATATATACACATTCTTTTCATGATATTTTGTTTATTTATTTTGATACTAATTTACATTATTTTATGTGTATTTTGTATACATTTTTTATACGTTTTACTTAATTTTATGTGTATTTTGTATATATATTTTTATAGAAATCTACCTTATTTCATGTGTATTCGTATATATATTTTGAAACAAATTTACATTGTTTATATGTATTTTGCATATCTATTTTTGTGTATGTATTTATTTTTATTATACATAGAATAATGTAAAATCGTATCAAAATAAGTACACAGAATATCAATAAAATAATATAAATTTGTATGAAAATAAAGATGCAAAATACCTATAAAATAAAGCTTTTTTTTTAAATACATATACAAAAATACACATAGAATAATTAAATATGTGTTAAAATTAATATACAAAATGGACATACAATAAGGTAAGTTTGTATTGAAAAAAAAAAGCAAAATACACATAAAACAGTGTAAATTTGTTTCAAAATATATATACGAATACACATAAAATAACATTGATTTCTATAAGAATATATATACAAAATACACATGAAATGATGTAAATACGTATAAAAATATATACAAAATACACATTAAATACTGTAAATTCGCGTCAAAATAAATAAACAAAATATCAATAAAAGAATGTGTATTTGTATGAAAATAGATATACAAAATACACATAAAATAACCTAAATTTGTATCAAACTATATTCTAAAATACACAAAAATATTTTAAATTTGTATGAAAATAAATATACAAAATAAACATAAAATTAGGCAGATTTGTATTGAAATATATATACAAAATACACATAAAATAATGTAAATTTGAATGAAAAGACAGAGACAAATACACTTAAAATAACGTAAATTTGTATAAAAAAATATATACAAAACACAAATAGAATAATGTAAAATCGTATCAAAATAAATACACAGAATATTAATAAAATAATGTATATTTATATGAAAATAAAGAAGCAAAATACCCATAAAATAACGCATTTTTTTTATTTATAAAAATATATATACCAAAATACACATAAAAAAAAATTGAATTAAAATTAATATATAAAAAACACATACAATAAGGTAAATTTGTATTGAAATAGATATGCAAAATACATATAAAACAATGTAAATTTGTTTCAAAATATATATACGAATACACATAAAATAACGTAGATTTCTATAAAAATATATATACAAAATACACATAAAATGAAGTAAAAACGTATAAAAAAATGTATACAAAATACACATAAAATAATGTAAATTCGTATCAAAATAAATATACAAAATACCAATAAAAGAATGTGTATTTGTATAAATATAAATATACAAAATACACATAAAATAACGTAAATTTATATAAAACTATATACAAAAATACACAGAAGTATTTTAATTTGAATGAAAATAGATAAACAAAATAAGGTAAATTCGTTTCAAATTCAATAAACAAAATTCAGATAAAAGAAAGTATATTTGTAGAATAAATAAATATACAAAATACATATAAAATAACGAAAATTTGTTTGAAAATATATAAAAAAATAAACAAAAATAATTTCAATTTGTATGAAAATAAATATACAAAATACACATGTATTTTGTATATCTATTTTCACACAAATTTAATTACTTTTGTGTATTTTTGCATATAGTTTTATATAAATTTACGTTATTTTATTTGTATTTTGTATATTTATATTTATACAATACACATTCTTTTATTAGTATTTTGTTTATTTATTTTGATACGAGTTTACATTATTTTATGTGTATTTTGTATACCTTTTTTTATACGTATTTACTTCATTTTATGTGTATTTTGTATATTTATTTTCATAGAAATCTACGTTATTTTATGTGTATTCGTATATATATTTTGAAAAAATTTACATGGTTTTATATGTATTTTGCGTATCTATTTCAATACAAATTTTCCTTATTGTATGTGCATTTTGTATATTTATTTTAATACAAATTCAAATATTTTATGTGTGTCTTGGCATAAATATTTTTAGAAAAAATGCGTTTTTTTAATGGGTATTTTGCATCTTAATTTTCATACAAATTTTCATTATTTTATTAATATTCTGTGTATTTACTTTGATACGATTTTATATTATTATATTTGTGTTTTGTATATATTTTTTTTATACATATTTACATTATTTAATGTGTATTTTTTATATATATTTTATACAAATTTACGTTATTTTAAGTGTATTTGTTTATATATTTATAAATTTGTATTGAAATACATACACAAAATACACATAAAATAAAGTAAATTTGAATGAAAATACATAAACAAATACACTTAAAATAACGTAAATTTGTATGAAAAAAAAATGTACAAAACACAAATAGAATAATGTAAAATCGTATCAAAATAAATACACAGAATATTAATTAATTAATGTAAATTTGTATGAAAATAAAGAAGCAAAATACCCATAAAATAACGCATTTTTTTTTTTTTTTTATAAAAAATATATACCAAAATACACATCAAAAAATTAAATTTTTATTAAAATAAATATACAAAAAACACATACAATAAGGTAAATTTGTATCGAAATAAATATGCAAAATACATATAAAACAATGTAAATTTGTTTCAAAATATATATACGAATACACATAAAATATTGTAGATTTCTATAAATATATATATACAAAATACACATAAAATAAGGTAAATACGTATAAAAAAATGTATACAAAATACACATAAAATAATGTAAATTCGTATCAAAATAAATATACAAAATACCTATAAAAGAATGTGTATTTGTATAAATATATATATACAAAATACACATAAAATAACGTAAATTTATATAAAACTATATACAAAAATACACATAAGTATTTTAATTTGTATGAAAATAGATATACAAAATAAGTAAATTCGTTTCAAATTCAATAAACAAAATTCAGATAAAAGAAAGTATATTTGTAGAATAAATATATATACAAAATACACATAAAATAACGAAAATTTGTTTGAAAATATATAAAAAAATAAACAAAAATAATTTCAATTTGTATGAAAATAAATATACAAAATACACATGTATTTTGTATATCTATTTTCACACAAATTTAATTACTTTTGTGTATTTTTGCATATAGTTTTATATAAATTTACGTTATTTTATTTGTATTTTGTATATTTATATTTATACAATACACATTCTTTTATTAGTATTTTGTTTATTTATTTTGATACGAGTTTACATTATTTTATGTGTATTTTGTATACCTTTTTTATACGTATTTACTTCATTTTATGTGTATTTTGTATATTTATTTTCATAGAAATCTACGTTATTTTATGTGTATTCGTATATATATTTTGAAAAAATTTACATGGTTTTATATGTATTTTGCATATCTATTTCAATACAAATTTACCTTATTGTACGTGCATTTTGTATATTTATTTTAATACAAATTCAAATATTTTATGTGTGTCTTGGTATAAATATTTTTAGAAAAAATGCGTTATTTTATGGGTATTTTGCATCTTAATTTTCATACAAATTTACATTATTTTATTAATATTCTGTGTATTTATTTTGATACGATTTTATATTATTCTATTTGTGTTTTGTATATATTTTTTATACATATTTACATTATTTAATGTGTATTTTTTATATATATTTTATACAAATTTACGTTATTTTAAGTGTATTTGTTTATATATTTTCATTCAAATTTACATTATTTTATGTGTATTTTGTAAATGTATTTCAATACAAATTTATCTAATTTTATGTGTATTTTGTATATTTATTTTCATACAAATTAAAATTATTTTTGTGTATTTTTGTATATAGTTTTATACAAATTTAGGTGATTTTATGTGTATATTGTATATCTATTTTCATACAAATACACATTCTTTTATTGATATTTTGTTTATTTATTTTGACGCGAATTTACATTATTTAATGTGTATTTTATATATATATATATTTTTATACGTGTTTACATCATTTGATGTGTATTTTGTATATATATTTCTATAGAAATCTACGTTGATTTATGAGTATTCGTATATAGATTTTGAAATAAATTTACACTGTTTTATGTGTATTTTGCATATTTTTTCGATACAAATTTACCTTATTGTATATGCATTTTGTATATTAATTTTAATACAAATTTAATTATGCTATGTGTATTTTTGTATATGTATTTTTATAAAAATATGCTTTATTTTATGGGTATTTTGCATTTTATTTTCATACAAATTTACATTATTTTATTTATATTCTGTTTATTTTTTTTTAAACATTTTTACATTATTCTATGTGTATTTTGAATATCTATTTTAATACGTATTTACTTAATTTATGTGTATTTTGTATATATATTTTTATAGAAATCTACGTTATTTTATGTGTATTCGTATATATTTTGAAACAAATTTACATTGTTTTATATGTATTTTTGCATATCTCTTTCAATACAAGTTTACCTTATTGTATGTGCATTTTGTATATTTACTTCAATACAAATTTAAATATTTTATGTGTATTTTGGTATATATATTTTTATAAGAAATGCGCTATTTGATGGGAATTTTGCATCTTTATTTTCATACAAATTTACATTATTTTATTAATATTCGGTGTATTTATTTTGATACGATTTCACATTATTCTATTTGTTTTTTGTAAATATATTTTTTATACATATTTACATTATTTAATGTGTATCTTGCATATATATTTCATACAAATTTATTATCTATTATTTATTTTCATACAAATACACATTCTTTTCATGATATTTTGTTTATTTATTTTGACACGAATTTAATTAGATATGTATTTTGTATATATATTTTTATACGTATTTACATAATTTCATGTGTATTTTGAATATATATTTCTATAGAAATCTACGTTATTTTATGTGTATTCGTATATATATTTTGAAACAAATTTACTTTGTTTTATATGTATTTTTGAATATCTCTTTCAATACATATTTACCTTACTGTATATGCATTTTGTATATTTATTTCAATACAAATTTAAATATTTTATGTGTATTTTGGTATATATGTTTTTATAAAAGATGCGCTATTTTATGGGAATTTTGCATCTTTCTTTTCATACAAATTCTCATTATTTTATTGATATTCTGTGTATTTATATTGATAGGATTTTACATTATTCTATTTCTTTTTTGTAAATATTTTTTTATACACATTTACATTATTTAATGTGTATCTTGCATATATATTTTATACAAATTTACGTTATTTTAAGTGTATTTGTTTATATATTTTCATTCAGATTTACATTATTTTATGTGTATTTTGTATATGTATTTCAATACAAATTTACCTAATTTTACGTGTATTTTGTATATTTCTTTTCATACAAATTTTAAATTTTTTTGTGTATATTTGTATATAGTTTTATACAAATTTAGTTTATTTTATGTACGCATTTACATTATTTAATGTGTGTTTTGTATATATATTTTTATGAAATTTACTTTATTTTATGTGCATTTTTGTACATATATTTTTTTAGAAATTTGCGTTATTTTATGTGTATTTGTATATGTTATACAAATTTACATTATTTTATTGCTATTTTCTTTATTTATTTTGATACGAATGAAAATAGATATACAAAATATACATAAAATAAACTTAATTTGTATTAAAATATATATACAAAATACATAAAATAATGTAAATTTGTATCAAAATATTTTAACAGATACGCATAAAATAACGTAAATTTGTTTTAAAATATACAAAATACACATTAAATAATGTAAATATGTATAAAAAAATATATACAAAACACAAATAGAATAATGTAAAATCGTATCAAAATAAATACACTGAATATTAATAAAACAATGTAAATTTGTATGAAAATAAAGAAGCAAAATACCCATTAAATAACGCATTTTTTTTATAAAAATATATACCAAAATACACATGAAAAAATGAATTTGTATTAAAATAAATATACAAAATACACATACAATAAGGTAGATCTGTATTGAAATAGATATGCAAAATACATATAAAACAATGTAAATTTGTTTCAAACTATATATACGAATACACATAAAATAACGTAGATTTGTATAAAAATATATATACAAAATACACATAAAATGAAGTAAATACGTATAAGAAAATGTATACAAAATACACATAAAATAATGTAAATTCGTATCAAAATAAATAAACAAAATACCAATAAAAGAATGTCTATTTGTATAAATATAAATATACAAAATACACATAAAATAACGTAAATTTTTATAAAACTATATACAAAAATACAAAGAAGTTATTAAATTCGTATGAAAATAGATATACAAAATACAGATAAAATAAGCTAAATTAGAATTGAAACGTATATAGAAAATACATAAAATAATGTAAATTTGTATCAAAATATTTATAAAAATACATATAATAACGTAAATTTGTTTAAAAATATATAAACAAAATACACATTAAGTAATGTAAATACGTATAAAAAATATGTACAAAATACACATATAATCATGTAATTCGTATCAAACTAAATAAACAAAATATCAATAAAATAATGTAAATTTGTATGAGAAAACATATACAAATACATATAAAATAACGCTAATTTCCATAAAAATATATGTCCAAAAATGAACGTAAAATAAAGTAACTTTGGATAAAAATATATATACAAAACACACATTAAATAATGTAAATCCGTACATAAAATAACCTAAATTTGTATAAAACTATATACAAAAATACACAAAAATAATTTAAATTTGTATGAAAAGAAATATACAAAATACACATAAAATTAGGTTAATTTGTATTGAAATACATATACAAAATACATATAAAATAATGTAAATTTGAAAGAAAATATATAAACAAATACACATATAATAACGTAAATTTGTATGAAATATATAATCAAAATACACATTAAATAATGTAAATATGTATAAAAAAATATATACAAAACACAAATAGAATAATGTAAAATCGTATCAAAATATATACACAGAATATTAATAAAATAATGTAAATTTGTATGAAAATTAAGATGCAAAATACCTATAAAATAACGCATTTTTTTTTTAAATATTGATACCAAAATACACATAAAATATTTGAATTTGTATTAAAATAAATATACAAAATGCACATACAATAAGGTAAATTTGTCTTGAAATAGATATGCAAAATACATATAAAATAATGTAAATTTGTTTCAAAATATATATACGAATACACATAAAATAACGTAGATTTCTATAAAAATACATATACAAAATACACATAATATTAAGTAAATACGTATAAAAAATGTATACAAAATACACATAAAATAATGTAAATTCGTATAAATGTAAATAAACAATATACCAATAAAAGAATGTGTATTTGTATAAATATAAATATACAAAATGCACATAAAATAACGTAAATTTATATAAAACTATATACATAAAATAACGCAAATTTCTATAAAAATATATGTACAAAAATGAACATAAAATAAATTTGCATAAAAATATATATTCAAAACACACTTTAGATAATGTAAATGAGTATAAAAATATGTATACAAAATACCTATGAAATAATCTAAATTCGTATCGAATTAAATTAAGAAAATATCAATAAAATAATGTAATTTTGGATTAAAATATATATACAAAATACACATAAAATAACCTAAATACAAATACAAATATACACATAAAATAATTTAAAATTGAATGAAATAAATATACAAAACAAACATAAAATAAGATAAATTTGTAATGAAATATATGAAAAAATACACATAAAATAATATAAATTTGTATGAAAATATATAAACAAATACACATTAAATAACATGAATTTGTATAAAATTTGTATCAAAATATATACTTATACACACAATAAAATAACTTAATGAACTTTATGAAAATATATATACAAAATACACATAAAATAATTTAAATACGTAGAAAGATATATATACAAAAAAACACATAAAATAATGTAAATTTGTATGAAAATATATAAACAAATACACATAAAATAATGTAAATTTGGATAAAATATATATACAAAATGAACATTAAATAATGTAAATATGTATAAAAAAAATATACAAAATACACATAGAATAATGTTAAATCGTATCAAAATAAATAAAGAGAATATCAATAAAATAATGAAAATTTGTATGAAAATAAAGATGCAAAATATCCATATAATAACGCATATTTGCATAAAAATATATATACAAAAATACATATAAAATAGTTAAATTTGTATTAAAATAAATATACAAAATGCACGTAAAATAAAGTAAATTTGTATTGAAATAGATTTGCAAAATACACATCAATAATGTAAATTTGTATCAAAATATATATACGAATACTCATAAAATAGAGTAAATTTCTATGAAAATATACATACAAAATAGATATACAAAATACACATATAACTAGTTAAATTTGTATTTAAATACATGTACAAAAAACACATAAAATAATGTAGATTTGTATGAAATGAAAACAAATACATTTTATATAAAATATATATACAAAATACACATAGAATAATGTAAAATCATATCAAAATAAATACACAGAATATCAATAAAATAATGTAAATTTGTATGAAAATAAAGATGCAAAATACCCATAAAATAAAGCATATTTTTATAAAAATACATATACAAAAATACACATAGATTAATCAAATTTGTATTAAAATTAATATACAAAATGCACATACAATAAGGTAAATTTGTATTGAAAAAATATGCAAAATACACATAAAATCATGTAAATTTGTTTCAAAATATATATACGAATAAACATAAAATAACGCAGATTTCTATAGAAATATATATACAAAATACACTTGAAATAATGTAAATATAAAATATATATACAAAATACACATTAAATAATGTTAATTCGTGTCAAAATAAATAAACAAAATATCATTAAAAGAATGTGTATTTGTATGAAAAAAGATATACAAAATACACAGTATGTGTATTTTGTATATTTATTTTAACACAAATTTAATTATTTTATGTGTACTTTGTATACATTTTCTTATACGTATTTACTTCATTTAATGTGTATTTTGTATATATATTTTTATAGTAATCTACGTTATTTTATGTGTATTGGTATATATATTTTGAAGCAAATTTACATTGTTTTATATGTATTTAGCATATCTATTTCAATATAAATCTACCTTATTGTATGTGCATTTTGTATATTTATTGTAAGACAAATTTAAATATTTTATTATTTTGGTATATATATTTTAATAAAAAGAGTTTTATATAAATTAAAAATATTTTATGTGTATTTTGTATATCTATTTTCATACAAATACACATTTTTTATTGATATTTTGTTTATTTATTTTGACGAGAATTCACATTATTTAATGTGTATTGTGTATATATATTTTTATACGTATTTACGTCATTTCATGTGTATTTTGTATATATATTTCTATAGAAATATATGTTATTTTATGTGTATTCGTATATATATTTTGAAACAAATATACATTGTTTTATGTGCATTTTGCATATTTTTTCAATATAAATTTACCTTATTTTACGTGCATTTTGTATATTAATTTTAATACAAATTTAATTATTCTATGTGTATTTTTGTATATGTATTTTCATAAAAAAAATGATTTATTTTATGGGTATTTTGCATCTTTATTTTCATACAAATTTACCTTATTTTATTGATATTCTGTGTATTTATTTTGATACAATTTTACATTATTCAATGTATATTTTGTATATATATTTCATACAAATGAACGTAATTTTATGTGAATTTATTTTCATTTCATGCAAATTTACATTATTTTATGTGTATTTTGTACATGTATTTAAATACAAATTTAACTAATTATATGTGTATTATGTATATCTATTTTCATACAAATTGAAATTAATTTTGTGTATTTTAGTATATATTTTTATTCAAATTTTCGTAATTTTATGTGAATTTTGTATATTTATTTTCCTACAAATATACGTTCTTTTATCGGAATTTTGTTTATTTATTTTGATATATATATATATATATATATATATATATATATATATATATATATATATATATATATATATATATATATATATATATATATATATATATATATATATATATATATATATATATATATTTACTCTATTTTATGTGTATTCGTATATATATTTTGATACAAATTTACATTATTTATGTGTATTTCGCATATCTATTTCAATACAAATTTTCTTTATTGTATGTGCCTTTTGTATATTTATTTTGATGCAAATTTAATTATTTTATGTGTATTTTTGTATATATATTTTTAAACAAATATGCGTTATTATATGGGTATTTTGCATCTTTATTTTCATACAAATTTACATTATTTTATTGATTGTCTGTTTATTATATTTTGAGACGATTTTACGTTATTCTGTGTATTTTGTATATATATTTTAGACATATTTACATTTTTTAATGTATATTTTGTACATATATTTTATGGAAATTTACGTTATCTTATGTGTATTTGTTTATATATTTTCATACAAATTTACATTATTTTAGGTGTATTTTGTATATGTATTTCAATAAAATTTGCCTAATTTCATTTGTATTTTGCATATCTATTTTCAAACAAATTTAAATTATTTTTGTGTATTTTTGTATTATTTTTATACAATTTTTTTTTTATTTGTATTTTGTATATATATTTTCCTACACAGATACATTCTTTTAGAGGAAATTTTGTTTATTTATTTTGACACGAATTTACATTATTTTATGTGCATTTTTTATATATATTTTTCTTTGTATTTACATTATTTTATGTGTATTTTGTATATATATTTTCATAAAAATTTACGTAATTTTATTGTGTGTATTCGTATATATTTTGATAAAAATATTCATTATTTTATATGTTTTTTGCATATCTATTTCAATAAAAATCTACCTTATTGTATGTGTATTTTGTATATTTATTTTAACACAAATTTAATTATTTTATGTGTATTTTTGTATATATATATTTTTTTAAATATGAGATATTTTATGGGTATTTTGAATCTTTAATTTTATAAATTTTTACATTACGTACATATCTTTTATACGTATTAACATTATTTAATGTGTATTTTGTTTATATATTTTTATACAAATTTACGTTATTATATGTGTATTTGAATATATATTTTGATACAAATTTACACTATTTTATGTATTTTCTATATTTATTTCAATTCAAATTTAGCTTATTTATGTGTCTTTTGTATATCTATTTTCATACAAATTTAATTATTTTTGTTTATTTTTGTACTAAGTTTTATACAATTTTACGTTAATTTATGTGTATTTTGTATATTTATATTTATACAAGTAAACATTCTTTTATTTGCATTTAGTTTATTTATTTTGATACGAATTTACATTATTTTATGTGTATTTTGTATACATTTTCTTATACGTATTTACTTCATTTTATGTGTATTTTGTATATATATTTTATAGAAATCTACGTTATTTTATGTGTATTCGTATGTATATTTTGAAACAAATTTACATTGTTTTATATGTATTTTGCATATCTATTTCAATAGAAATTTACCTTATTGTATGTGCATTTTGTATATTTATTGTAATACAAATTTAAATATTTTATGTGCATTTTGGTATATATATTTACATAAAAAATGCGTTGCTTTATGGGAATTTTGCATCTTTATTTTCATACAAATTTACATTATTTTATTAATATTCTGTGTATTTATTTTGATACTATTTTATATTATTCTATTTGAGTTTTGTATATATTTTTTTATACATTTTTTCATTATTTAATGTGTATTTTCTATATATATTTCATACAAATTTTCATTATTTTAAGTGTATTTGTTTATATATTTTTCTTCAAATTTATATTATTTTATGTGTATTTTGTATATGTATTTCAATAGAAATTTACCTAATTTCATGTGTATTTTGTATATATATTTTAAACAAATTTAAATTATTTTTTGTGTATTTTTGTATAGAGTTTTATTCAAATTTACAATATTTTATGTGTATTTTGTATATCTATTTTCATACAAATACATTCTTTTATTGATTTTTGTTTATTTATTTTGATGCGAATTTATAATTTAATGTGTATTGTGTATATATATTTTATACGTATTTACGTCATTTCATGTATATGTATTTGTATATATATATTTATAGAAATATACGTTATTTTATATGTATTCGTATATATTTTGAAAAACATATATACATTTTTTTATTTTTTTTTTTTTTCAAGACAAATTTACCTTATTGTACGTACATTTTGCATATTAATTTTAATTCAAATTTAGCTATTCTATGTGTATTTTTGTATATGTATTTTTATAAAAAATATGCTTTATTTTATGGGTATTTTGCATATTTATTTTCATACAAAATTGCATTATTTTATTGATATTCTGTGTATTTATTTTGATACGATTTTACATTATTCTATGTATATTTTGTATATCTATTTTATACCAATGTACGTTATTTTATGTGAATTTGTTTTCATTTCATACAAATTTACATTATTTTATGTGAATTTTGTACATGTATTTAAATACAAATTTAACTAATTATATGTGTATTTTGTATATCTATTTTCATACAAATTGAAATTAATTTTGTGTATTTTTGTATATATTTTTATTCAAATTTTCGTAATTTTATGTGTATTTTGTATATTTATTTTCCTACAAATATACGTTCTTTTATCGGAATTTTATTTATTTATTTATTTTGATACGAATTTTCATTTTTTTTTAGGTGTATTTGATATATATATTTTTATACTTATTTACATAATTTTATATGTATTTTGAATATATATTTTCATAGAAATTTACTCTATATGTATATGTATAGAAAATACACATGAAATAATCTAAATTCGTATCGAAATAAATGAACAAAATACCGATAAAATAATGTAGTTTTGAATGAAAATATATATAGAAAATACACATAAAATAACGTAAATACAAATAAATATATACACATAAAATGATTTGAATTTGAATGAAAATAGATATAAAAATAAACTTAAAATAAGACAAATTTATAATGAAATATATATACAAAATACATATAAAATAATGTAGATTTGTTTCAAAATATATATACGAATACACATAAAATAACGTAGATTTCTATAGAAATATATATACAAAATACACATGAAATGTAGTAAATACGTATAAAAATATATATACAAAATACACATTAAATAATGTAAATTCGTGTCAAAATAAATAATTAAAATATCAATAAAAGAATGTGTATTTGTATGAAAATACATATACAAAATACACATAAAATAACGTAAATTTGTATAAAACTATATATAAAAATACACAAACATAAGTTAAATTTGTATGAAAATAAATATACAAAATACACATAAAATTAGGTAAATTTGTAAAGAAATACATATACAAAATACACATAAAATAATGTAAATTTGAATGTAAATATATGAACAAATACACTTAAATTAACATAAATTTGTATAAAATATATATAAAAAATACTCATTAAATAATGTAAATATGTATAAAAAATATATATACAAAACACAAATAGAATAATGTAAAATCGTATTAAAATAAATACACAGAATGTAAATAAAATAATGTAAATTTGTATGAAAATAAAGATGCAAAATACCCATAAAATAACGCATTTTTTATAAATATACAAAATACACATGAAAGGATGTAAATATGTATAAAAATATATATACAAAATACACATTAAATAATGTAAATTCACGTCAAAATAAATAAACAAAATGTCAATAAAAGAATGTTTATTTGTATGAAAATAAATATACAAAATACACATAAGATAACATAAATTTGTATAAAACTATATACAAAAATACACAAAAATAATTTAAATTTGTATAAAAAGAAATATACAAAATACACATAAAATTAGGTTAATTTCTATTGAAATACATATACAAAATACACATAAAATAATGTAAATTTGAAAGAAAATATATAATCAAAAACACATATAATAACGTAAATTTGTATGAAATATATATATATATAAAATACACATTAAATAATGTAAATATGTATAAAAAATATATATACAAAACACAAATAGAATAATGTAAAATCGTATCAAAATATATACACAGAATATTAATAAAATAATGTAAATTTGTATGAAAATAAAAAAGCAAAATACCCATAAAATAACGCATTTTTTTTTAAATATATATACAAAAATACACATAAAAAAATTTATTTGTATTAAAATAAATATACAAAATACACATACAATAAGGTTAATCTGTATTGAAATAGATATACAAAATACATATAAAACAATGTAAATTTGTTTCACAATATATATACGAATACACATAAAATAACGTAGATTTGTATAAAAATATATATACAAAATACACGTAAATTGAAGTAAATACGTATAAAAAAATGTATACAAAATACACATAAAATAATGTAAATTCGTATCAAAATAAATAAACAAAATACCAATAAAAGAATGTGTATTTGTATAAATATAAATATACAAAATACACATAAAATAGCGTAAATTTGTATAAAACTATATACAAAAATACACAGAAGTAATTAAATTCGTTTGAAAATAGATATACAAAATACAGATAAAATAAGCTAAATTTGAATTGAAATGTATATACAAAATTCATAAAATAATGTAAATTTGTATCAAAATATTTAAAAAAATACATATAATAACGTAAATTTGTTTAAAAATATATAAACAAAATACACATTAAGTAATGTAAATACGTATAAAAAATATGTACAAAATACACATATAATCATGTAATTCGTATCAAACTAAATAAACAAAATAGCAATAAAATAATGTAAATTTGTATGAGAAAACATATACAAATACATATAAAATAACGCTAATTTCTATAAAAATATATGTCCAAAAATGAACGTAAAATAAATTAACTTTGGATAAAAATATATATACAAAACACACATTAAATAATGTAAATGCGTACATAAAATAACCTAAATTTGTATAAAACTATATACAAAAATACACAAAAATAATTTAAATTTGTATGAAAAGAAATATACAAAATTCACATATCATGAGGTTAATTTCTATTGAAATACATATACAAAATACACATAAAATAATGTAAATTTGAATGAAAATATATAAACAAATACACTTAAATTAACATAAATTTGTATAAAATATATATAAAAAATACTCATTAAATAATGTAAATATGTATAAAAAATATATATACAAAACACAAATAGAATAATGTAAAATCGTATTAAAATAAATACACAGAATGTAAATAAAATAATGTAAATTTGTATGAAAATAAAGATGCAAAATACCCATAAAATAACGCATTTTTTATAAATATACAAAATACACATGAAAGGATGTAAATATGTATAAAAATATATATACAAAATACACATTAAATAATGTAAATTCACGTCAAAATAAATAAACAAAATGTCAATAAAAGAATGTTTACTTGTATGAAAATAAATATACAAAATACACATAAGATAACATAAATTTGTATAAAACTATATACAAAAATACACAAAAATAATTTAAATTTGTATAAAAAGAAATATACAAAATACACATAAAATTAGGTTAATTTCTATTGAAATACATATACAAAATACACATAAAATAATGTAAATTTGAAAGAAAATATATAATCAAAAACACATATAATAACGTAAATTTGTATGAAATATATATATAAAATACACATTAAATAATGTAAATATGTATAAAAAAAATATATACAAAACACAAATAGAATAATGTAAAATCGTATCAAAATATATACACAGAATATTAATAAAATAATGTAAATTTGTATGAAAATAAAAAAGCAAAATACCCATAAAATAACGCATTTTTTTAAAAATATATATACAAAAATACACATAAAAAATTTATTTGTATTAAAATAAATATACAAAATACACATACAATAAGGTTAATCTGTATTGAAATAGATATGCAAAATACATATAAAACAATGTAAATTTGTTTCACAATATATATACGAATACACATAAAATAACGTAGATTTGTATAAAAATATATATACAAAATACACGTAAATTGAAGTAAATACGTATAAAAAAATGTATACAAAATACACATAAAATAATGTAAATTCGTATCAAAATAAATAAACAAAATACCAATAAAAGAATGTGTATTTGTATAAATATAAATATACAAAATACACATAAAATAGCGTAAATTTGTATAAAACTATATACAAAAATACACAGAAGTAATTAAATTCGTTTGAAAATAGATATACAAAATACAGATAAAATAAGCTAAATTTGAATTGAAATGTATATACAAAATTCATAAAATAATGTAAATTTGTATCAAAATATTTAAAAAAAATACATATAATAACGTAAATTTGTTTAAAAATATATAAACAAAATACACATTAAGTAATGTAAATACGTATAAAAAATATGTACAAAATACACATATAATCATGTAATTCGTATCAAACTAAATAAACAAAATAGCAATAAAATAATGTAAATTTGTATGAGAAAACATATACAAATACATATAAAATAACGCTAATTTCTATAAAAATATATGTCCAAAAAATGAACGTAAAATAAATTAAATTTGGATAAAAATATATACAAAACACACATTAAATAATGTAAATGCGTACATAAAATAACCTAAATTTGTATAAAACTATATACAAAAATACACAAAAATAATTTAAATTTGTATGAAAAGAAATATACAAAATTCACATAAAATGAGGTTAATTTCTATTGAAATACATATACAAAATACACATAAAATAATGTAAATTTGAAAGAAAATATATAAACAAATACACATATAATAACGTAAATTTGTATGAAATATATATACAAAATACACATTAAATAATGTAAATATGTATAAAAAAATATATACAAAACACAAATAGAATAATGTAAAATCGTATCAAAATATATACACAGAATATTAATAAAATAATGTAAATTTGTATGAAAATTAGGATGCAAAATACCTATAAAATAACGCATTTTTTATAAAATTATTGATACCAAAATACACATAAAATTTTTGAATTTGTATCAAAATAAATATACAAAATGCACATACAATAAGGTAAATTTGTATTGAAATAGATATGCAAAATACATATAAAATACTGTAAATTTGTTTCAAAATATATATGCGAATACTCATAAAATAACGTAGATTTCTATAAAAATACATATACAAAATACACATAAAATTAAGTAAATACGTATAAAAAAATGTATACAAAATACACATAAAATAATGTAAATTCGTATAAATATAAATAAACAATATAGCAATAAAAGAATGTGTATTTGTATAAATATAAATATACAAAATGCACATAAAATAACGTAAATTTATATAAAACTATATACATAAAATAACGCAAATTTCTATAAAAATATATGTACAAAAATGAACATAAAATAAATTTGCATAAAAATATATATACAAAACACACATTAGATAATGTAAATGAGTATAAAAATATGTATACAAAATACCTATGAAATAATCTAAATTCGTATCGAATTAAATTAAGAAAATACCAATATAATAATGTAATTTTGGATGAAAATATATATACAAAATACACATAAAATAACCTAAATACAAATACAAATATACACAAAATAATTTAAAATTTAATTAAATAAATATAAAAAATAAACATAAAATAATTTAAATTTGTAATGAAATATATGAAAAAATACAAATAAAATAATATAAATTTGTATGAAAATATATATACAAATACACATTAAATAACATGAATTTGTATAAAATTTGTATCAAAATATATACGAATACACACAATAAAATAACGTAGTTTTTTTTATGAAAATGTATATACAAAATACACATAAAATAATGTAAATATGTATGAAAATATATAAACAAATACACATAAAATAATGTAAATTTGGATAAAATATATATACAAAATGAACATTAAATAATGTAAATATGTATAAAAAAATATATACAAAAAACACATAGAATAATGTTAAATCGTATCAAAATAAATAAAGAGAATATCAATAAAATAATGTAAATTTGTATGAAAATAAAGATGCAAAATATCCATATAATAACGCATATATGCATAAAAATATATATACAAAAATACATATAAAATAATTAAATTTGTATTGAAATAAATATACAAAATGCACGTACAATAAAGTAAATTTGTATTGAAATAGATATGCAAAATACACATTAATAATGTAAATTTGTATCAAAATATATATACGAATACTCATAAAATAGAGTAAATTTCTATGAAAATATACATACAAAATAGATATACAAAATACACATATAACTAGTTAAATTTGTATTTAAATACATGTACAAAAAACACATAAAATAATGTAGATTTGTATGAAATGAAAACAAATACATTTTATATAAAATATATATACAAAATACACATAGAATAATGTAAAAACATATCAAAATAAATACACAGAATATCAATAAAATAATGTAAATTTGTATGAAAATAAAAATGCAAAATACCCATAAAATACAGCATATTTTTAAAAAAAAATACATATACAAAAATACACATAGATTAATCAAATTTATAGTAAAATTAATATACAAAATGCACATACAATAAGGTAAATTTGTATTGAAAAAATATGCAAAATACACATAAAACAATGTAAATTTGTTTCAAAATATATATACGAATACACATAAAATAACGCAGATTTCTATAGAAATATATATACAAAATACACTTGAAATAATGTAAATACGTATAAAAATATATATACAAAATACACATTAAATAATGTTAATTCGTGTCAAAGTAAATAAACAAAATATCATGAAAAGAATGTGTATTTGTATGAAAATAGATATACAAAATACACATAAAATAACCTAAATTTGTATAAAACTATATACAAAAATACTCAAAAATAATTTAAACTTGTATGAAAATAAATATAAAAAAACATAAAAACAGGTAAATTTGTATTGAAATACATATACAAAATACACATAAAATAATGTAAATTTGAATGAAAATACATAAACAAATACACTAAAATAATGTAAATATGTATAAAAAAATATATACAAAACACAAATAGAAGAATGTAAAATCGTATCAAAATAAATACCAGTATTAAAATAAATATACAAAATACACATACAATAAGGTAAATCTGTATTGAAATAGATATGCAAAATACATATAAAACAATGTAAATTTGTTTCAAAATATATATACGAATACACGTAAAATAACGTAGATTTGTATAAAAATATATATACAAAATACACGTAAAATGAAGTAAATACGTATAAAAAAATGTATACAAAATACACATAAAATAATGTAAATTCGTATCAAAATAAATAAACAAAATACCAATAAAAGAATGTGTATTTGTATAAATATTAATATACAAAATACTCATAAAATAACGTAAATTTAAATAAAACTATATACAAAAATACACAGAAGTAATTATATTTGTATGAAAATATATACAAAATACACACAAAATAAGCTAAATTTGAATTGAAATATATATACAAAATACATGAAATAAAGTAAATTTGTATCAAAATATTTAAACAAATACACATATAATAACGTAAATTTGTATGAAAATATATAAACAAAATACACATTAAATAATGTAAATACGTATAAAAAATATGTACAAAATACACATATAATCATGTAATTCGTATCAAAATAAATAAACAAAATACCAATAAAATAATATAAATTTGTATGAGTAAACGTGTATGTTGCATATTTTTTCAATACAAATTTACCTTATTATATACGCATTTTGTATATTAATTTTAATATATGTGTATTTGAATATATATTTTGATACAAATTTACATTATTTTATGTATTTTCTATATTTATTTCAATTCAAATTTAGCTTATTTTATGTGTCTTTTGTATATCTATTTTCATACAAATTTAATTCTTTTTGTTTATTTTTGTATATAGTTTTATACAATTTTACGTTATTTTATGTGTATTTTGTATATTTATATTTATACAAGTAAACATTCTTTTATTGGCATTTAGTTTATATATTTTGATACGAATTTACATTATTTTATGTGTATTTTGTATACATTTTCTTATACGTATTTACTTCATTTTATGTGTATTTTGTATATATATTTTATAGAAATCTACGTTATTTATGTGTATTCGTATATATATTTTGAAACAAATTTACATTGTTTTATGTGTATTTTGCATATCTATTTCAATACAAATTTACCTTATTGTATGTGCATTTTGTATATTTAATGTAATACAAATTTAAATATTTTGTGTATTTTGGTTGTTTTATGGGTATTTTGCATCTTTATTTTCATACAAATATACATTATTTTATTAATATTCTGTGTATTTATTTTGATACTATTTTACATTATTCTATTTGTGTTTTGTATATATTTTTTTATACATATTTACATTATTTAATGTGTATTTTCTATATATATTTCATACAAATTTACGTTATTTTAAGTGTATTTGTTTATATATTTTCATTCAAATTTACAGTATTTTATGTGTATTTTGTATATGTATTTCAATAGAAATTTAACTAGTTTTATGTGTATTTTGTATATATATTTTTATACAAATTTAAATTATTTTTGTGTATTTTTTTAATAGAGTTTTAAACAAATTTACAATATTTTATGTGTATTTTTTATATCTATTTTCATACAAATACACATTCTTTTATTGATATTTTGTTTATTTATTTTGTTGCAAATTTACATTATTTAATGTGTATTGTGTATATATATTTTTATACGTATTTACGTCATTTCATGTGTATTTTGCATATATATTTCTATAGAAATATACGTTATTTTATGTGTATTCGTATATATATTTTGAAACAAATATACATTGTTTTATGTGCATTTTGTATATTTTGTATATGCAAAATACACATAAAGTTAGGCAAATTTGTATTGAAATACATATACAAAACTCACATAAAATAATGTAAATTTGTATGAAAATATATAAACAAATACATATAAAATCACGTAAATTTGGATAAAATATATAAATACAAAATATACATTAAATATTTTAAATATGTATAAAAATATATTATATTATATATATTTTTATTGATATTTGCGTTATTTATGTGTATTTTGTATATGTTTTCTCATAGAGATTTACATTATTTTATTGGTATTTTGTCTATTTATTTTGATACGAATTACATGATTATTTGTGTATTTTTTACATCTTTTTTATACGTATTTACATTATTTAACGTGTATTTTGTCTATATATTTTTATACAAATTTACGTTATTATATGTGTATTTGTATAGGTATTTTGATACAAATCTACATTATTTTATGTATTTTGTATATATATTTCAATTCAAATTTAGCTTATTTCATGTGTATTTTGTATATCTATTTATTTTAATACAAAATCAAATATTTTATGCTTTTTCGTATATATATTTTTATAAAAAATGCGTTATTTTATGGGTATTTTGCAACATAATTTTCATACAAATTTACATTATTTTATTATTATTTTCTGTATTTATTTTGATACGATTTTACATTATTTTATTTGTGTTTTGTATATATTTTTTTATACATATTTACATAATTTAATGTTTTTTTTGTATATATATTTGATACAAATTTACGTTATTTTAAGTCTATATGTTTATATATTTTCATTCAAATTTACATTATTTTATGTGTATTTTGTATATGTATTTCAATACAAATTTACCTATTTTTATATGTTTTTTGTATATTTATTTTCATACAAGTTTAAATTATTTTTGTGTATTTTTGTTTATAGTTTTATACAAATTTAGGTTATTTTATGTATTTTGTATATTTATTTTCATACAAATACACATTCTTTTCATGATATTTTGTTTATTTATTTTGACACGAATTAACATTATTTAATGTGTATTTTTTAAATATATTTTTATACGTATTTACATTATTTCAAGTGTATTTTGTATATATATTTCTATAGAAATCTGCGTTATTTTATGTGTATTCGTATATATATTTTGAGACAAATTTACATTGTTTTATGTGTATTTTGCATATTTTTTCAATACAAATTTACCTTATTGTATGTGCATTTTGTATATTAATTTTAATACAAATTTGATTAATCTATGTGTATTTTTGTATATGTGTTTTTATAAAAATATGCTTTATTTTATGGGTATTTTGCATCTTTATTTTCATACAAATTTACATTATTTTATTGATATTCTGTGTATTTTTTTTAAAAATGATTTTACATTATTCTATGTGTATTTTGTATATATATTTTATATAAAATGTATTTGTTTTCATTTCATACAAATCTACATTATTTTATGTGTTTTTTTGTACATGTATTTAAATACAAATTTAAGTAGTTATATGTGTATTTTGTATATCTATTTTGTATGTATATTTTTATAGAAATTTAATCTATTTTATGAGTATTCGTATATATATTTTGATACAAATTTACATTATTGATGTGTATTTTGCATATCTATTTCAATACCAATTTACTTTATTGTACGTGCATTTTGTATATTTATTTTAATACAAATTTAACTATTTTATATGTATTTTTGTATATATATTTTTATGCAAATATGCGTTATTATATGGATATTTTGCATCTTTATTTTCATACAAATTTACATTATTTTATTGATATTCTCTTTATTTATTTTGATACGATTTAACATTATTCTATGTGTATTTTGTAATTTTTTTTATACATATTTACATTATTTAATGTTTATTTTGTATATATATTTTATCCAAATTTACATTATTTTATGTGTATTTGTTTATATATTTTCATAGAAATTTACATTATTTTATGTGTTTTTTGTATATATATTTTTCTACGTATTTAAATTATTTTATGTGTATTTTGTATATACATTTTCATAAAAAAATTACCTTATTTTATTGTGTGTATAAGTATATATTTTGATACAAATTTTATACAAATTCATGTTATTTAATGTGTATTTGTATATATATTTTCATACAAATTTATATTATTTTATGTGTATTTTTTCATATATTTCATTACAAATTTACCTTATTTTATGTTTATTTTGTATATTTATATCATTCAATTTTAAATTATTTTATGTGTATATTTGTATTTGTATTTAGGTTATTTTATGTGTATTTTGTATATATATTTTCATCCAAAATTACATTCTTTTATTGATATTTTCTTAATTTAATTCGATACGAATTTAGATTATTTCATAGGCATTTTGTATACTTATTTTTATACTCATTTACATTATCTAAAGTGTGTTTTGTATATATATTTTTATGCAAATTTATTTTCTGTTCATTTTTGTACATATATTTTTATAGAAATTTGCGTTATTTTATGTATATAGATTTATATAAATTTACGTTATTTTATGTGCATTTTGTATATTTATATTTATACAAATACACATTCTTTTATTGGTATATTGTTTATTTACATTTATACGAATTTACATTATTTTATGTGTATTTTGTATACATTTTTTTATATGTATTTACTTAATATTATGTGTATTTTGTATATATATTTTTATAGAAATCTACGTTATTTTATGTGTATTCGTATATATATTTTGAAACAAATTTACATTATTTTATATGTATTTTGCATATCTATTTCAATACAAATTTACCTTATTGTATGTGCATTTTGTATATTTATTTTAATACAAATTCAAATATTTTATGTGTATTTTGGTATCAATAATTTTATAAAAAAAAGCGTTATTTTATAGGTATTTTGCATCTTAATTTTCATACAAATTTACATTATTTTATTAATATTCTGTGTATATATTTTGATACTATTTTACATTATGATATTTGTGTTTTGTATATATTTTTTTTTATACATATTTACATTATTTAATGTGTATTTTGAATATATATTTCATACAAATTTACGTTATTATATGTGTATTTGTTTATATATTTTCTTTCAAATTTACATTATTTTATATGTATTTTGTATATGTATTTCAATACAAATTAACCTAATTTTATGTGTATTTTGTATATTTCTTTTCATACAAATTTAAATTATTTATGTGTATTTTTGTATATAGTTTTATACAAATTTAGGTTATTTTATGTAAGCATTTACAATATTTAATGTGTGTTTTGTAAATATATTTTTATCCAAAGTTACTTTATTTTACGTTCATTTTTGGACATATATTTTTATGGAAATTAGCGTTATTTTATATGTATTTGTATATGTTTTCTCATACAAATTAACATTATTTTATTGATATTTTGTTTATTTAGTTTGATACGAATTACATGATTATATGTGTATTTTGTACATATTTTTTATACGTATTTACATTACTTAAAGTGTATTTTGTTTATATATTTTTAAACAAATTTACGTTATTATATGTATTTTTATAAATATTTTGATACAAATTTACATTATTTTATGTATTTTGTATATACATTTCAATTCAAATTTAGCTTATTTTATCTGTATTTTGTATATCTATTTTCATACGAATTTAATAACTTCTGTGTATTTTTGTATATAGTTTTATACAAATTTACGTTATTTTATGTGTATTTTGTATATATATATTTATACAAAACACATTCTTTTATTGGTATTTTGTTTATTTATTTTGATACGAATTTACATTATTTTATGTGTATTTTGTATACATTTTCTTATACGTATTTACTTCATTTTATGTGTATTTTGTATATATATTTTTATACAAATCTACGTTATTTTATGTATATTCGTATATATATTTTGAAACAAATTTACATTGTTTTATATGTATTTTGCATATCTATTTCAATACAGATTTACCTTATTGTATGTGTATTTTGTATATTTATTTTAATACAAATTAATTTTTTCATGTGTATTTTGGTATATATATTTTTATAAAAAATGCGTTATTTAATGGGTATTTTGCATCTTTATTTTCATACAAATTTACATTGTTTTATTAATATTCTGTGTATTTATTTTGATACGATTTTACATTATTCTATTTGTGTTTTGTATATATTTTTATACATATTTACATTATTTAATGTGTATTTTGTATATTTTAAAACAAATTTACGTTATTTTATGCGCATCTGTTAAAATATTTTGATACAAATTTACATTATTTTATGTATTTTGTATATATATTTCAATACAAATTTAGTTTATTTTATGTATATTCTGTATATCTATTTTCATTCGTATCAAAATAAATAAACAAAATAGCAATAAAATAATGTAAATTTGTATGAGAAAACATATACAAATACACATAAAATAACGCAAATTTCTAAAAAAATATATGTACAAAAATGCGCATAAAATAAAGTAAATTTGCATAAAAATATATATACAAAACACACATTAAATAATGTAAATGCGTACATGAAATAACCTAAATTTGTATAAAACTATATACAAAAATTCACAAAAATATTTAAAATTTGTATGAAAAGAAATATACAAAATACACATAAAATTAGGTAAATTTGTATTGAAATACATATACAAAATACACATAAAATAATGTAAATTTGATTGAAAATATATAAACAAATACACTTAAAATAACGTAAATTTGTATAAAATATATATGCAAGATACACATTAAATAATGTAAATGTGTATAAAAAAATATATACAAAGAAGAAATAGAATAATGTAAAATCCTATCAATATAAATACACAGAATATCAATAAAATAATATAAATTTGTATGAAAAGAAAGATGCAAAATTCCCATAAAATAGCGCATTTTTTATAAAAAATATATATACCAAAAAATATTTAAATTTGTATTGAAATAAATATACAAAATGCATATACAGTAAGGTAAATATGTATTGAAAGAGATATTCAAAAATACATATAAAACAAAGTTAATTTTTTTCAAAATATATATACGAATACACATAAAATAACGTAGATTTCTATAGAAATATATATACAAAATACACATGAAATTATGTAAATACGTATAAAAATATATATACAAAATACATATCTAGGTAAATTCGTGTCAAAATAAATAAACAAAATATCATGAAAAGAATGTGTATTTGCATGAAAATAAATAATAGATAATAAATTTGTATGAAATATATATGCAAGATACACATTTTTTATGTGTATTTTGTATATATTTTTATAGAAATCAACGTTATTTTATGTGTATTCTTATATATATTTTGAAACAAATTTACATTGTTTTATATGTATTTTGCATATCTATTTCAATACAAATTTACCTTACAGTATGTGCAATTTTTATATTTATTTTAATACAAATTTTAATAATTTATGTGTATTTTGGTATATATATTTTTATAAAAAATGCGTTATTTTATGGCTATTTTGCATCTTTATTTTCATACAAATTTACATTATTTAATTAATATTCTGTGTATTTATTTTGATACAATTTTACATTATTCTATTTGTGTTTTGTATATATTTTTTTTATACATATTTACATTATTTAATTAGTATTTTGTATATATATTTATAAAAATATATATACCAAAATACACATCAAAAAATTAAATTTGTATTAAAATAAATATACAAAAAACACATATAATAAGGTAAATTTGTATTGAAATAGATATGCAAAATACATATAAATCAATGTAAATTTGTTTCAAAATATATATACGAATACACATAAAATAACGTAGATTTCTAAAAAAATATATATAGAAAATACACATAAAATGAAGTAAATACGTATAAAAAAATGTATACAAAATACACATAAAATAATGTAAGTTCGTATCAAAATAAATAAACAAAAAACCAATAAAAGAATGTGTATTTGTATGAATATAAATATACAATATACACATAAAATAACGTAAATTTATATAAAACTATATACAAAAATACACAGAAGTAATTAAATTTGTATGAAAATATATACAAAATACACACGAAGTAAGCTAAATTTGAATTGAAATATATATACAAAATAAATGAAATAAAGTAAATTTGTATCAAAATATTTATACAAATACACATATAATAACGTAAATTTGTATGAAAATATATAAACAAAATACACATTAAATAATGTAAATACGTATAAAAAAAATATGTACAAAATACACATATAATCATGTAATTCGTATCAAAATAAATAAACAAAATACCAATAAAATAATATAAATTTGTATGAATAAACGTGTATGTTGTATATTTTTTCAATACAAATTTACCTTATTATATACGCATTTTGTATATTAATTTTAATACAAATTTAATTATTCGATGTGTATTTTTGTATCTGTATTTTTAAAAACATATGCTTTATTTTTTGGGTATTTTGCATCTTTATTTTCATACAAATTTACATTATTTTATTGATATTCTGCTCATTCATTTTGATACGAATTGACATTATTCTATGTGTATTTTGTATATATTTTTCATACAAATCTACGTTATTTTATGTTTAAAAATATGTACAAAATACACATATAATCATGTAATTCGTATCAAAATAAATAAACAAAATACCAATAAAATAATATAAATTTGTATGAGTAAACGTGTATGTTGCATATTTTTTCAATACAAATTTTCCTTATTATATACGCATTTTGTATATTAATTTTAATACAAATTTAATTATTCGATGTGTATTTTTGTATCTGTATTTTTATAAACATATGCTTTATTTTTTGGGTATTTTGCATCTTTATTTTCATACAAATTTACATTATTTTATTGATATTCTGCTCATTCATTTTGATACGAATTGACATTATTCTATGTGTATTTTGTATATATTTTTCATACAAATTTACGTTATTTTATGTGTATTTGTTTATATATTTTGACACAAATTTACAATATTTTATGGGTATTTTGTATATACATTTCAAAAGAAATTTACCTAGTTTTATGTGTATTTTGTATATCTATTTTCATACAAACTCAAATTATTTCTATGTATTTTTGTATATATTTTAATACAAATTTTAGCTATGTTATGTGTATTTTGTAAATTTATTTTCATTCAAATATATATTATTTTATTGGTGTTTTGTTGATTTATATTGATACGAATTTACATTATTTTATATGTACTTTGCATATATATTTTTATGCGCTTTTACATTATTTAATATTTATTTTGAATATATATTTTTATACAAATTCATGGTATTTTATGTGTATTTGTTTATATATTTTTATATAAATTTACATTATTTTATGTGTATTTTGTACATATATTTTTTTTACAAATCTACCTTATTTTTTGTTTATTTTGTATGTGTATTTTGTATATTTATATTTATCCAAATACACATTCTTTTATTGGTATTTTGTTTATTTATTTTAATTCGAATTTACATTATTTTATGTGTATTTTGTATACATTTCTTTATACGTATTTACTTAATTTTAAGTGTATTTTGTATATATATTTTTATAGAAATCTACGTTTTTTTATTTGTATTCGTATATATATTTTGAAACAAATTTACATTGTTTTATATGTATTTTTGCATATCTCTTTCAATACAAATTTACCTTATTGTATATGCATTTTGTATATTTATTTCAATGCAAATTTAAATATTTTATGTGTATTTTGGTATATATATTTTTATAAGATTACGAAAATTTGAATAAAAATATATACAAAAATAGATAAATTTCAATTTGTATGAAAATTGATATACAAAATACACATATAATTAGTTAAATTTGTATTTAAATACATGTACAAAATACACATAAAATAATGTAAATTTGTATGAAATGAAAACAAATTCACATAAAATTCGCGTCAAAATAAATAAACAAAATATCAATAAAAGAATGTGTATTTGTATGAAAATAGATACACAAAATACACATAAAATAACCTAAATTTGTATCAAACTATATACAAAAATACACAAAAATATTTTAAATTTGTATGAAAATAAATATACAAAATACACATAAAATTAGGTAAATTTGTATTGAAACACATACACAAAATTCACATAAAATAATGTAAATTTGAATGAAAATACATAAACAAATACACTTAAAATAACGTAAATTTGTATAAAAAAATATGAACAAAACACAAATAGAATAATGTAAAATCGTATCAAAATAAATACACAGAATATTAATAAAATAATGTAAATTTGTATGAAAATAAAGAAGCAAAATACCCATAAAATAACGCATTTTTTATTTATAAAAATATATATACCAAAATACACATCAAAAAATTCAATTTGTATTAAAATAAATATACAAAAAACACATACAATAAGGTAAATTGGTATTGAAATAGATATGCAAAATACATTTAAAACAATGTAAATTTGTTTCAAAATATATATACGAATACACATATAATCACGTAGATTTCTATAAAACTAAATATACAAAATACACATAAAATGAAGTAAATACGTATAAAAAAATGTATACAAAATACACATAAAATAATGTAAATTCGTATCAAAATAAATAAACAAAATAGCAATAAAAGAATGTGTATTTGTATAAATATAAATACACAAAATACACATAAAATAACGTAAATTTATATAAAACTATATACAAAAATACACAGAAGTAATTAAATTTTTATGAATATATACAAAATACACACAAAATAAGCTAAATTTGAATTGAAATATATATACAAAATACATGAAATAAAGTAAATTTGTATCAAAATATTTATACAAATACACATATAATAACGTAAATTTGTATGAAAATATATAAACAAAATACACATTAAATAATGTAAATACGTATAAAAAAATATGTACAAAATACACATATAATCATGTAATTCGTATCAAAATAAATAAACAAAATACCAATAAAATAATAAAAATTTGTATGAGTAAACGTGTATGTTGCATATTTTTTCAATACAAATTTACCTTATTATATACGCATTTTGTATATTAATTTTAATATATGTGTATTTGAATATATATTTTGATACAAATTTACATTATTTTATGTATTTTCTATATTTATTTCAATTCAAATTTAGCTTATTTTATGTGTCTTTTGTATATATATTTTCATACAAATTTAATTATTTTTGTATATTTTTGTATATAGTTTTATACAATTTTACGTTATTTTATGTGTATTTTGTATATTTATATTTATACAAGTAAACATTCTTTTATTGGCATTTAGTTTAGTTATTTTGATACGAATTTACATTATTTGATGTGTATTTTGTATACATTTTCTTATACGTATTTACTTTATTTTATGTGTATTTTGTATATATATTTTTATAGAAATCTACGTTATTTTATGTGTATTCGTATATATATTTTGAAACAAATTTACATTGTTTTATGTGTATTTTGCATATCTATTTCAATACAAATTTACCTTATTGTATGTGCATTTTGTATATTTATTGTAATACAAATTTAAATATTTTATGTGTATTTTGGTATATATATTTTCATAAAAATTGCGTTGTTTTATGGGTATTTTGCATCTTTATTTTCATACAAATTTACATTATTTTATTAATATTCTGTGTATTTATTTTGATACTATTTTTACATTATTCTATTTGTGTTTTGTATATATTTTTTTATACATATTTATATTATTTAATGTGTATTTTCTATATATATTTCATACAAATTTACGTTATTTTAAGTGTATTTGTTTATATATTTTCATTCAAATTTACATTATTTTATGTGTATTTTGTATATGTATTTCAATAGAAATTTAGCTAGTTTTATGTGTATTTTTTATTTATATTTTTATACAAATTTAAATTATTTTTGTGTATTTTTTTAATTGAGTTTTATACAAATTTACAATATTTTATGTGTATTTTGTATATCTATTTTCATACAAATACACATTCTTTTATTGATATTTTGTTTTTTTATTTTGATGCGAATTTACATTATTTAATGTGTATTGTGTATATATATTTTTATACGTATTAACGTCATTTCATGTGTATTTTGAATATATATTTCTATAGAAATATACGTTATTTTATGTGTATTCGTATATATATTTTAAAACAAATATACATTGTTTTATGTGCATTTTGTATATTTTTTCAATACAAATTTCCCTTATTGTACGTGCATTTTGTATATTAATTTTAATACAAATATAATTATTCTATGTGTATTTTTGTATATGTATTTAAAAAAAAATATGCTTTATTTTATGGGTATTTTGCATCTTTATTTTCATACATAACTACATTATTTTATTGATATTCTGTGTATTTATTTTGATACGATTTTACATTATTCTATGTATATTTTGTATATCTATTTTATACAAATGTACGTTATTTTATGTGAATTTGTTTTCATTTCATACAAATTTACATTATTTTAGGTGTATTTTGTACATGTATTTAAATACAAATTTAACTAATTATATGTGTATTTTGTATATCTATTTTCATACAAATTGAAATTTATTTTTTTGTTTTTTTGTATATACTTTTATTCAAATTTTCGTAATTTTATGTGTATTTTGTATATTTATTTTCCTACAAATATACGTTCTTTTATCGGAATTTTGTTTATTTATTTTGATACCAATTTTCATTTTTTTAGGTGTAATTGATATATATATTTTTATATTTACATAATTTTATATGTATTTTGAATATATATTTTCATAGAAATTTACTCTATGTGTATATACAAAAAAACACAAAAATTATTTAAATTTGTATGAAAATAAATATACAAAATGCACATAAAAATAGGTAAATTTCTATTGAAATACATATACAAAATACACTTAAAATAATGTAAATTTGAATGAAATTATATAAACAAATACACTTAAAATGACGTTAATTTGTATAAAATATATATAAAAAATACACATTAAATAATGAAAATATGTATAAAAAAATATATAGAAAACACAAATAGTATAATATAAAATCGTATCAAAATATATACACAGAATATTAATAAAATAATGTACATTTCTATGAAAACTAAGATGCAAAATTCCTATAAAATAACGCATTTTTTTTTTAATTATATATACCAAAATACACATAAAATATTTGAATTTGTATTAAAATAAATATACAAAATGCACATACAATAAGGTAAATTTGTATTGAAATAGATATGCAAAAAACATATAAAACAATGTAAATTTGTTTCAAAATATATTTACGAATACACATAAAATAACGTAGATTTCTATAAATATATATATACAAAATACAAATAAAATTAAGTAAATACGAATCAAAAATGTATACAAAATACACATAAAATAATGAAAATTCGTATAAATATAAATAAACAAAATACCAATAAGAGAATGTGTATTTGTATAAAAATCAATATACAAAATGCACATAAAATAACGTAAATTTGTATAAAACTATATACAAAAATACACAGAAGTAATTAAATTTGTATGAAAATAGATATACAAAATACACACAAAATAAGCTAAATTTGAATTGAAATATATATACAAAATACATAAAATAAAGTAAATTCGTTTCAAATTTTTTTTAACAAATACACATATAATAACGTAAATTTGTAAAAAAAATATATAAACAAAATACACATTAAGTAATGTAAATACGTATAAAAAAATATTTACAAAATACACCAATAATCAAGTCATTCGTATAAAAATAAATAAACAAAAAACTAATTAAATAATGTAAATTTGTATGAGAAAACATATACAAAATACACATAAAATAACGTTTTAAGTTTCTATAAAAATATATGTACAAAAATGCACATAAAATTAGTTTGCATAAAAAAATATATACAAAACACACATTAGATAATGTAAATGAGTATAAAAATATGTATACAAAATACCTATGAAATAATCTAAATTCGTATCGAGTTAAATTAAGAAAATAACAACAAAATAATGTAATTTTGGATGAAAATATATATAAAAAAACACATAAAATAACCTAAATACAAATACAAATATACACATTAAATAATTTAAAATTGAATGAAATAAATATACATAATAAACATAAAATAAGGTAAATTTGTAATAAAATATATGTAAGAATACACATAAAATAGTATAAATTTGTATGAAAATATATATACAAATACACATAAAATAACATGAATTTGTATAAAATGTTTCAAAATATATACGAATACACACAATAAAATAACGTAAATTTTTATGAAAATGTATATATAAAATACACATAAAATAGTTTAAATACGTAGAAAAATATATATACAAAATACATAAAATAATGTAAATTGTAAAAATTAAATACACAAAATTCCAATAAAAGAATGTATATTTCAAGCAAAAAATATATACAAAAAAAATAAAATAACTAAAATTTGTATAAAAATATATACAAATATACACAAAAATAATTTAAATTTGTTTGAAAATAGATATGCAAAATACACATCAAGTTAGGCAAATTTGTATTGAAATACATATACAAACCTCACATAAAATAATGTAAATTTGTATGAAAATATATAAACAAATACATATAAAATCACGTAAATTTGGATAAAATATATATATACAAAATATACATTAAATATTTTAAATATGTATTAAAATATATTATATTATATATATTTTTATTGATATTTGCGTTATTTATGTGTATTTTGTATATGTTTTCTCATAGAAATTTACATTATTTTATTGGTATTTTGTCTATTTATTTTGATACGAATTACATGATTATTTGTGTATTTTTTACATTTTTTTATACGTATTTACATTATTTAATGTGTATTTTGTTTATATATTTTTATTCAAATTTACGTTATTATATGTGTATTTGTATAGGTATTTTGATACATATTTACATTATTTTATATATTTTGTATATATATTTCAATTCAAATTTAGCTTTTTTTATGTGTATTTTGTATATCTATTTATTTTAATACAAAATCAAATATTTTATGTTTTTTCGTATTTATATTTTTTAAAAAAATGCGTTATTTTATTGGTATTTTGCATCTTAATTTTCATACATATATACATTATTTTATTAATATTTTCTGTATTTATTTTGATACGATTTTACATTATTTTATTTGTGTTTTGTATCTATTTTTTTTTTCCTATTTACATTATTTAATGTGTTTTTTGTATATATATTTGATACAAATTTAAGTTATTTTAAGTCTATATGTTTATATATTTTCATTCAAATTTACATTATTTTAAGTGTATTTTGTATATGTATTTCAATACAAATTTACCTATTTTTATATGTTTTTTGTATATTTATTTTCATACAAGTTTAAATTATTTTTGTGTATTTTTGTATATAGTTTTATACAAATTTAGGTTATTTTATGTGTATTTTGTATATATATTTTCATACAAATACACATTCTTTTCATGATATTTTGTTTATTTATTTTGACACGAATTAACATTATTTAATGTGTATTTTGTATATATATTTTTATACGTATTTACATTATTTCAAGTGTATTTTGTATATATATTTCTATAGAAGTCTGCGTTATTTTATGTGTATTCGTATATATATTGTGAAACAAATTTACATTGTTTTAAATGTATTTTGCATATCTATTTCAATTCAAATTTACCTTATTGTATGTGTATATATATTTTATATAAAATGTATTTGTTTTCATTTCATACAAATCTACATTATTTTATGTGTTTTTTGTACATGTATTTAAATACAAATTTAACTAGTTATATGTGTATTTTGTATATCTATTTTGTATGTATATTTTCATAGAAATATACTCTATTTTATGAGTATTCGTATATATATTTTGATACAAATTTACATTATTGATATGTATTTTGCATATCTATTTCAATACAAATTTACTTTATTGTACGTGCATTTTGTATATTTATTTTAATACAAACTTAACTATTTTATATGTATTTTTGTATATATATTTTTATGCAAATATGCGTTATTATATGGATATTTTGCATCTTTATTTTCTTACAAATTTACATTATTTTATTGATATTCTCTTTATTTATTTTGATATGATTTAACATTATTCTATGTGTATTTTGTATATTTTTTTATACATATTTACATTATTTAATGTTCATTTTTTACATATACATTATTTTATGTGTATTTGTTTATATATTTTCATACAAATTTACATTATTTTATGTGTTTTTTGTATATATATTTTTCTACGTATTTAAATTATTTTATGTGTATTTTGTATATACATTTTCATAAAAAAATTACGTTATTTTATTGTGTGTATAACTATATATTTTGATACAAATTTTATACAAATTCATGTTATTTAATGTGTATTTGTATATATATTTTCATACAAATTTATATTATTTTATGTGTATTTTTTCATATATTTCATTACAAATTTACCTTATTTTATGTTTATTTTGTATATTTATTTCATTCAATTTTAAATTATTTTATGTGTATACTTGTATTTGTATTTAGGTTATTTTATGTGTATTTTTTATATATATTTTCATCCAAAATTACATTATTTTATTGGTATTTCTTAATTTAATTCGATACGAATTTACATTATTTCATAGGTATTTTGTATACATATTTTTATACTCATTTACATTATCTAAAGTGTGTTTTGTATATATATTTTTATGCAAATTTATTTTATGTTCATTTTTGTACATATATTTTTATAGAAATTTGCGTTATTTTATGTATATAGTTTTATACAAATACACATTCTTTTATTGGTATATTGTTTATTTACCTTTATTCGAATTTACATTATTTTATGTGTATTTTGTATACATTTTTTTATACGTATTTACTTAATATTATGTGTATTTTGTATATGTATTTTTATAGAAATCTACGTTATTTTATGTGTATTCGTATATATTTTTTGAAACAAATTTACATTATTTTATATGTATTTTGCATATCTATTTCAATACAAATTTACCTTATTGTATGTGCATTTTGTATATTTATTTTAATACAAGTTCAAATATTTTATGTGTATTTTGGTATCAATAATTTTATAAAAAATGCGTTATTTTATAGGTATTTTGCATCTTAATTTTCATTTTATATGTACTTTGTATATATATTTTTATACGCTCTTACATTATTTAATATTTATTTTGAATATATATTTTTATACAAATTCATGGTATTGTATGTGTATTTGTATATATATTTTCATATAAATTTACATTATTGTATGTGTATTTTATACATATATTTTATTACAAATCTACCTTATTTTATGTTTATTTTGTATGTGTATTTTGTATATTTATATTTATCCAAATACACATTCTTTTATTGGTATTTTGTTTATCTATTTTAATTCGAATTTACATTATTTTATGTGTATTTTGAATACATTTTTTTATACGTATTTACTTAATTTTATGTGTATTTTGTATATTTTTTTTATAGAAATCTACGTTTTTTTATTTGTATTCGTATATATATTTTGAAACAAATTTACATTGTTTTATATGTATTTTTGCATATCTCTTTCAATACAAATTTATCTTATTGTATATGCATTTTGTATATTTATTTGAATACAAATTTAAAAATTTTATGTGTATTTTGGTATATATATTTTTATAAGAAATGCGCTATTATATGGGAATTTTGCATCTTTATTTTCATACAAATTTACATTATTTTATTAATATTCTGTGTATTTATTTTGATACGATTTTACATTATTCTATTTGTTTTTTGTATATACTTTTTTATACATATTTACATTATTTAATGTGTATCTTGCATATATATTTTATACAAATTTATTATCTATTATCTATTTTCATACAAATACACATTCTTTTAATGATATTTTGTTTATTTATTTTGACACGAATTTACATTATTTGATATGTATTTTGTATATATATTTTTATACGTATTTACATAATTTCATATGTATTTTGTATATATATTTAATAAATACTCAAAATACACATAAAATAACCTAAATTTGTATCAAACTATATACAAAAATACACAAATTTTTTTTAAATTTGTATGAAAATAAATATACAAAATACACATAAATTAGGTAAATTTGTATGGAAATACATATACTAAATACACATAAAATAATGTAAATTTGAATGAAAATACATAAACAAATACACTTAAAATAACGTAAATTTGTATAAAAAAATATATACAAAACACAAATAGAATAATGTAAAATCGTATCAAAATAAATACACAGAATATTAATAAAATAATGTAAATTTGTATGAAAATAAAGAGGCAAAATACCCATAACATAACGCATTTTTTTTATTTATAAAAATATATATACCAAAATACACATAAAAAAATTAGATTTGTATTAAAATAAATATATAAAAAACACATACAATAAGGTAAATATGTATTGAAATAGATACGCAAAATACATATAAAGCAAAACAAATTTGTTTCAAAATATGTATACGAATACACATAAAATAACGTAGATTTCTATAAATATATATATATATATATATATATATATATATATATATATATATATATATATATATATATATATATATATATATATATATATATATATATATATAAATATATATATATATATATATATAAAATGAAGTAAATACGTATAAAAAAATGTATACAAAATACACATAAAATAATGTAAATTCGTATCAAAATAAATAAACAAAATACCAATAAAAGAATATGTATTTGTATAAATATAAATATACAAAATACACATGAAATAACGTAAATTTATATAAAACTATATACATAAATACACAGAAGTAATTAAATTTGTATGAAAATATATACAAAATACACACAAAATAAGCTAAATTTGAATTGAAATATATATACAAAATACATGAAATAAAGTAAATTTGTATCAATATATTTATACAAATACACATATAATAACGTAAATTTGTATGAAAATATATAAACAAAATACTCATTAAACAATGTAAATACGTATAAAAAAATGTGTACAAAATACACATATAATCATGTAATTCGTATAAAAAAAATAAATAAAAATACCAATAAAATAATATAAATTTGTATGAGTAAACGTGTATGTTGCATATTTTTTCAATACAAATTTACCTTATTTTATACGCATTTTGTATATTAATTTTAATACAAATTTAATTATTCGATGTGTATTTTTGTATCTGTATTTTTATAAACATATGCTTTATTTTTTGGGTATTTTGCATCTTTATTTTCATACAAATATACATTATTTTATTGATATTCTGCTCATTCATTTTGATACGAATTGACATTATTCTGTGTATTTTGTATATATTTTTCATACAAATTTACGTTATTTTATGTGTATTTGTTTATATATTTTTACACAAATTTATAATATTTTATGGCTATTTTGTATCTACATTTCAAAAGAAATTTACCTAGTTTTATGTGTATTTTGTATATCTATTTTCATACAAACTCAAATTATTTCTTCTATGTATATTTTGTATATATATATATATATATATATATATATATATATATATATATATATATATATATATATATATATATATATATATATATATATATATATATATATATATATATATATATATATATATATATATATATATATATATATATATATATATATATATATATATATTATTTTATTGGTGTTTTGTTGATTTATATTGATACGAATTTACATTATTTTATATGTACTTTGTATATATATTTTTATACGCTTTTACATTATTTAATATTTATTTTGAATATATATTTTTATACAAATTCATGGTATTTTATGTGTATTTGTATATATATTTTCATATAAATTTACATTATTTTATGTGTATTTTGTACATATATTTTATTACAAATCTACCTTATTTTATGTTTATTTTGTATATGTATTTTGTATATTTATATTTATCCAAATACACATTCTTTTATTGGTATTTTGTTTATTTATTTTAAAACGAGTTTACATTATTTTATGTGTATTTTGTGTACATTTTTTTTATACGTATTTACTTAATTTTATGTGTATTTTGTATATATATTTTTATAGAATCTACGTTTTTTTATTTGTATTCGTATATATATTTTGAAACAAATTTACATTGTTTTATATGTATTTTTGCAGATCTCTTTCAATACAAATTTACCTTATTGTATGTGCATTTTGTATATTTATTTCAATACAAATTTAATTTTTTTATGTGTATTTTGGTATATATATTTTTATAAGAAATGCGCTTTTTTATTGGAATTTTGCATCTTTATTTTCATACAAATTTACATTATTTTATTAATATTCGGTGTATTTATTTTGATACGAATTTACATTATTCTATTTGTTTTTTGTATATACTTTTTTATACATATTTACATTATTTAATGAGTATCTTGCATATATATTTTATACAAATTTATTATCTATTATCTATTTTTATACAAATACACATTCTTTACATGATATTTTGTTTATTTATTTTGACACGAATTTATATTATTTGATATGTATTTTGTATATATATTTTTATACGTATTTACATAATTTCATATGTATTTTGTATATATATTTCTATAGAAATCTACTTTCTTTTATGTGTATTCGTATATATATTTTGAAACAAATTTACATTGTTTATTTTCATACAAATTTACATTATTTTATTGATATTCTGTGTATTTATTTTGATACGATTTTACATTATTCTATTTGTTTTTTGTATATATTTTTTTATACACATTTACATTATTTAATGTGTATCTTGCACATATATTTTATACGAATTTACGTTATTTTAAGCGTATTTGTTTTTATATTTTCATTCAAATTTACATTTATTTTAATTCGAAATTACATTATTTTATGTGTATTTTGTATACATTTTTTTATACGTATTTACTTAATTTTATGTGTAATTTGTATATATATTTTTATAGAAATCTACGTTTTTTTATTTGTATTCGTATATATATTTTGAAACAAATTTACATTGTTTTATATGTATTTTTGCATATCTCTTTCAATACAAATTTACCTTATTGTATGTGCATTTTGTATATTTATTTCAATGCAAATTTAAATATTTTATGTGTATTTTGGTATATATATTTTTATAAGAAATGCGCTATTTTATGGGAATTTTGCATCTTTATTTTCATACAAATTTACATTATTTTATTAATATTCGGTGTATTTATTTTGATACGATGTTACATTATTCTATTTGTTTTTTGTATATACTTTTTTATATATATTTACATTATTTAATGTGTATCTTGCATATATATTTTATACTAATTTATTATCTATTATCTATTTTCATAGAAATACACATTCTTTTCATGATATTTTGTTTATTTATTTTTAAACGAATTTACATTATTTGATATGTATTTTGTATATATATTTTTATACGTATTTACATAATTTCATATGTATTTTGTATATATATTTCTATAGAAATCTACTTTATTTTATGTGTATTCGTATATATATTTTGAAACAAATTTACATTGTTTAATATGTATTTTTGAATATCTCTTTCAATACAAATTTACCTTACTGTATATGCATTTTGTATATTTATTTCAATACAAATTTAAATATTTTATGTGTATTTTGGTAAATATATTTTTATAAAAAATGCGATAATTTTTAGGAATTTTGCATCTTTATTTTCATACAAATTTACATTATTTTATTGATATTCTGTGTACTTATTTTGATACGATTTTACATTATTCTATTTGTTTTTTGTATATATATTTTTTATACACAGTTACATTATTTAATGTGTATCTTGCATATATATTTTATACAAACTTACGTTATTTTAAGTGTATTTGTTTATATATTTTCATTCAAATTTACATTATTTGAAGTGTATTTTGTATATGTATTTCAATACAAATTTACCTAGTTTTATGTGTATTTTGTATATTTCTTTTCAAACAAATTTAAATTATTTTTGTGTATTTTTGTATATAGTTTTATACAAATTTAGGTTATTTTATGTACGCATTTACATTATTTAGTGTGTGTTTTGTATATATATTTTTTTGCAAATTTACTTTATTTTATGTGCATTTTTGTACATATATTTTTATAGAAATTTGCGTTATTTGTATATGTTTTCTCATACAAATTTACATTATTTTATTGCTATTTTGTTTATTTAGTTTGATACGAATTACATGATTATATGTGTATATTGTACATATTTTTTATACGTATTTACATTACTTAATGTGTATTTTGTTTATATATTTTTAAACAAATCTACGTTATTATATGTATTTGTATAAATATTTTGATACAGATTTACATTATTTTATGTATTTTGTATGTACATTTCAAATCAAATTTAGCTCATATAGCTGTATTTTGTATATATATTTTCATACAAATTTAATTACTTCTGTGTATTTTTGTATATAGTTTTATACAAATTTACGATATTTTATGTGTATTTTGTATATTTATATTTATACAAATACACATTCTTTTACTGGTATTTTGTTTATTTGTTTTGATACGATTTTTATGTATTTTTTGTATTCATTTTTTTATACGTATTTACTTCATTTTATGTGTATTTATTTTTACAGAAATCTACGTTATTTTATGTGTATTTTACAAATACACATTCTTTTATTGGAATATTGTTTATTTACATTTACACGAATTTACATTATTTTATGTGTATTTTGTATATATATTTTTTATACGTATTTTCTTAATATTATGTGTATTTTGTATATGTATTTTTATAGAAATCTACGTTATTTTATGTGTATTCGTATATATATTTTGAAACAAATTTACATTATTTTATATGTATTTTGCATATCTATTTCAATACAAATTTACCTTATTGTATGTGCATTTTGTATATTTATTTTAATACAAATTCAAATATTTTATGTGTATTTTGGTATCAATATTTTTATAAAAAATGCGTTATTTTATACGTATTTTGCATCTTAATTTTCATACAAATTTACATTATTTTATTAATATTCTGTGTATATATTTTGATACGATTTTACATTATTCTATTTGTGTTTTGTATATATTTTTTTATACATATTTACATTATTTAATGTGTATTTTGATTATATATTTCATACAAATTTACGTTATTATATGTGTATTTGTTTATATATTTTCTTTCAAATTTACATTATTTTATATGTATTTTGTATATGTATTTCAATACAAATTAACCTAATTTTATGTGTATTTTGTATATTTCTTTTCATAAAAATTTAGATTATTTTTGTGTATTTTTGTATATAGTTTTATACAAATTTAGGTTATTTTATGTACGCATTTACATTATTTAATGTGTGTTTTGTATATATATTCTTATCCAAAGTTACTTTATTTTACGTTCATTTTTGGACATATATTTTATGGAAATAAGAGTTATTTTATATGTATTTTAATATTTTTTATCATACAAATTTACATTATTTTATTGATATTTTGTTTATTTAGTTTGATACGAATTACATGATTATATGTGTATTTTGTACATATTTTTTATACGTATTTACATTACTTAATGTGTATTTTGTTTATATATTTTTAAACAAATTTACGTTATTATATGTATTTTTATAAATATTTTGATAGAAATTTACATTATTTTATGTATTTTCTATATACATTTCAATTAAAATTTAGCTTATTTTATCAGTATTTTGTATATCTATTTTCATATGAATTTAATAACTTCTGTGTATTTTTGTATATAGTTTTATACAAATTTACGTTATTTTATGTGTATTTTGTATATTTATATTTATACAAATACACATTCTTTTATTGGTATTTTGTTTATTTATTTTGATACGAATTTACATTATTTTATGTGTATTTTGTATACATTTTCTTATACGTATTTACTTCATTTTATGTGTATTTTGTATATATATTTTTATACAAATCTACGTTATTTTATGTGTATTCGTATATATATTTTGAAACAAATTTACATTGTTTTATATGTATTTTGCATATCTATTTCAATACAGATTTACCTTATTGTATGTGTATTTTGTATATTTATTTTAATATAAATACACATTCTTTTATTGATATTCTAATTATTTATTTTGACACGAATTTACATTATTTAATGTGTATTTTTTATATATATTTTTATACGTTTTTACAACATTTCATGTGTATTTTGTATATATATTTCTATAGAAATCTACGTTATTTTATGTGTATTCGTATATATATTTTGAAACAAATCTACATTATTTTATATGTATTTTGTATATATATTTCATTATAAATCTGCCTTATTTTAAGTTTATTTTTATATCTATTTTCATTCAAATTCAAATCATTTTATGTGTATATATTCATTTGTATTTACGTTATTTTATGTGTATTTTCTTTATATTTTCATTCAAAATTACATTATTTTATCGGTATTTTGTTCATTTATTTCGATACGAATTTAGATTATTTCATGTGTATTTTCTATACATATACATATAGAGTAAATTTCTATGAAAATATATATTCAAAATACATATAAAATTATGTAAATAAGTATAAAAACATATATATCAAATACACCTAAAAAAAATGAAAATTCGTATCAAAATAAATAAATAAAATTCCGATAAAAGAACGTAAATTCGAATTAAAATAAATAAACAAAATACCAATAAAAGATTGTGTATTTGGAAAAATATAAATTTACAAAATACACATACAAAATAAACATAAAATAAGGTAGATTTGTAATAAAATATATGTACAAAATACACATAAAATAATGTAAATTTATATGAAAATATATATACAAATACACATAAAATACCATGAATTTGTATAAAATTATATACTCAAAATAAATATTAAATAATGTAAATGCGTATAAAAATATATATACAAAGTACATATAAAATAATGTAAATTCGTATCAATATAAATCAACAAAATACCAATAAAATAATATATATTTGAATGAAAATAGATTTACAAAATACACATAACCTAACTAAAATTTGTATTGAAATATATACAAAAATACGTAAAAATAATTTGAGTTTGAATGAAAATAGATATTCAAAATACACATAAAACTAGGTAAATTTCTTATGAAATATATATATACAAAATACCCATAAAATATTGTAAATTTGTGTCAAAATATATAAACAAATACACATAAAATAACGTAAATTTGTATGAAAAATATATACAAAATACACATAGAATAATGTCAAATCGTATCAAAATGAATGAGCAGAATATCAATAAAATAACGTAAACTTGTATGAAAATAAAGATGCAAAATACCCATAAAATAAAGCATAGTTTTATAAAAATACATATAGAAAAATACACATAGAATAATTAAATTTGTATTAAAATTAATATACAAAATGCATATACAATAAATTTAAATTTGATTATATTAAATGAAATAAATATACAAAATAAACATAAAATAAGGTAAATTTGTAATAAAATATATGTAAGAATACACATAAAATAATATAAATATGTATGAAAATATATATACAAATACACATAAAATAAAATGAATTTATATAAAATTTGTTTCAAAATATATACGAATACACACAATAAAATAACGTTAATTTTTATGAAAATGTATATATAAAATACACATAAAATAGTTTAAATACGTAGAAAAATATATATACAAAATACACATAAAATAATGTAAATTCGTAAGAAAATTAAATACACAAAATTCCAATAAAAGAATGTATATTTGTAGGAAAATATATATACAAAAAACAAATAAAATAACTAAAATTTGTATAAAAATATATACAAAAATACACAAAAATAATTTAAATTTGTTTGAAAATAGATATGCAAAATACACATAAAGTTAGGCAAATTTGTATTGAAATACATATACAAAACTCACATAAAATAATGTAAATTTGTATGAAAATATATGAACAAAAACATATAAAATAACGTAAATTTGGATAAAATATATATACAAAATATACATTAAATATTTTAAATATGTATAAAAATATGTTATATTATATATATTTTTATTGATATTTGCGTTATTTATGTGTATTTTGCATATCTATTTCAATACAAATTTACCTTATTGTATGTGTTTTTTATATATTTATTTTAATTCAAATCTAATTTTTTGATGTGTATTTTGGTATATATATTTTTATAAATAAAAAAAATGCGTAATTTTATGTGTATTTTGTATATTTATTTTCATACAAATTTAAATTATTTTTGTGTATTTTTGTATATAGTTTTATACAAATTTATGTTATCTTATGTGTATTTTGTATATTTATTTTCATACAAATACACATTCTTTTATTGACATTTTGTTTATTTATTTTGACGTGAATTTACATTATTTAATGTGTATTTTGTATATATATTTTTATACATATTTACATCCTTTCATGTGTATTTTGTATATTTATAAAAAATGCGTTATTTTATGGGTATTTTGCATCTTTATTTTCATACAAATTTACATTATTTTATTTACATTCTGTGTATTTATTTTAATACGATTTTACATTATTCTAATTGTGTTTTGTATATATATTTTTTATACATATTTACATTTTTTAATGAGTATTTTTTATATATATTTTATACAAATTTATGTTAATTTAAGTGTATTTGTTTATATATTTTCATTCAAATTTACCTTATTTTATGTGTATTTTGTATATGTATTTCTTTACAAATTTACCTAATTTTATGTGTATTTTGTATATTTATTTTCATACAAATTTAACTTATGTTTGTGTATTTTTATATATAGTTTTATACAAATTTACGTTATTTTATGTGTATTTTGTATATGTATTTTCATACAAATACATATTCTTTTATTGATATTTTAATTATTTATTTTGACACGAATTTACATTATTTAATGTGTATTTTGTATATATATTTTTATACGTATTTACAACATTTCATGTGTATTTTGTATATATATTTCTATAGAAATCTACGTTATTTTATGTGTATTCGTATATATATTTTGAAACAAATCTACATTATTTTATGTGTATTTTGTATATATATTTCATAATAAATTTGCCTTATTTTAAGTTTATTTTTATATCTATTTTCATTCAAATTCAAATCATTTTATGTGTATATATTTATTTGTATTTACGTTATTTTATGTGTATTTTCTATATATATTTTCATTTAAAATTACATTATTTTATCGGTATTTTGTTCATTTATTTCGATACGAATTTAGATTATTTCATGTGTATTTTCTATACATATACATATAGAGTAAATTTTCTATGAAAATATATATTCAAAATACATATAAAATTATGTAAATAAGTATAAAAATATATATATCAAATGCACCTAAAAAAAATGAAAATTCGTATCAAAGTAAATAAATAAAATTCCGATAAAAGAACGTATATTTGTCGGAAAATAAATATACAAAATACACATAAATTTTTATTGAAATACATATACAAAATACACATAAAATAATGTAAATTTGTATGAAAATATATAAACAAATACACATAAGATAACGTAAATTTCCATAAAATATATGTACAAAATATACATTAAATAATCTAAATATGTCTAAAAATATATATACAAAATACACAGAATAACGTAAAATCGTATCAAAATAAATAAACAGACAATCAATAAAATAATGTAAATTTGTATGAAAATAAAGATGCAAAATACCCATATAATAACGCATATTTGTTTAAAAATATATATACAAAAATACACATAAAATAATTAAATTTGCATCAAAATAAATATACAAAAGGCACATACAATAAAGAAAATTTGTATTGAAATAGATATGCGAAATACACATAAATAATGTAAATTTGTATCAAAATATATATACGAATACACATAAAATAGAGTAAATTTCTATGAAAATATATATTCAAAATACATATAAAATTATGAAAATAAGTATAAAAATATATATATCAAATACACCTAAAATAAAAGAACGTATATTTGTAGGAAAATAAATATACAAAATCACATAAAATTACGAAAATTTGAATAAAAATATATACTAAAATACACATAATTAATTTCAGTTTGTATGAAAATAGATATACATAATACACATATAATTAGTTAAATTTGTATTTAAATACATGTACAAAATACACATAAAATAATGTAAATTTGTATGAAATGAAAACAAATTCACATAAAATAACGTTCATTTGTATGAAATATATATACAAAATATACATAGAATAATGTAAAATCGTATCAAAATAAATACACAGAATATCAATAAAATAAAGTAAATTTGTATGAAAATAAAGATGCAAAATACCCATAAAATAAAGCATTTTTTTATGAAAATACATATACAAAAATACACCTAGAATAATTAAATTTGTATTAAAATTAATATACAAAATGCACGTACAATAACGTAAATTTATATTGAAAAAATATGCAAAATGCACATAAAACAATGTATATTTGTTTCAAAATATATATACGAATACACATAAAATAACATATATTTCTATAGAAATATATATACAAAATACACATGAAATGACGTAAATACGTATAAAAATATATATACACAATACACATTAAATAATGTGAACTCGCGTCAAAATAAATAAACAAAATATCAATAAAAAATGTGTATTTGTATGAAAATAGATATAAAAATACACATAAAATATTTTAAATTTATATAAAACTCTTTTTATAAAAATATATATACCAAAATAATAAAAATTTAAAATTTGTATTACAATAAATATACAAAATGCACATACAATAAGGTAGATTTATATTGAAATAGATATGCTAAATACATATAAAACAATGTAAATTTGCTTCAAAATATATATACCAATACACATAAAATAACGTAGATTACTATAAAAATATATATTCAAAATACACATTAAATGAAGTAAATACGTATAAGAAAATGTATACAAAGTACACATAAAATAATTAAATTTCTATTAAAATAAATATACAAAATACACATACAATAAGGTAAATCTATATTGAAATAGATATGCAAAATAAAAATAAAATAATGTAAATTTGTATCAAATCATATACGAATACACACAATAAAATAACGTAAATTTTTATGAAAATGTATATAAAAAATACACATAAAATAATGTAAATACGTAGAAAAATATATATACAAAATACACATAAAATTATGTAAATTCTTATGAAAATAAATGAACAAAATTCCACTAAAAGACTGTATATATGTAGGAAAATATAAATACAAAATACAAATAAAATAACTAAAATTTGTATAAAAATATATAAAAAATACATAAAAATAATTTAAATTTGTTTGAAAATAGATATGCAAAATACACATAAAATTAGGCAAATCTGTATTGAAATACATATACAAATTACACATAAAATATTGTAAATTTGTATGAAAATATATAAACAAATACACATAAAATAGCGTAAATTTATATAAAATATATATACAAAATATACATTAAATAATGTAAATGTTTATAAAAATATATATACAAAATACACATAGAATAATGTAAAATGGTATCAAAATAAATAAACAGAATATCAATAAAATAATGTAAATTTGTATGAAAATAAAGATGCAAAATAACCAAATAATAACGCATATTTTTACAAATATACACATAAAATATATGTACAAAAATGCACATAAAATAAAGTAAATTTGCAAAAAAATATATATACAAAACACACACTAAATAATGTAAATGCGTGCATAAAATAACCTAAATTTGTATAAAACAATATACAAAAATACACATAAATAATTTAAATTTGTTTGAAAAGAAATATACAAAATACACATAAAATTAGGTAAATTTGTATTGAAATACATATACAAAATACACATCAAATAATGTAAATTTGAATGAAAATATATAAACAAATACACTTAAAATAACGTAAATTTGTATAAAATATATATGCAAGATACACATTAAATAATGTAAATGTGTATAAAAAATATATATACAAAAAACAAATAGAATAATGTAAAATCGTATCAAAATAAATACACAGAATATCAATAAAATAATGTAAATTTGTATGAAAATAAAGATACAAATTTTTTTATAAAAATATATATACCAAAATACACATAAAATATTTAAATTTGTATTGAAATAAATATACAAAATGCATATACAGTAAGGTAAATTTGTATTGAAAGAGATATTCAAAAATACATATAAAACAATGTAAATTTGTTTCAAAATATATATATGAATACACATAAAATAAAGTAGATTTCTATAGAAATATATATACAAAATACATATGAAATTATGTAAATACGTATAAAAATATATATACAAAATACATATCAAATAATGTAAATTCGTGTCAAAATAAATAAACAAAATATCATGAAAAGAATGTATATTTGTATGAAAATAGATAATAGATAATAAATTTGTATAAAATATATATGCAAGATAAACATTAAATAATGTAAATATGTATAAAAAAGTATATACAAAAAACAAATAGAATAATGTAACATCGTATCAAAATAAATACACCGAATATTAATAAAATAATGTAAATTTGTATGAAAATAAAGATGCAAAATTCCCATAAAATAGCGCATTTCTTATAAAAATATATATACCAAAATACACATAAAATATTTAAATTTGCATTGAAATAAATATACAAAATGCACATACAATAAAGTAAATTTGTGTTGAAACAGATATGCAAAAATACGTATAAAACAATGTAAATTTGTTTCAAAATATATATACGAAAACAAATAAAAAAACGTAGATTTCTATAAAAATATATATACAAAATACACATAAAATTAAGTAAATACGTATAAAAAATGTATACAAAATACACATAAAATAATGTAAATTCGAATTAAAATAAATAAACAAAATACCAATAAAAGAATGTGTATTTGGATAAATATAAATATACTAAATACACATACAAAATAAACATAAAATAAGGTAGATTTGTAATAAAATATATGTACAAAATACACATAAAATAATGTAAATTTATATGAAAATATATATACAAATACACATAAAATACCATGAATCTGTATAAAAATATATATTCAAAATAAATATTAAATAATGTAAAAGCGTATAAAAATATATATACAAAGTACATATAAAATGAAAATTAAGATGCAAAATACCTATAAAATAACGCATTTTTTATAAAATTATTGATACCAAAATACACATAAAATATTTGAACTTGTATTAAAATAAATATACATAATGCACATACAATAAGGTAAATTTGTATTGAAATAGATATGCAAAATACATATAAAATAATGTAAATTTGTTTCAAAATATATATACGAATACACATAAAATAACGTAGATTTCTATAAAAATACATATACAAAATACACATAAAATTAAGTAAATACGTATAAAAAAATGTATACAAAATACACATAAAATAATGTAAATTCGTATAAATGTAAATAAACAATATACCAATAAAAGAATGTGTATTTGTATAAATATAAATATACAAAATGCACATAAAATAACGTAAATTTATATAAAACTATATACATAAAATAACGCAAATTTCTATAAAAATATATGTACAAAAATGAACATTAAATAAATTTGCATAAAAATATATATACAAAACACACATTAGATAATGTAAATGAGTATAAAAATATGTATACAAAATACCTATGAAATAATCTAAATTCGTATCGAATTAAATTAAGAAATACCAATAAAATAATGTAATTTTGGATGAAAATATATACAAAATACACATAAAATAACCTAAATACAAATACAAATATACTCATAAAATAATTTAAAATTGAATGAAATAAATATACAAAATAAACATAAAATAAGGTAAATTTGTAATGAAATATATGAAAAAATACACATAAAATAATATAAATTTGTATGAAAATATATATACAAATACACATTAAATAACATGAATTTGTATAAAATTTGTATCAAAATATATACTTATACACACAATAAAATAACGTAAGTTTTTTAAGAAAATGTATATACAAAATACACATAAAATAATTTAAATACGTAGAAAAATATATATACAAAAAACACATAAAATAATGTAAATATGTATGAAAATATATAAACAAATACACATAAAATAATGTAAATTTGGATAAAATATATATCATAAAATAATGTAAATTCGTATCAAAATAAATAAACAAAATACCAATAAAAGAATGTGTATTTGTATGAATATAAATATACAAAATACACATAAAATAACGTAAATTTATATAAAACTATATACAAAAATACGATGAATTAATTAAATTTGTATGAAAATATATACAAAATACACACGAAATAAGCTAAATTTGAATTGAAATATATATACAAAATACATGAAATAAAGTAAATTTGTATCAAAATATTTATACAAATACACATATAATAACGTAAATTTGTATGAAAATATATAAACAAAATACACATTAAATAATGTAAATACGTATAAAAAAATATGTACAAAATACACATATAATCATGTAATTCGTATCAAAATAAATAAATAAAATACCAATAAAATAATATAAATTTGTATGAGTAAACGTGTATGTTGCATATTTTTTCAATACAAATTTACCTTATTATATACGCATTTTGTATATTAATTAAAATACAAATTTAAATATTCGATGTGTATTTTTGTATCTGTATTTTTATAAACATATTCTTTATTTTTTGGGTATTTTGTCTCTTTATTTTCATACAAATTTACATTATTATATTGATATTCTGCTCATTCATTTTGATAGGAATTGACATTATTCTATGTGTATTTTGTATATATTTTTCATACAAATTTACGTTATTTTATGTGTATTTGTTTATATATTTTGACACAAATTTACAATTTTTTTATGGGTATTTTGTATAAACATTTCAAAAGAAATTTACCTAGTTTTATGTGTATTTTGTATATCTATTTTCATACAAACTCAAATTATTTCTATGTGTTTTTGTATATATTTTAATACAAATTTTAGTTATGTTATGTGTATTTTGTAAATATATTTTCATTCAAATATATATTATTTTATTGGTGTTTTGTTGATTTATATTGATACGAATTTACATTATTTTATATGTACTTTGTATATATATTTTTATACGCTTTTCCATTATTTAATATTTTTTTTTAATAAATATTTTTATACAAATTCATGGTATTTTATGTGTATTTGTATATATATTTTCATATAAATTTACATTATTTAATGTGTATTTTGTACATATATTTTATTACAAATCTACCTTATTTTATGTTTATTTTTTATGTGTATTTAGTATATTTATATTTATCCAAATACACATTCATTTATTGGTATTTTGTTTATTTATTTTGATACGAATTTTCATTTTTTTTAGGTGTATATGATATATATATATATATACCTATTTACATAATTTTATATGTATTTTGCATATATATTTTCATAGAAATTTACTCTATATGTATATGTATAGAAAATACACATGAAATAATCTAAATTCGTATCGAAATAAATGAACAAAATACCGATAAAATAATGTAATTTTGAATGAAAATATATATAGAAAATACACATAAAATAACGTAAATACAAATAAATATATACACATAAAATGATTTGAATTTGAATGAAAATAGATATAAAAATAAACTTAAAATAAGGCAAATTTATAATGAAATATATATACATAATACACATAAAATAATGTAGATTTGTTTCAAAATATATATACGAATACACATAAAATAACGTAGATTTCTATAGAAATATATATACAAAATACACATGAAATGTTGTAAATACGTATAAAATATATATACAAAATACACATTAAATAATGTAAATTCGTGTCAAAATAAATAATTAAAATATCAATAAAAGAATGTGTATTTGTGTGAAAATACATATACAAAATACACATAAAATAACGTAAATTTGTATAAAACTATATATAAAAATACTCAAAAATAAGTTAAATTTGTATGAAAATAAATATACAAAATACACATAAAATTAGGTAAATTTGTAAAGAAATACATATACAAAATACACATAAAATAATGTAAATTTGAATGAAAATATATAAACAAATTCACTTAAATTAACATAAATTTGTATAAAATATATATAAAAAATACTCATTAAATAATGTAAATATGTATAAAAAATATATATACAAAACACAAATAGAATAATGTAAAATCGTATTAAAATAAATACACAGAATGTAAATAAAATAATGTAAATTTGTATGAAAATAAAGATGCAAAATACCCATAAAATAACTCATTTTTTATAAATATACAAAATACACATGAAAGGATGTAAATACGTATAAAAATATATATACAAAATACACATTAAATAATGTAAATTCGCGTCAAAATAAATAAACAAAATGTCAATAAAAGAATGTGTATTTGTATGAAAATAAATATACAAAATACACATAAGACAACATAAATTTGTATAAAACTATATACAAAAATACACAAAAATAATTAAAATTTGGATGAAAATAAATATACAAAATCCACATAAAATTAGGTAACTTTGTATTGAAATACATATACAAAATACACATAAAATACTGTAAATTTGAATGAAAATACATTAACAAATACACTTAAAATAACGTAAATTTGTATAAAAAAATATATACAAAACACAAAAAGAATAATGTAAAATCGTATCAAAATAAATACACAGAATATTAATAAAATAATGTAAATTTGTATGAAAATAAAGAAGCAAAATACCCATAAAATAACACATTTTTTTTTAAATATATATACAAAAATACACATAAAAAAAATTATTTGTATTAAAATAAATATACAAAATACACATACAATAAGGTAAATCTGTATTGAAATAGATATGCAAAATACATATAAAACAATGTAAATTTGTTTCAAAATATATATACGAATACACATAAAATAACGTAGATTTGTATAAAAATATATACAAAATACACGTAAAATGAAGTAAATACGTATAAAAAAAATGTATACAAAATACACATAAAATAATGTAAATTCGTATCAAAATAAATAAACAAAATACCAATAAAAGAATGTGTATTTGTATAAATATAAATATACAAAAATAACGTAAATTTGTATAAAACTATATACAAAAATACACAGAAGTAATTAAATTCGTATGAAAATAGATATACAAAATACAGATAAAATAAGCTAAATTTGAATTGAAATGTATATACAAAATACATAAAATAATGTAAATTTGTATCAAAATATTTATAAAAATACATATAATAACGTAAATTTGTTTAAAAATATATAAACAAAATACACATTAAGTAATGTAAATACGTATAAAAAATATGTACAAAATACACATATAATCATGTAATTCGTATCAAACTAAATAAACAAAATAGCAATAAAATAATGTAAATTTGTATGAGAAAACATATACAAATACATATAAAATAACGCTAATTTCTATAAAAATATATGTCCAAAAATGAACGTAAAATAAATTAACTTTGGATAAAAATATATATACAAAACACACATTAAATAATGTAAATGCGTACATGAAATAACCTAAATTTGTATAAAACTATATACAAAAATACACATAAATAATTTAAATTTGTATGAAAAGAAATATACAAAATACACATAAAATTAGGTTAATTTGTATTGAAATACATATACAAAATACACATAAAATAATGTAAATTTGAAAGAAAATATATAAACAAATACACATATAATAACGTAAATTTGTATGAAATATATATACAAAATACACATTAAATAATGTAAATATGTATAAAAAAATATATACAAAACACATATAGAATAATGTAAAATCGTATCAAAATATATACACAGAATATTAATAAAATAATGTAAATTTGTATGAAAATTAAGATGCAAAATGCCTATAAAATAACGCATTTTTTATAAGATTATTGATACCAATATACACATAAAATATTTGAATTTGTATCAAAATAAATATACAAAATGCACATACAATAAGGTAAATTTGTATTGAAATAGATATGCAAAATACATATAAAATAATGTAAATTTGTTTCAAAATATATATGCGAATACACATAAAATAACGTAGATTTCTATAAAAATACATATACAAAATACACATAAAATTAAGTAAATACGTACCTATAAAAAAATGTATACAAAATACACATAAAATAATGTAAATTCGAATAAAGGTAAATAAACAATATACCAATAAAAGAATGTGTATTTGTATAAATATAAATATACAAAATGCACATAAAATAACGTAAATTTATATAAAACTATATACATAAAATAACGCAAATTTCTATAAAAATATATGTACAAAAATGAACATTAGATCAATTTGCATAAAAATATATATACAAAACACACATTAGATAATGTAAATGAGTATAAAAATATGTATACAAAATACCTATGAAATAATCTAAATTCGTATCGAATTAAATTAAGAAATACCAATAAAATAATGTAATTTTGGATGAAAATATATATACAAAATACACATAAAATAACCTAAATACAAATACAAATATACACATAAAATAATTTAAAATTGAATGAAATAAATATGCAAAATAAACATAAAATAAGGTAAATTTGTAATGAAATATATGAAAAAATACACATAAAATAATATAAATTTGTATGAAAATATATATACAAATACACATTAAATAACATGAATTTGTATAAAATTTGTATCAAAATATATACTTATACACACAATAAAATAACGTAATTTTTTTATGAAAATGTATATACAAAATACACAAAATAATTTAAATACGTAGAAAAATATATATACAAAAAACACATAAAATAGTGTAAATATGTATGAAAATATATAAACAAATACACATAAAATAATGTAAATATGGATAAAAAATATATACAAAATTAACATTAAATAATGTAAATATATATATAAAAAAATATATACAAAAAACACATAGAATAATGTTAAATCGTATCAAAATAAATAAAGAGAATATCAATAAAATAATGTAAATTTGTATGAAAATAAAGATGCAAAATATCCATATAATAACGCATATTTGCATAAAAATATATATACAAAAATACATATAAAATAATTAAATTTGTATTAAAATAAATATACAAAATGCACGTACAATAAAGTAAATTTGTATTGAAATAGATATGCAAAATACACATTAATAATGTAAATGTGTATCAAAATATATATACGAATACTCATAAAATAGAGTTAATTTCTATGAAAATATACATACAAAATAGATATTACAAAAAACACATATAACTAGTCAAACTTGTATTTAAATACATGTACAAAAAACACATAAAATAATATAGATTTGTATGAAATGAAAACAAATACATTTTATATAAAATATATATACAAAATACACATAGAATAATGTAAAATCATATCAAAATAAATACACAGAATATCAATAAAATAATGTAAATTTGTATGAAAATAAAGATGCAAAATACCCATAAAATAAAGCATATTTTTATAAAAATACATATACAAAAATACACATAGATTAATCAAATTTGTATTAAAATTAATATACAAAATGCACATACAATAAGGTAAATTTGTATTAAAAAAATATGCAAAATACACATAAAACAATGTAAATTTGCTTCAAAATATATATACGAATACACATAAAATAACGCAGACTTCTATAGAAATATATATACAAAATACACTTGAAATAATGTAAATACGTATAAAAATATATATACAAAATACACATTAAATAATGTTAATTCGTGTCAAAATAAATAAACAAAATATCATGAAAAGAATGTGTATTTGTATGAAAATAGATATACAAAATACACATAAAATAACCTAAATTTGTATAAAACTATATACTAAAATACACAAAAATAATTTAAACTTGTATGAAAATAAATATACAAAAAACATATAAAATTAGGTAAATTTGTATTGAAATACATATACAAAATACACATAAAATAATGTAAATTTTTATGAAAATATATAAACATATAGACTTAAAATAACGTAAATTTGTAGCAAATATATATACAAATAACTCATTAAATAATGTAAATATGTATAAAAAAATATATACAAAACACAAATAAAATAATGTAAAATCGTATCAAAATAAATACAGAAAATATTAATAAAATAATGTAAATTTGTATGAAAATTAAGATGCAAAATACCCATAAAATAATGCATTTTATAAAAATATATATACGAAAAAACATAAAATATTTGATTTTGTATTTAAATAAATAGATATACAAAATACACATAAAATAAGCTAAATTTGAATTGAAATATATATACAAAATACATAAAATAATGTAAATTTGTATCAAAATACTTATCCAAATATACATATAATAATGTAAATTTGTATAAAAATATATAAACAAAATACACATTAAATAATGTAAATACGTATAAAAAATGTACAAAATACACAAATAATCATGTAATTCGTATCAAAATAAATAGACAAAATACCAATAAAATAATGTATATTTCTATGAAAACATATACAAAATACACATAAATAACGCAAATATCAATAAAATATATATAATATAATATATTTTTATACATATTTAAAAATATGTATATTTTGTATATATTTTATCAAATTTACGTTATTTATATGTATTTATTCATATTTTCATACAAATTTACATTATTTTAAGTGAGTTTTGTATATGTATTTCAATACAAATTTGCCTAACTTTATATGTATTTTGCATATCTATTTTCAAACAAATTTAAATTATTTTTGTGTATATTTGTATATATTTTTATACAAATTTTAGTTATTTTATTTGTTTTTATATATATTTTCCTAAATATACATTCTTTTATTGGAATTTTGTGTATTTAATTTTACGAATTTACATTATTTTATGTGTATTTTGTATATATATTTTTCTATGTATTTAAACTATTTTATGTGTATTTTATATATACATTTTCATAAAAATTTACGTTATTTTATTGTGTGTATTCGTATATATTTTGAAACATTTTATACAAATTCATGTTATTTTATGTGTATTTGTATATATATTTTCATACAAATTTATATTATTTATGTGTATTCTTACATATATTTTATTACAAATTTACCTTTTATGTTTATTTTATATTTATTTCATTCAATTTTAAATTATTTAATGTGTATATTTGTATTTGTATTTAGGTTATTTTATGTGTGTTTTCTATATATATTTTCATCCAAAATTACATTATTTTATTGTTATTTTTTTTAATTTAACTCGATACGAATTTAGATTATTTCATAGGTATTTTGTATACATATTTTTATACTCATTTACATTATCTAATGTATGTTTTGTATATATTTTTTTATGCAAACTAATTTTATGTGCATTTTGTACATATTTTTATAGAAACTTAAAACGTTATTTTATGTGTAATTTGTATATGTTTTCTCATACAAATTTACATTATTTAATTAGTTTTTTGTTTATTTATTTTGATACGAATGACTTGATTATTGGTGTATTTTGTAAATATTTTTTTATACGTATTTACATTACTTAATCTGTATTTTGTTTATATATTTTTTTTACAAATTTACGTTATTATATGTGTATTTGTTAAAAATATTTTGAAACGAATTTACTTTATTTTATGTATTTTGTATATATATTTCAATTCAAATTTAGCTTATTTTGTGTGTATTTTGTATATCTATTTTCATATAAATTTAATTACTTCTGTGTATTTTTGTATATAGTTTTATACAAATTTACGTTATTTTATGTGCATTTTGTATATTTATATTTATACAAATACACATTCTCTTATTGGTATTTTGTTTATTTATATTTATGCGAATTTACAATATTTTATGTGTATTTTGTATACATTTTTGATTCGTATTTGCTTAATTTTATTTGTATTTTGTATATATATATTTATAGAAATCTACGTTATTTTATGTGTATTCGTATATATATTTTGAAACAAATTTACATTGTTTTATATGTTTTTTGCATATGTATTTCAATACAAATTTACCTTATTGTATGTGCATTTTGTATATTTATTTTAATACAAATTCAAATATTTTATGTGTATTTTGGTATATATAATTTAAAAAAAATGCGTTATTTTATAGGTATTTTGCATCTTAGTTTTCATACAAATGTACATTATTTTATTAATATTCTGTGTATATATTTTGATACGATTTTATATTATACTATTTGTGTTTTGTATATATTTTTTTATACATATTTTCATTATTTAATGTGTATTTTTTATATATATTTTTAATACAAATTAACGTCATTTTAAGTGTATTTGTTTATATAATTTCATTCAAATTTACATTATTTTAAGTGTATTTTGTATATGTATTTCAATACAAATTTACCTAATTTTATGTGTATTTTGTATATTTATTTTCATACAAATTTATTTTTGTGTTTTTTTGTATATACATATCGAGTAAATTTCTATGAAAATATATATTGAAAATACATATAAAATTATGTAAATAAGTATAAAAATATATATATCAAATACACCTAAAAAAATGAAAATTCGTATCAAAATAAATAAACAAAATTCCGATAAAAGAACGTATATATGTAGGAAAAATATATACAAAAAAACAAAAAAATAAATTTCAATTTGTATGAAAATAGATATACAAAATACACATATAATTAGTTAAATTTGTATTTAAATACATGTACAAAATACACATAAAATAATGTAAATTTGTATGAAATGAAAACAAATTCACATAAAATAACGTACATTTGTATGAAATAGATATACAAAATATACATAGAATAATGTAAAATCGTATCAAAATAAATACACAGAATATCAATAAAATAATGTAATTTTGTATGAAAATAAAGATGCAAAATACCCATAAAATAAAGCATATTTTTTTAAAAATACATATACAAGAATACATATAGAATAATTGAATTTGTATTAAAATTAATATACAAAATGCATGTACCATAAGGGAAATTTGTATTGAAAAAATATACAAAATGCACATAAAACAATGTATATTTGTTTCAAAATATATATACGAATACACATAAAATAACGTATATTTCTATAGAAATATATATAAAAAATACACAAGAAATGACGTAAATACGTATAAAAATATTTATACACAATACACATTAAATAATGTAAATTCGCATCAAAATAAATAAACAAAATATCAATAAAAGAATATGTATTTGTATGAAAATAGATATACAAAATACACATAAAATATTGTAAATTTGTTTAAAACTCTATTAAAAAAATACACAAAATTATTTAAATTTGTATAAAAATATATATACAAAATACACATAAAACTAGTTAAATTTCTATTGAAATACATATACAAAATACACATAAAATAATGTAAATTTGAATGAAAATATATAAACAAATACATTTAAAATAACGTAAATTTGTATGAAATATATATAGAAAATACTCATTAAATAATGTAAATATGTATAAAAAATATATACATACAAAATACACATTAAATAATGTAAATTCGTGTCAAAATAAATAATTAAAATATCAATAAAAGAATGAGTATTTGTATGAAAATACATATACAAAATACACATAAAATAACGTAAATTTGTATAAAACTATATATAAAAATACACAAAAATAAATTTGTATGAAAATAAATATACAAAATACACATAAAACTAGGTAAATTTGTAAAGAAATACATAAACAAAATACACATAAAATAATGTAAATTTGAATGAAAATATATAAACAAATACACTTAAATTAACATAAATTTGTATAAAATATATATAAAAAATACTCATTAAATAATGTAAATATGTATAAAAAATATATATACAAAACACAAATAGAATAATGTAAAATCGTATTAAAATAAATACACAGAATGTAAATAAAATAATGTAAATTTGTATGAAAATAAAGATGAAAAATACCCATAAAATAACGCATTTTTTATAAATATACAAAATACACATGAAAGGATGTAAATACGTATAAAAATATATATACAAAATACACATTAAATAATGTAAATTCGCGTCAAAATAAATAAACAAAATGTCAATAAAAGAATGTGTATTTGTATGAAAATAAATATACAAAATACACATAAGATAACATAAATTTGTATAAAACTATATACAAAAATACACAAAAATAATTTAAATTTGTATGAAAATAAATATACAAAATACACATAAAATTAGGTAAATTTGTATTGAAATACATATACAAAATACACATAAGATACTGTAAATTTGAATGAAAATACATTAACAAATACACTTAAAATAACGTAAATTTGTATAAAAAAAATATATACAAAACACAAATAGAATAATGTAAAATCGTATCAAAATAAATACACAGAATATTAATAAAATAATGAAAATTTGTATGAAAATAAAGAAGCAAAATACCCATAAAATAACACTTTTTTTTTTAAATATATATACAAAAATACACATAAAAAATTTATTTGTATTAAAATAAATATACAAAATACACATACAATAAGGTAAATCTGTATTGAAATAGATATGCAAAATACATATAAAACAATGTAAATTTGTTTCAAAATATATATATGAATACACATAAAATAACGTAGATTTGTATAAAAATATATATACAAAATACACGTAAAATGAAGTAAATACGTATAAAAAAATGTATACAAAATACACATAAAATAATGTAAATTCGTATCAAAATAAATAAACAAAATACCAATAAAAGAATGTGTATTTGTATAAATATAAATATACAAAATACACATAAAATAACGTAAATTTGTATAAAACTATATACAAAAATACACAGAAGTAATTAAATTCGTATGAAAATAGATATACAAAATACAGTTAAAATAAGCTAAATTTGAATTGAAATGTATATACAAAATACATAAAATAATGTAAATTTGTATCAAAATATTTATAAAAATACATATAATAACGTAAATTTGTTTAAAAATATATAAACAAAATACACATTAAGTAATGTAAATACGTATAAAAAATATGTACAAAATACTCATATAATCATGTAATTCGTATCAAACTAAATTAAGAAAATAGCAATAAAATAATGTAAATTTGTATGAGGAAACATATACAAATACATATAAAATAACGCTAATTTCTATAAAAATATATGTCCAAAAATGAACGTAAAATAAATTAACTTTGGATAAAAATATATATACAAAACACACATTAAATAATGTAAATGCGTACATAAAATAAGCTAAATTTGTATAAAACTATATACAAAAATACACAAAAATAATTTAAATTTGTATGAAAAGAAATATATTAAATAAACATAAAATTAGGTTAATTTCTATTGAAATACATATACAAAATACACATAAAATAATGTAAATTTGAAAGAAAATATATAAACAAATACACATATAATAATGTAAATTTGTATGAAATATATATACAAAATACACATTAAATAATGTAAATATGTATAAAAAAATATATACAAAACACAAATAGAATAATGTAAAATCGTATCAAAATATATACACAGAATATTAATAAAATAATGTAAATTTGTATGAAAATTGAGATGCAAAATACCTATAAAATAACGCATTTTTTATAAGATTATTGATACCAAAATACACATAAAATATTTGAATTTGTATCAAAATAAATATACAAAATGCACATACAATAAGGTAAGTTTGTATTGAAATAGATATGCAAAGTACATATAAAATAATGTAAATTTGTTTCAAAATATATATGCGAATACACATAAAATAACGTAGATTTCTATAAAAATACATATACAAAATACACATAAAATTAAGTAAATACGTATAAAAAAATGTATACAAAATACACATAAAATAATGTAAATTCGAATAAAGGTAAATAAACAATATACCAATAAAAGAATGTGTATTTGTAGAAATATAAATATACAAAATGCACATAAAATAACGTAAATTTATATAAAACTATATACATAAAATAACGCAAATTTCTATAAAAATATATGTACAAAAATGAACATAAAATAAATTTGCATAAAAATATATATACAAAACACACTTTAGATAATGTAAATGAGTATAAAAATATGTATACAAAATACCTATGAAATAATCTCAATTCGTATCGAATTAAATTAAGAAATACCAATAAAATAATGTAATTTTGGATGAAAATATATATACAAAATACACATAAAATAACCTAAATACAAATACAAATATACACATAAAATAATTTAAAATTGAATGAAATAAATATGCAAAATAAACATAAAATAAGGTAAATTTGTAATGAAATATATGAAAAAATACACATAAAATAATATAAATTTGTATGAAAATATATATACAAATACACATTAAATAACATGAATTTGTATAAAATTTGTATCAAAATATATACTTATACACACAATAAAATAACGTAATTTTTTATGAAAATGTATATACAAAATACACATAAAATAATTTAAATACGTAGAAAAATATATATACAAAAAACACATAAAATAGTGTAAATATGTATGAAAATATATAAACAAATACACATAAAATAATGTAAATTTGGATAAAAAATATATACAAAATTAACATTAAATAATGTAAATATATATATAAAAAAATATATACAAAAAACACATAGAATAATGTTAAATCGTATCAAAATAAATAAAGAGAATATCAATAAAATAATGTAAATTTGTATGAAAATAAAGATGCAAAATGTCCATATGATAACGCATATTTGCATAAAAATATATATACAAAAATACATATAAAATAATTAAATTTGTATTAAAATAAATATACAAAATGCACGTACAATAAAGTATATTTGTATTGAAATAGATATGCAAAATACACATTAATAATGTAAATTTGTATCAAAATATATATACGAATACTCATAAAATAGAGTAAATTTCTATGAAAATATACATACAAAATAGATATACAAAAAACACATATAACTAGTTAAATTTGTATTTAAATACATGTACAAAAAACACATAAAATAATGTAGATTTGTATGAAATGAAAAGAAATACATTTTATATAAAATATATATACAAAATACACATAGAATAATGTAAAATCATATCAAAATAAATACACAGAATATCAATAAAATAATGTAAATTTGTATGAAAATAAAGATGCAAAATACCCATAAAATAAAGCATATTTTTTATAAAAATACATATACAAAAATACACATAGATTAATCAAATTTGTATTAAAATTAATATACGAAAAGCACATACAATAAAGTAAATTTGTATTAAAAAAATATGCAAAATACACATAAAACAATGTAAATTTGTTTCAAAATATATATACGAATACACATAAAATAACGCAGACTTCTATAGAAATATATATACAAAATACACTTGAAATAATGTAAATACGTATAAAAATATATATACAAAATACACATTAAATAATATTAATTCGTGTCAAAATAAATAAACAAAATATCATGAAAAGAATGTGTATTTGTATGAAAATAGATATACAAAATACACATAAAATAACCTAAATTTGTAATAAACTATATACAAAAATACACAAAAATAATTTAAACTTGTATAAAAATAAATACACAAAAAACATATAAAATTAGGTAAATTTGTATTGAAATACATATACAAAATACACATCAAATAATGTAAATTTTTATGAAAATATATAAACATATAGACTTAAAATAACGTAAATTTGTATCAAATATATATACAAAAAACACATTAAATAATGTAAATATGTATAAAAAAAATATATACAAAACACAAATAAAATAATGTAAAATCGTATCAAAATAAATACAGAAAATATTAATAAAATAATGTAAATTTGTATGAAAATTAAGATGCAAAATACCCATAAAATAATGCATTTTTTATAAAAATATATATACGAAAAAACATAAAATATTTGATTTTGTATTTAAATAAATAGATATATAAAATACACATAAAATAAGCTAAATTTGAATTGAAATATATATACAAAATACATAAAATAATGTAAATTTGTATCAAAATACTTATACAAATACACATAATAACGTAAATTTGTATAAAAATATATAAACAAAATACACATTAAATAATGTAAATACGTATAAAAAAATGTACAAAATACACAAATAATCATGTAATTCGTATCAAAATAAATAGACAAAATACCAATAAAATAATGTAAATTTCTATGAGAAAACATATACAAAATACACATAAATAACGCAAATATCAATAAAAATATATATAATATAATATATTTTTATACATATTTAAAATATTTAATGTATATTTTGTATATATATTTTTTCCAAATTTACGTTATTTTATATGTATTATTTATATATTTTCATACAAATTTACATTATTTTATGTGAGTTTTGTATATGTATTCAATACAAATTTGCCTAACTTTATGTGTATTTTGCATATATTTTCAAACAAATTTAAATTATTTTGTGTATTTTGTATATATTTTATACAAATTTTAGTTATTTTATTTGTTTTTTTATATATATTTTCTACAAATATACATTCTTTTATTGGAATTTTGTGTATTTAATTTTTACAATTTACATTATTTTATGTATATTTGTATATATTTTTCTACGTATTTAAATTATTTTATGTGTATTTTATATATACATTTTCATAAAAACTTACGTTATTTTATTGTGTGTATTCGTATATATTTTGTAACAAATTTTATACAAATTCATGTTATTTGATGTGTATTTGTATATATATTTTCATACAAATTTATATTATTTTATGTGTATTCTTACATATATTTTATTACAAATTTACCTTATTTTATGTTTATTTTGTATATTTATTTCATTTAATATAATCAAATTTAAATTTATTGTATATGCATTTTGTATATTAATTTTAATACAAATTTAATTATTCTATGTGTATTTTTCTATATGTATTTTTATAAAAATATGCTTTATTTTATGGGTATTTTGCATCTTTATTTTCATACAAATTTACGTTATTTTATTGATACTCTGCTCATTCATTTTGATACGATTTGACATTATTCTATGTGTATTTTGTATATATTTTTCATACAAATTTACGTTATTTTATGTGTATTTGTTTATATATTTTGACACAAATTTACAATATTTTATAAATATTTTGTATATATATTTCATAATAAATTTACCTAGTTTTATATGTTTTTTGAATATCTATTTTCATTCAAACTCAAATTATTTTTATGTATTTTTGAATATATTTCAATACAAATTTTAGTTAGGTTATGTGTATTTTGTAAATCTATTTTCATTCAAATATATATTATTTTATTGGTATTTTGTTGATTTATATTGATACGAATTTACATTATTTTATATGTACTTTGTATATATATTTTTATACGCATTTACATTATTTAATATTTATTTTGAGTATATAATTTTATACAAATTCATGGTATTTTATGTGTATTTGTATATATATTTTCATATAAATTTACATTATTTTATGTGTATTTTGTACATATATTTCATTACAAATTTACCTTATTTTATGTTTATTTTGTATGTGTATTTTGTACATTTATATTTATACAAATACACATTCTTTTATTGGTATTTTGTTTATTTATTTTGTTTCGATTTACATTATTTTATGTGTATTTTGTTTACATTTTTTTATACGTATTTACTTAATTTTATGTGTATTTTGTATATATATTTTTAGAGAAATCTACGTTATTTTATGTGTATTCCTACATATATTTTGAAACAAATTTACATTGTTTTATATGTACAATAAGGTAAATTTGTATTGAAATAGATATGCAAAATACATATAAAGCAATGTAAATTTGTTTCAAAATATGTATACGAATACACATAAAATAACGTAGATTTCTATAAAAATATATATACAAAATACACATAAAATTAAGTAAATACGTATAAAAAAATGTATACAAAATACACATAAAATAATGTAAATTCGTATCAAAATAAATAAACAAAATACCAATAAAAGAATGTGTATTTGTATAAATATAAATATACAAAATACACATAAAATAACGTAAATTTATATAAAACTATATACAAAAATACACAAGTAATTAAATTTGTATGAAAATATATACAAAACACACAAAATAAGCTAAATTTGAATTGAAATATATATACAAAATACATGAAATAAAGTAAATTGGTATCAAAATATTTATTCAAATACACATATAATAACGTAAATTTGTATGAAAATATATAAACAAAATACACATTAAATAATGTAAATACGTATAAAAAAATGTGTACAAAATACACATATAATCATGTAATTCGTATCAAAATAAATAAACAAAATACCAATAAAATAATATAAATTTGTATGAGTAAACGTGTATAAATATAAATGTACAAAATACACATACAAAATAAACATAAAATAAGGTAATTTTGTAATGAAATATATGTACAAAATACACATAAAATAATGTAAATTTATATGAAAATATATATACAAATACACATAAAATACCATGAATTTGTATAAAATTATATATTCAAAATAAATATTAAATAGTGTAAATGTGTATAAAATATATATAAAAAGTACATATAAAATAATGTAAATTCGTATCAATATAAATCAACAAAATACCAATAAAATAATATATATTTGAATGAAAATAGATTTACAAAATACACATAACATAACTAAAATTTGTATTGAAATATATACAAAAATACATAAAAATAATTTGAGTTTGTATGAAAATGGATATTCAAAATACACATAAAACTAGGTAAATTTCTTTTGAAATATATATACAAAATACCCATAAAATATTGTAAATTTGTGTCAAAATATATAAACAAATACACATAAAATAACGTAAATTTGTATGAAAATATTTACAAAATACACATAGAATAATGTCAAATCGTATCAAAATGAATGAGCAGAATATCAATAAAATAACGTAAATTTGTATGAAAATAAAGATGCAAAATACCCATAAAATAAAGCATATTTTTATAAAAATACATATACAAAAATACACATAGAATAATTAAATTTGTATTAAAATTAATATACAAAATGCATATACAATAAGGTAAATTTGTATTGAAAAAATATGCAAAATACACATAGAAGTGTAAATTTGTTTAAAAATCTATATACGAATACACATAATATAACGTAGATTTCTATAGAAATATATATACCAAATACACATGAAATGATGTAAATACGTGTAAAAATATATATACAAAATACACATTAAATAATTCAAATTCTCGTCAAAATAAATAAACAAAATATCAATAAAAGAATGTGTATTTGTATGAAAATAGATATACAAAATACTCATAAAATAACCTAAGTTTGTATAAAACTATATACAAAAATACACAAAAATAATTTAAATTTGTATGAAAATAAATATACAAAATACACATAAAATTAGGTAAATTTGTATTGAAATACATATACAAAATACACATAAAATAATGGAAGTTTGAATGAAAATATATAAACATATACACTTAAAATAACGTAAATTTGTATCAAATATATATACAAAATACTAATTAAATAATGTAAGTATGTATAAAAAAATATATACAAAACACAAATAGAATAATGTAAAATCGTATCAAAATAAATACACAGAATATTAATAAAATAATGTAAATTTGTTTGAAAATAAAGATGCAAAATAGCCATAAAATAACGCATTTTTTATAAAAATATATATACCAAAATACACATAAAATATTAAAATTTGTATTAAAATAAATATAAAAATGCACATACTGTAAAGTAAATTTGTATTGAAATAGATATGCAAAATACATATAAAACAATGTAAATTTGTTTCAAAATATATATACGAATACACATAAAATAACGTTGATTTCTATAAAAATATATACAAAATACACATAAAATGAAGTAAATACGTATAAAAAAATGAATACAAAATACACATAAAATCGTATCAAAATAAATAAACAAAATACCAGTAAAAGAAAGTGTATTTGTATAAATATAAATATACAAAATACACATAAAATATCGTAAATTTGTATAAAACTATATACAAAAATACACAGAAGTTATTAAATTTGTATGAAAATATATATACAAAATACAGCTAAAATAAGCTAAATTTGAATTGAAATGTACATACAAAATACATAAAATAATGTAAATCTGTATCAAAATATTTATACAAGTACATATAATAACGAAGATTTGTTTAAAAATATATAAACAAAATACACATTAAGTAATGTAAATACGTATAAAAAATATGTACAAAATACACATATAATCATGTAATTCGTATCAAAATAAATAAACAAAATAGCAATAAAATAATGTAAATTTGTATGAGAAAAAATATACAAAAAACGCAAATTTCTATAAAAATATATGTACAAAAATGCACATAAAATAAAGTAAATTAGCATAAAAATATATATACAAAACACACACTAAATAATGTAAATGCGTACATAAAATAACCTAAATTTGTATAAAATTATATACAAAAATACACAAAAATAATTTAAACTTGTTTGAAAAGAAATATACAAAATACACATAAAATTAGGTAAATTTGTATGGAAATACATATACAAAATACACATCAAATAATGTAAATTTGAATGAAAATATATAAACAAATACACTTAAAATAACGTAAATTTGTATAAAATATATATGCAAGATACACATTAAATAATGTAAATTAGTATAAAAAAAATATATACAAAAACAAATAGAATAATGTAAAATCGTATCAAAATAAATGCACAAAATATCAATAAAATAATGTAAATTTGTATGAAAATAAAGATGCAGAATTCCCTAAAATTATCGCATTTTTTATAAAAATATATATACCAAAATACACATAAAATATTTAAATTTGTATTGAAATAAATATACAAAATGCATATACAGTAAAATTTGTATTGAAAGAGATATTCAAAATACATATAAAACAATGTAAATTTGTTTCAAAATATATATGCGAATACACATATAATAAAGTAGATTTCTATAGAAATATATATACAAAATACATATGAAATTATGTAAATACGTATAAAAATATATATACAAAATACATATCAAATAATGTAAATTCGTGTCAAAATAAATAAACAAAATATCATGAAAAGAATGTGTATTTGTATGAAAATAGATAATAGATAATAAATTTGTATAAAATATATATGCAAGATACACATTAAATAATGTAAATATGTATAAAAAGTATATACAAAAACAAATACAATAATGTAAAATCGTATCAAAATAAATACACTGAATATTAATAAAATAATGTAAATTTGTATGAAAATAAAGATGCAAAATTCCCATAAAATAGCGCATTTCTTATAAAAATATATATATAAAAATACACATAATATATTTAAATTTGTATTGAAATAAATATACAAAATGCACATACAATAAGGTAAATTTGTATTGAAAGAGATATGCAAAAATACATATAAAACAATGTAAATTTGTTTCAAAATATATACGAATACAAATAAAAAATGTAGATTTCTATAAAATATATATACAAAAGACACATAAAATTAAGTAAATACGCATAAAAAATTTATACAAAATACACATAAAATAATGTAAATTCAAATTAATATAAATAAACAAAATACCAATAAAAGACTGTGTATTTGGATAAATATAAATATACTAAATACACATACAAAATAAACATAAAATAAAATGATTTGTAATAAAATATATGTACAAAATACACATAAAATAATGTAAATTTATATGAAAATATATATACAAATACACATAAAATACCATGAATCTGTATAAAAATATATATTCAAAATAAATATTAAATAATGTAAAAGCGTATAAAAATATATATACAAAGTACATATAAAATGAAAATTAAGATGTAAAATACCTATAAAATAACGCATTTTTTATAAAATTATTGATACCAAAATACACATAAAATATTTGAACTTGTATTAAAATAAATATACAAAATGCACATACAATAAGGTAAATTTGTATTGAAATAGATATGCAAAATACATATAAAATAATGTAAATTTGTTTCAAAATATATATACAAATACACATAAAATAACGTAGATTTCTATATAAATACATATACAAAATACACATAAAATTAAGTAAATACGTATAAAAAAATGTATACAAAATACACATAAAATAATGTAATTTCGTATAAATGTAAATAAACAATATACCAATAAAAGAATGTGTATTTGTATAAATATAAATATACAAAATGCACATAAAATAACGTAAATTTATATAAAACTATATACATAAAATAACGCAAATTTCTATAAAAATAAATGTACAAAAATGAACATTAAATTAATTTCCATAAAAATATATATACAAAACACACATTAGATAATGTAAATGAGTATAAAAATATGTATACAAAATACCTATGAAACAATCTAAATTCGTATCGAATTAAATTAAGAAATACCAATAAAATAATGTAATTTTGGATGAGAATATATATACAAAATACACATAAAATAACCTAAATACAAATACAAATATACACATAAAATAATTTAAAATTGAATGAAATAAATATACAAAATAAACATAAAATAAGGTAAATTTGTAATGAAATATATGAAAAAATACGCTTAAAATAATATAAATTTGTATGAAAATATATATATAAATACACATTAAATAACATGAATTTGTATAAAATTTGTATCAAAATATATACTTATACACACAATAAAATAACGTAGTTTTTTTTATGAAAATGTATATACAAAATACACATAAAATAATTCAAATACGTAGAAAAATATATATACAAAAAACACATAAAATAATGTAAATATGTATGAAAATATATAAACAAATACTCATAAAAAAATGTAAATTTGGATAAAATATATATCATAAAATAATGTAAATTCGTATCAAAATAAATAAACAAAATACCAATAAAAGAATGTGTATTTGTATGAATATAAATATACAAAATGCACATAAAATAACGTAAATTTATATAAAACTATATACAAAAATACACAGAAGTAATTAAATTTGTATAAAAATATATACAAAATACACACGAAATAAGGTAAATTTGAATTGAAATATATATACAAAATACATGAAATAAAGTAAATTTGGATCAAATATTTATAGAAATACACATATAATAACGTAAATTTGTATGAAAATATATAAACAAAAATACACATTAAATAATGTGAATACGTATAAAAAAATATGTACAAAATACACATATAATCATGTAATTCGTATCAATATAAATAAACAAAATACCAATAAAATAATATAAATTTATATGAGTAAACGTGTATGTTGCATATTTTTTCAATACAAATTTACCTTATTATATACGCATTTTGTATATTAATTTTAATACAAATTTAATTATTCGATGTGTATTTTTGTATCTGTATTTTTATAAACTTATTCTTTATTTTTTGGATATTTTGCATCTTTATTTTCATACAAATTTACATTATTTTATTGATATTCTGCTCATTCATTTTGATAGGAATTGACATTATTCTATGTGTATTTTGTATCTATTTTTTATACAAATTTACGTTATTTTATGTGTATTTGTTTATATATTTTGACACAAATTTACAGTATTTTATGGGTATTTTGTATATACATTTCAAAAGAAATTTACCTAGTTTTATGTGTATTTGTATATCTATTTTCATACAAACTCAAATTATTTCTATGTATTTTAGTATATATTTTAATACAAATTTTAGTTATGTTATGTGTATTTTGTAAATTTATTTTCATTCAAATATATATTATTTTACTGGTGTTTTGTTGATTTATATTGATACGAAATTACATTATTTTATATGTACTTTGTATATATATTTTTATACGCTTTTCCATTATTTAATATTTATTTTGAATATATATTTTTATACAAATTCATGGTATTTTATGTGTATTTGTATATATATTTTCATATAAATTTACATTATTTTATGTGTATTTTGTACATATATTTTATTACAAATCTACCTTATTTTATATTTATTTTGTAAGTGTATTTTTTATATTTATATTTATCCAAATACACATTTTTTTATTGGTATTTTGTTTATTTATTTTAATTCGAATTTACGTTCTTTTATCGGAATTTTATTTATTTATTTTGATACGAATTTTCATTTATTTTAGGTGTATTTGATATATATATTTTTATACTTATTTACATAATTTTATATGTATTTTCAATATATATTTTCATAGAAATTTACTCTATATATATATGTATAGAAAATACACATGAAATAATCTAAATTCGTATCGAAATAAATGAACAAAATACCGATAAAATAATGTAATTTTGAATGAAAATATATATAGAAAATACACATAAAATAACGTAAATACAAATGAATATATACACATAAAATGATTTGAATTTGAATGAAAATAGATATAAAAATAAACTTAAAATAAGGCAAATTTATAATGAAATATATATACAAAATACACATTAAATAATGTAGATTTGTTTCAAAATATATATACGAATACATATAAAATAACGTAGATTTCTATAGAAATATATATACAAAATACACATGAAATGTTGAAAATACGTATAAAAATATATATACAAAATACACATTAAATAATGTAAATTCGTGTCAAAATAAATAATTAAAATATCAATAAAAGTATGTGTATTTGTATTAAAATAAATATACAAAATACACATACAATAAGGTAAATCTGTATTGAAATAGATATGCAAAATACATATAAAACAATGTAAATTTGTTTCAAAATATATATACGAATACACATAAAATAACGTAGATTTGTATAAAAATATATATACAAAATACACATAAAATGAAGTAAATACGTATAAAAAAATGTATACAAAATACACATAAAATAATGTAAATTCGTATCAAAATAAATAAACAAAATGCCAATAAAAGAATGTGTATTTGTATAAATATAAATATACAAAATACACATAAAATAACGTAAATTTGTATAAAACTATATACAAAAATACACAGAAGTTATTGAATTCGTATGAAAATATATATACAAAATACAGATAAAATAAGCTAAATTTGAATTGAAATGTATATAAAAAATACATAAAATAATGTAAATTTGTATCAAAATATTTATAAAAATACATATAATAACGTAAATAAAATATATATAAAATACATATTAAGTAATGTAAATACGTATAAAAATATATACAAAAAACAAATATAATCATGTAATTCGTATCAAAACAAATAAACAACATAGCAATAAAAAAATGTAAATTTGTATGAGAAAACATATACAAATACATATAAAATAACGAAAATTTCTATAAAATATATGTCCAAAATAAACGTAAAATAAAGTAACTTTGGATAAAAATATATATACAAAACACACATTAAATAATGTAAATGCGTACATAAAATAACCTAAATTTGTATAAAACTATATACGAAAATACACAAAAATAATTTAAATTTGTATGAAAAGAAATATACAAAATACACATAAAATTAGGTTAATTTGTATTGAAATACATATACAAAATACATATAAAATAATGTAAATTTGAAAGAAAATATATAAACAAATACACATTAAATAATGTAAATATGTATAAAAAAATATATACAAAACACACATTAAATAATGTAAATATGTATAAGAAAATATATACAAAACACAAATAGAATAATGTAAAATCGTATCAAAATATATACACAGAATATTAATAAAATAATGTAAATTTGTATGAAAATTAAGATGCAAAATACATATAAAATAACGCATTTTTTATAAAAATATTGATACCAAAATACACATAAAATATTTGAATTTGTATTAAAATAAATATACAAAATGCACATACAATAAGGTAAATTTGTATTGAAATAGATATGCAAAATACATATAAAATAATGTAAATTTGTTTCAAAATATATATACGAATACACATAAAATAACGTAGATTTCTATAAAAATACATATACAAAATACACATAATATTAAGTAAATACGTATAAAAAAATATATACAAAATACACATAAAATAATGTAAATTCGTATAAATGTAAATAAACAATATAAAAATAAAAGAATGTGTATTTGTAAAATACACATAAAATAACGTAGATTTCTATAAAAATATATACACATAAAATGAAGTAAATACGTATATAAAAATGAATACAAAAAATACATAAAAATCGTATCAAAATAAATAAACAAAATACCAGTAAAAGAATGTGTATTTGTATAAATATAAATATACAAAATACACATAAAATATCGTAAATTTGTATAAAACTATATACAAAAATACACAGAAGTAATTAAATTTGTATGAAAATATATATAAATTACAGCTAAAATGAGCTAAATTTGATTTGAAATGAATATACAAAATACATAAAATAATGTAAATCTGTATCAAAATATTTATACAAATACATATAATAACGTAGATTTGTTTAAAAATATATAAACAAAATACACATTAAGTAATCTAAATACGTATACAAAAATATATACAAATTACACAAATAATCATGTAATTCGTATCAAAATAAATAAACAAAATATCAATAAAATAATGTAAATTTGTATGAAAAAACATATACAAATAACAAATTTCTATAAAATATATGTACAAAATGCACATAAAATAAAATAAATTTGCAAAAAATATATACAAAACACACACTAAATAATGTAAATGCGTACAGAAAATAACCTAAATTTGTATAAAACTCTATAGAAAAATACACAAAAATAATTTAAATTTGTTTGAAAAGAAATATACAAAATACACATAAAATTAGGTAAATTTGTATTGAAATATATATACAAAATACACATCAAATAATGTAAATTTGAATGAAAATATATAAACAAATACACATACACAAGATACACATTAAATAATGTAAATGTGAATAAAAAATTTATATACAAAAACAAATAGAATAATGTAAAATCGTATCAAAATAAATACACAGAATATCAATAAAATAATGTAAATTTGTATGAAAATAAAGATACAAAATTCCCAAAAATTATCGCATTTTTTATAAAATATATTTACCAAAATACACATAAAATATTTAAATTTGTATTGAAATAAATATACAAAATGCATATACAGTAAGGTAAATTTGTATTGAAAGAGATATTCAAAAATACATATAAAACAATGTAAATTTGTTTCAAAATATATATACGAATACACATAAAATAAAGTAGATTTCTATAGAAATATATATACAAAATACATATGAAATTATGTAAATACGTATAAAAATATATATACAAAATACATATCAAATAATGTAAATTCGTGTCAAAATAAATAAACAAAATATCATGAAAAGAATGTGTATTTGTATGAAAATAGATAATAGATAATAAATTTGTATAAAATATATATGCAAGATACACATTAAATAATGTAAATATGTATAACAAAGTATATACAAAAACAAATAGAATAATGTAACATCGTATCAAAATAAATACACCGAATATTAATAAAATAATGTAAATTTGTATGAAAATAAAGATGCAAAATTCCCATAAAATAGCGCATTTCTTATAAAAATATATACACCAAAATACACATAAAATATTTAAATTTGTATTGAAATAAATATACAAAATGCACATACAATAAGGTAAATTTGTATTGAAAGAGATATGCAAAAATACATATAAAACAATGTAAATTTGTTTCAAAATATATATACGAATACAAATAAAAAAACGTAGATTTCTATAAAAATATATATACAAAATACACATAAAATTAAGTAAATACGTATAAAAAAAGTATACAAAATACACATATAATAATGTAATATCAATTAAAATAAAATAATGTAAATTTGAATGAAAATATATAAACAAATACACTTAAAATAACGTAAATTTGTATAAAATATATATGCAAGATACACATTAAATAATGTAAATGTGTATAAAAAATATATACAAAAAACAAATAGAATAATGTAAAATCGTATCAAAATAAATACACAGAATATCAATAAAATAATGTAAATTTGTATGAAAATAAAGATACAAAATTCCCATAAATTATCGCTTTTTTTTTTAAATATATATACCAAAATACACATAAAATATTTAAATTTGTATTGAAATAAATATACAAAATGCATATACAGTAAGGTAAATTTGTATTGAAAGAGATATTCAAAAATACATATAAAACAATGTAAATTTGTTTCAAAATATATATACGAATACACATAAAATTAAGTAGATTTCTATAGAAATATATATACAAAATACATATGAAATTATGTAAATACGTATAAAAATATATATACAAAATACATATCAAATAATGTAAATTCGTGTCAAAATAAATAAACAAAATATCATGAAAAGAATGTGTATTTGTATAAAAATAGATAATAGATAATTAATTTGTATAAAATATATATGCAAGATACACATTAAATAATGTAAATATGTATAAAAAGTATATACAAAAAACAAATAGAATAATGTAAATTCGTATCAAAATAAATACACCGAATATTAATAAAATAATGTAAATTTGTATGAAAATAAAGATGCAAAATTCCCATAAAATAGCGCATTTCTTATAAAAATATATATACCAAAATACATATACAATATTTAAATTTGCATTGAAATAAATATACAAAATGCACATACAATAAGGTAAATTTGTATTGAAAGAGATATGCAAAAATACATATAAAACAATGTAAATTTGTTTCAAAATATATATACGAATACAAATAAAAAAACGTAGATTTCTATAAAAATATATATACAAAATACACATTAATTTAAGCAAATACGTATAAAAAAATGTATACAAAATACACATAAAATAATGTAATTTCGAATTAAAGTAAATGTAAATTTGAATGAAAATATAAAAACAAATACACTTAAAATAACGTAAATTTGTATAAAATATATATGCAAGATACACATTAAATAATGTAAATGTGTATAAAAAAATATATACAAAAAACAAATAGAATAATGTAAAATCGTATCAAAATAAATACACAGATAATCAATAAAATAATGTAAATTTGTATGAAAATAAAGATGCAAAATTCCCAAAAATTATCGCATTTTTTATAAAAATATATATACCAAAATAGACATAAAATATTTAAATTTGTATTGAAATAAATATACAAAATGCATATACAGTAAGGTAAATTTGTATTAAAAGAGATATTCAAAAAAACATATAAAACAATGTAAATTTGTTTCAAAATATATATACAAATACACATAAAATAAAGTAGATTTCTATAGAAATATATATACAAAATACATATGAAATTATGAAAATACGTATAAAAATATATATACAAAATACATATCAAATAATGTAAATTCGTGTCAAAATAAATAAACAAAATATCATGAAAAGAATGTGTATTTGTATAAAAATAGATAATAGATAATAAATTTGTATAAAATATATATGCAAGATACTCATTAAATAATGTAAATATGTATAAAAAAGTATATACAAAAAACAAATAGAATAATGTAAATTCGTATCAAAATAAATACACCGAATATTAATAAAATAATGTACATTTGTATGAAAATAAAGATGCAAAATTCCCATAAAATAGCGCATTTCTTATAAAAATATATATACCAAAATACACATAAAATATTTAAATTTGTATTGAAATAAATATACAAAATACACATACAATAAGGTAAATTTGTATTGAAAGAGATATGCAAAAATACATATAAAACAATGTAAATTTGTTTCAAAATATATATACGAATACAAATAAAAAAACGTAGATTTCTATTAAAATATATACAAAATACACATAAAATTAAGTAAATACGTATAAAAAAATGTATACAAAATACACATAAAATAATGTAAATTCGATTTAAAATAAATAAACAAAATACCAATAAAAGAATGTGTATTTGGATAAATATAAATATACAAAATACATATACAAAATAAACATAAAATAAGGTAGATTTGTAATAAAATATATGTACAAAATACACATAAAATAATGTAAATTTATATGAAATATATATACAAATACACATAAAATACCATGAATTTGTATAAAAATATATATTCAAAATAAATATTAAATAATGTACAAGCGTATAAAAATATATATACAAAGTACATATAAAATAATGTAAATTCGTATCAATATAAATCAACAAAAAACCAATAAAATAATATTTATTTGAATGAAAATAAATTTACAAAATACACATAACATAACTAAAATTTGTATTAAAATATATACAAAAATACATAGAAATAATTTGAGTTTGTATGAAAATAGATAAACAAAATCTGATAATCTGATTTTATATTATTTTTATAAAATCTGAATTTTGTTTATTGAATTTGAAACGAATTTACCTTATTTTGTATATCTATTTTCATACAAATTAAAAATTCTGTGTATTTTGTATATAGTTTTATATAAATTTACGTTATTTTATGTGTATTTTATATTTATATTATACAAATACACATTCTTTTATTGGTATTTTGTATATTTATTTTGATGCAATTACATTATTTATGTATTTTGTATACATTTTATACGTATTTACTTCATTTTATGTGTATTTTGTATATATATTTTATAGAAATCTACGTTATTTTATGTGTATTCGTATATATTTTGAAACAAATTTACATTGTTTTATATGTATTTTGCATATCTATTTCAATACAAATTTACCTTATTGTATGTGTTTTTAAATATTTATTTTAATACAAATTTAATTTTTTTATGTATTTTGGTATATATGAGAGGTAAATTTGTATTGAAAGAGATATTCAAAAATACATATAAAACAATGTAAATTTATTTCAAAATATATATACGAATACACATAAAATAACGTAGATTTCAATAAAAATATATACAAAATACACATAAAATGAAGTAAATACCTATAAAAAAATGAATACAAAATACACATAAAAATCGTATCAAAATAAATAAACAAAATACAAGTAAAAGAATGTGTATTTGTATAAATATAAATATACAAAATACACAAAAAATATCGTAAATTTGTATAAAACTATATACAAAAATACAGAAGTAATTAAATTTGTATGAAAATATATATACAAAATACAGCTAAAATAAGCTAAATTTGAATTGAAATGTACATACAAAATACATAAAATAATGTAAATCTGTATCAAAATATTTATACAAATACATATAATAACGTAGATTTGTTTAAAAATATATAAACAAAATACACATTAAGTAATGTAAATACGTATAAAAAATATGTACAAAATACACATATAATCATGTAACTCGTATCAAAATAAATAAACAAAATAGCAATAAAATAATGTAAATTTGTATGAGAAAACATATACAAATAACGCAAATTTCTATAAAAATATATGTACAAAAATGCACATAAAATAAAGTAAATTTGCATAACACACACACACTAAATAATGTAAATGCGTACATAAAATAACCTAAATTTGTATAAAACTATATACAAAAATACACAAAAAATAATTTAAATTCGTTTGAAAAGAAATATACAAAATACACATAAAATTAGGTAAATTTGTATTGAAATACATATACAAAATACACATCAAATAATGTAAATTTGAATGAAAATATATAAACAAATACACTTAAAATAACGTAAATTTGTATAAAATATATATGCAAGATACACATTAAATAATGTAAATGTGTATAAAAAAATATATACAAAAAACAAATAGAATAATGTAAAATCGTATCAAAATAAATACACAGAATATCAATAAAATAATGTAAATTTGTATGAAAATAAATAGGCAAAATTTCCAAAAATTATCGCATTTTTTATAAAAATATATTTACCAAAATACACATAAAATATTTAAATTTGTATTGAAATAAATATACAAAATGCATATACAGTAAGGTAAATTTGTATTGAAAGAGATATTAAAAAATACATATAAAACAATGTAAATTTGTTTAAAATATATATACGAATACAAATAAAATAAAGTAGATTTCTATAGAAATATATTTACAAAATACACATAAAATTAAGTAAATACGTATAAAAAAATGTATACAAAATACACATAAAATAATGTAAATTCGAATTAAAATAAATAAACAAAATACCAATAAAAGAATGTGTATTTGGATAAATATAAATATACTAAATACACATACAAAATAAACATAAAATAAGGTAGATTTGTAATAAAATATATGTACAAAATACACATAAAATAATGTAAATTTATATGAAAATATAGATACAAATACACATAAAATACCATGAATCTGTATAAAAATATATATCCAAAATAAATATTAAATAATGTAAAAGCGTATAAAAATATATATACAAAGTACATATAAAATGAAAATTAAGATGCAAAATACCTATAAAATAACGCATTTTTTATAAAATTTATGATACCAAAATACACATAAAATATTTGAACTTGTATTAAAATAAATATACAAAATGCACATACAATAAGGTAAATTTGTATTGAAATAGAAATGCAAAATACATATAAAATAATGTAAATTTGTTTCAAAATATTTATACGAATACACATAAAATAACGTAGATTTCTATAAAAATACATATACAAAATACAAATAAAATTAAGTAAATACGTATAAAAAAATGTATACAAAATACACATAAAATATGTAAATTCGTATAAATGTAAATAAACAATATACCAATAAAAGAATGTGTATTTGTATAAATATAAATATACAAAATGCACATAAAATAACGTAAACTTATATAAAACTATATACATAAAATAACGCAAATTTCTATAAAAATATATGTACAAAAATTAACATTAAATAAATTTGCATAAAAATATATATACAAAACACACATTAGATAATGTAAATGAGTATAAAAATATGTATACAAAATACCTATGAAATAATCTAAATTCGTATCGAATTAAATTAAGAAAAACCAATAAAATAATGTAATTTTGGATGAAAATATATATACAAAATACACATAAAATAACATAAATACAAATACAAATATACACATAAACTAATTTAAAATTGAATGAAATAAATATACAAAATAAACATAAAATAAGGTAAATTTGTAATGAAATATATGAAAAAATACACATAAAATAATATAAATTTGTATGAAAATACATATACAAATACACATTAAATAACATGAATTTGTATAAAATTTGTATCAAAATATATACTTATACACACAATAAAATAACGTAATTTTTTTATGAAAATGTATATACAAAATACACATAAAATAATTTAAATACGTAGAAAAATATATATATACAAAAAACACATTAAATAATGTAAATATGTATGAAAATATATAAACAAATACACATAAAATAATGTAAATTTGGATAAAATATATATCATAAAATAATGTAAATTCGTATCAAAATAAATAAACAAAATACCAATAAAAGAATGTGTATTTGTATGAATATAAATATACAAAATACACATAAAATAACGTAAATTTTTATAAAACTATATACAAAAATACACAGAAGTAATTAAATTTGTATGAAAATATATACAAAATACACACGAAATAAGCTAAATTTGAATTGAAATATATATACAAAATACATGAAATAAAGTAAATTTGTATCAAAATATTTATACAAATACACATATAATAACGTAAATTTGTATGAAAATATATAAACAAAATACACATTAAATAATGTAAATACGTATAAAAAAATATGTACAAAATACACATATAATCATGTAATTCGTATCAAAATAAATAAACAAAATACCAATAAAATAATATAAATTTGTATGAGTAAACGTGTATGTTGCATATTTTTTCAATACAAATTTACCTTATTATATACGCATTTTGTATATTAATTTTAATACAAATTTAATTATTCGATGTGTATATTTGTATCTGTATTTTTATAAACATATTCTTTATTTTTTGGGTATTTTGTCTCTTTATTTTCATACAAATTTACATTATTTTTGATATTCTGCTCATTCATTTTGATAGGAATTGACATTATTCTATGTGTATTTTGTACATATTTTTCATACAAATTTACGTTATTTTATGTGTATTTGTTTATATATTTTGACACAAATTTACAATATTTTATGGGTATTTTGTATAAACATTTCAAAAGAAATTTACCTAGTTTTATGTGTATTTTGTATATCTATTTTCATACAAACTCAAATTATTTCTATGTATTTTTGTATATATTTTAATACAAATTTTAGTTATGTTATGTGTATTTTGTACATTTATTTTCATTCAAATATATATTATTTTATTGGTGTTTTGTTGATTTATATTGATACGAATTTACATTATTTTATATGTACTTTATATATATATTTTTATACGCTTTTCCATTATTTAATATTTAATATACAAATTCATGGTATTTTATGTGTATTTGTATATATATTTTCATATAAATTTACATTATTTTATGTGTATTTTGTACATATATTTTATTACAAATCTACCTTATTTTATGTTTATTTTGTATGTGTATTTAGTATATTTATATTTATCCAAATACACATTCTTTTATTGGTATTTTGTTTATTTATTTTGATACGAATTTTCATTTTTTTTAGGTGTATTTGATATATATATTTTTATACTTATTTACATAATTTTATATGTATTTTGAATATATATTTTCATAGAAATTTACTCTATATGTATATCTATAAAAAATACACATGAAATAATCTAAATTCGCATCGAAATAAATGAACAAAATACCGATAAAATAATGTAATTTTGAATGAAAATATATATAGAAAATACACATAAAATAACGTAAATACAAATAAATATATACACATAAAATGATTTGAATTTGAATGAAAATAGATATAAAAATAAACTTAAAATAAGGCAAATTTATAATGAAATATATATACAAAATACACATAAAATAATGAAGATTTGTTTCAAAATATATATACGAATACACACAAAATAACGTAGATTTCTATAGAAATATATATACTAAATACACATGAAATGTTGTATATACGTATAAAAATATATATACAAAATACTCATTAAATAATGTAAATTCGTGTCAAAATAAATAAATAAAATATCAATAAAAGAATGAGTATTTGTATGAAAATACATATACAAAATACACATAAAATAACGTAAATTTGTATAAAACTATATATAAAAATACTCAAAAATAAGTTAAATTTGTATGAAAATAAATATACAAAATACACATAAAATTAGGTAAATTTGTAAAGAAATACATATACAAAATACACATAAAATAAGGTAAATTTGAATGAAAATATATAAACAAATACACTTAAATTAACATAAATTTGTATAAAATATATATAAAAAATACTCATTAAATAATGTAAATATGTATAAAAAATATATATACAAAACACAAATAGAATAATGAAAAATCGTATTAAAATAAATACAAAGAATGTAAATAAAATAATGTAAATTTGTATGAAAATAAAGATGCAAAATACCCATAAAATAACCCATTTTTTATAAATATACAAAATACACATGAAAGGATGTAAATACGTATAAAAATATATATACAAAATACACATTAAATAATGTAAACTCGCGTCAAAATAAATAAACAAAATGTCAATAAAAGAATGTGTATTTGTATGAAAATAAATATACAAAATACACATAAGATAACATAAATTTGTATAAAACTATATACAAAAATACACAAAAATAATTTAAATTTGTATGAAAATAAATATACAAAATACACATAAAATTAGGTAAATTTGTATTGAAATACATATACAAAATACACATAAAATACTGTAAATTTGAATGAAAATACATTAACAAATACACTTAAAATAACGTAAATTTGTATAAAAAATATATACAAAACACAAATAGAATAATGTAAAATCGTATCAAAATAAATACACAGAATATTAATAAAATAATGTAAATTTGTATGAAAATAAAGAAGCAAAATACCCATAAAATAACACATTTTTTTTAAATATATATACAAAAATACTCAAAAAAATTTATTTGTATTAAAATAAATATACAAAATACACATACAATAAGGTAAATCTGTATTGAAATAGATATGCAAAATACATATAAAACAATGTAAATTTGTTTCAAAATATATATACGAATACACATAAAATAACGTAGATTTGTATAAAAATATATATACAAAATACACGTAAAATGAAGTAAATACGTATAAAAAAATGTATACAAAATACACATAAAATAATGTAAATTCGTTTCAAAATAAATAAACAAAATACCAATAAAAGAATGTGTATTTGTATAAATATAAATATACAAAATACACATAAAATAACGTAAATTTGTATAAAACTATATACAAAAATACACAGAAGTAATTAAATTCGTATGAAAATAGATATACAAAATACAGCTAAAATAAGCTAAATTTGAATTGAAATGTATATACAAAATACATAAAATAATGTAAATTTGTATCAAAATATTTATAAAAATACATATAATAACGTAAATTTGTTTAAAAATATATAAACAAAATACACATTAAGTAATGTAAATACGTATAAAAAATATGTACAAAATACACATATAATCATGTAATTCGTATCAAACTAAATAAACAAAATAGCAATAAAATAATGTAAATTTGTATGAGAAAACATATACAAATACATCTAAAATAACGCTAATTTCTATAAAAATATATGTCCAAAAATGAACGTAAAATAAATTAACTTTGGATAAAAATATATATACAAAACACACATTAAATAATGTAAATGCGTACATAAAATAACCTAAATTTGTATAAAACTATATACAAAAATACACAAAAATAATTTAGATTTGTATGAAAAGAAATATACAAAATACACATATAATTAGGTTAATTTCTATTGAAATACATATACAAAATACACATAAAATAATGTAAATTTGAAAGAGAATATATAAACAAATACACATATAATAACGTAAATTTGTATGAAATATATATACAAAATACACATTAAATAATGTAAATATGTATAAAAAAATATATACAAAACACAAATAGAATAATGTAAAATCGTATCAAAATATATACACAGAATATTAATAAAATAATGTAAATTTGTATGACAATTAAGATGCAAAATACCTATAAAATAACGCATTTTTTATAAGATAATTGATACCAAAATACACATAAAATATTTGAATTTGTATCAAAATAAATATACAAAATGCACATACAATAAGGTAAATTTGTATTGAAATAGATATGCAAAATACATATAAAATAATGTAAATTTGTTTCAAAATATATATGCGAATACACATAAAATAACGTAGATTTCTAAAAAAATACATATACAAAATACACATAAAATTAAGTAAATACGTATAAAAAAATGTATACAAAATACACATAAAATAATGTAAATTCGAATAAAGGTAAATAAACAATATACCAATAAAAGAATGTGTATTTGTATAAATATAAATATACAAAATGTACATAAAATAACGTAAATTTATATAAAACTATATACATAAAATAACGCAAATTTCTATAAAAATATATGTACAAAAATGGACATTAGATAAATTTGCATAAAAATATATATACAAAACACACATTAGATAATGTAAATGAGTATAAAAATATGTATACAAAATACCTATGAAATAATCTAAATTCGTATCGAATTAAATTAAGAAATACCAATAAAATAATGTAATTTTGGATGAAAATATATATACAAAATAAACATAAAATAACTTAAATACAAATACAAATATACACATAAAATAATTTAAAATTGAATGAAATAAATATGCAAAATAAACATAAAATAAGGTAAATTTGTAATGAAATATATGAAAAAATACACATGCAATAATATAAATTTGTATAAAAATATATATACAAATACACATTAAATAACATGAATTTGTATAAAATTTGTATCAAAATATATACTTATACACACAATAAAATAACATAATTTTTTTATGAAAATGTATATACAAAATACACATAAAATAATTTAAATACGTAGAAAAATATATATCCAAAAAACACATAAAATAGTGTAAATATGTATGAAAATATATAAACAAATACACATAAAATAATGTAAATTTGGATAAAAAATATATACAAAATTAATATTAAATAATGTATATATATATATATATATATATATATATATATATATATATATATATATATATATATATATATATATATATATATATATATATATATATATATATATATATATATATATATATACAAAAAACACATAGAATAATGTTAAATCGTATCAAAATAAATAAAGACAATATCAATAAAATAATGTAAATTTGTATGAAAATAAAGATGCAAAATATCCATATAATAACGCATATTTGCATAAAAATATATATACAAAAATTCATATAAAATAATTAAATTTGTATTAAAATAAATATACAAAATGCACGTACAATAAAGTAAATTTGTATTGAAATAGATATGCAAAATACACATTAATAATGTAAATTTGTATCAAAATATATATACGAATACTCATAAAATAGAGTAAATTTCTATGAAAATATACATACAAAATAGATATACAAAAAACACATATAACTAGTTAAATTTGTATTTAAATACATGTACAAGAAACACATAAAATAATGTAGGTTTGTATGAAATGAAAACAAATACATTTTATATAAAATATATATACAAAATACACATAGAATAATGTAAAATCATATCAAAATAAATACACAGAATATCAATAAAACAATGTAAATTTGTTTGAAAATAAAGATGCAAAATACCCATAAAATAAAGCATATTTTTATAAAAATACATATACAAAAATACACATAGATTAATCAAATTTGTATTAAAATTAATATACAAAATGCACATACAATAAGGTAAATTTGTATTAAAAAAATATGCAAAATACACATAAAACAATGTAAATTTGTTTAAAAATATATATACAAATACACATAAAATAACGCAAACTTCTATAGAAATATATATACAAAATACACTTGAAATAATGTAAATACGTATAAAAATATATATACAAAATACACATTAAATAATGTTAATTCGTGTCAAAATTAATAAACAAAATATCATGAAAAGAATGTGTATTTGTATGAAAATAGATATACAAAATACACATAAAATAACCTAAATTTGTATAAAACTATATACAAAAATACACAAAAATAATTTAAACTTGTATGAAAATAAATATACAAAAACCATATAAAATTAGGTAAATTTGTATTGAAATACATATACAAAATACACATAAAATAATGTAAATTTTTATGAAAATATATAAACATATAGACTTAAATTAACGTAAATTTGTATCAAATATACATACAAAAAACACATTAAATAATGTAAATATGTATAAAAAAATATATACAAAACACAAATAAAATAATGTAAAATCGTATCAAAATAAATACAGAAAATATTAATAAAATAATGTAAATTTGTATGAAAATTAAGATGCAAAATACCCATAAAATAATGCATTTTTTATAAAAATATATATACGAAAAAACATAAAATATTTGATTTTGTATTTAAATAAATAGATATACAAAATACACATAAAATAAGCTAAATTTGAATTGAAATATATATACAAAATACATAAAATAATGTAAATTTGTATCAAAATACTTATACAAATACACATATAATAACGTAAATTTGTATAAAAATATATAAACAAAATACACATTAAATAATGTAAATACGTATAAAAAATTTACAAAATACACAAATAATCATGTAATTCGTATCAAAATAAATAGACAAAATACCAATAAAATAATGTAAATTTCTATGAGAAAACATATACAAAATACACATAAATAACGCAAATATCAATAAAAATATATATAATATAATATATTTTTATACATATTTAAAATATTTAATGTATATTTTGTATATATATTTTATCCAAATTTACGTTATTTTATATGTGTTTGTTTATATATTTTCATACAAATTTACATTATTTTATGAGTTATGTATATGTATTTCAATACAAATTTGCCTAAATTTATTTGTATTTTGCATATCTATTTTCAAACAAATTTAAATTATTTTTGTGTATTTTTGTATATATTTTTATACAAATTTTAGTTATTTTATTTGTTTTTATATATATTTTCCTAAATATACATTCTTTTATTGGAATTTGTGTATTTATTTTTTACGAATTTAAATTATTTTATGTGTATTTTGTATATATATTTTTCTACGTATTTAAATTATTTTATGTGTATTTTATATATACATTTTCATAAAAATTTACGTTATTTTATTGTGTGTATTCGTATATATATTTGAAACAAATTTTATACAAATTCATGTTATTTTATGTGTATTTGTATATATTTTCATACAAATTTATATTATTTTATGTATTCTTACATATATTTTATTACAAATTTACCTTATTTTATGTTTATTTTGTATATTTATTTCATTCAATTTTAAATTATTTAATGTGTATATTTGTATTTGTATTTAGGTTATTTTATGTGTGTTTTCTATATATATTTTCATCCAAAATTACATTATTTTATTGTTATTTTCTTAATTTAACTCGATACGAATTTAGATTATTTCATAGGTATTTTGTATACATATTTTTATACTCATTTACATTATCTAATCTGTTTTGTATATATTTTTTTATGCAAACTAATTTTATGTGCATTTTTGTGCATATATTTTTATAGAAGCTTAAAACGATATTTTATGTGTATTTTGTATATGTTTTCTCATACAAATTTACTTTATTTAATTAGTTTTTTGTTTATTTATTTTGATACGAATGACTTGATTATTTGTGTATTTGTATATGTTTTTTCATACAAATTTATATTATTTCATTGGTATTTTGTTTATTTATTTTGATACGAATTACATGATTATATGTGTACTTTGTACATATTTTTTATACGTATTTACATTATTTAATGTGTATTTTGTTTATATATTTACTTACAAATTTACCTTAATATATGTGTATTTGTATAAATATTTTGATACAAATTTACTTTATTTTATGTATTTTGTATTTATATATTTCAATTCAAATTTAGCTTATTTTGTGTGTATTTTGTATATCTATTTTCATACAAATTTAATTACTTTTGTATATTTTAGTATATAGTTTTATATAAATTTACGTTATTTTATATGTATTTGTATATTTATATTTATACAAATAAACATTCTTTTATTGGTATTTTGTTTATTTATTTTGATACGAATTTATATTATTTTATGTGTAATTTGTATACATTTTTTTATACGTATTTACTTCATTTTTATGTGTATTTTGTATATATATTTTTATACAAATCTACGTTATTTTATGTGTATTCGTATATATATTTTGAAACAAATTTATTATATGTGTATTTGTATAAATATTTTGATACAAATTTACTTTATTTCATGTATTTTGTATATATATTTCAACTCAAATTTAGCTTATTTTATCTGTATTTTGTATATCTATTTTCATACGAATTTAATTACTTCTGTGTATTTTTGTATATAGTTTTATACAAATTTACATTATTTTATTAACATTCTGTGTATTTTTTTTATACGATTTTACATTATTCTATTTGTTTTTTGTATATATATTTTTTATACATATTTACATTATTTTATTTTATACAAATTTACGTTAATTTAAGTGTATTTGTTTATATATTTTCATTCAAATTTACATTATTTTATGTGTATTTTGTATATGTATTTCAATACAAATTTACCTAATTTTATGCGTATTTTGTATATTTATTTTCATACAAATTTAATTTATTTTTGTGTATATTTATATATAGTTTTATACAAATTTACGTTATTTTATGTGTATTTTATACATGTATTTTCATACAAATACACATTCTCTTATTGATATTCTCCTTATTTATTTTGTCACGAATTCACATTATTTAATGTGTATTTTGTATATATATTTTTATACGTATTTATATCATTTCATGTGTATTTTGTATATATATTTCTATAGAAATCTACGTTATTTTAAGTGTATTCGTATATATATTTTGAAACAAATCTTCATTATTTTATGTGTATTTTGTATATATATTTCATTACAAATTTGCCTTATTTTATGTTTATTTTTATATCTATTTTCATTCAAATTCAAATTATTTTATGTGTATATTTATTTGTATATACGTTCTTTTATGTGTATTTTCTATATATATTTTCATTCAAAATTACATTATTTTATCGGTATTTTGTTCATTTTTTTCGATACGAATTTAGATTATTTCATGTGTATTTTCTATACATATACATATAGAGTAAATTTCTATGAAAATATATATTGAAAATACATATAAAATTATGTAAATAAGTATAAAAATATATATATCAAATACACCTAAAAAAATGAAAATTCAATATAAATTTACCTTATTGTATGTGCATTTTGTATATTTATTTCAAAACAAATTTAATTATTTTATGTGTATTTTGGTATATATATTTTTATAAGAAATGCGCTATTTTATGGGAATTTTGCATCTTTATTTTCATACAAACTTACATTATTTTATTTTCATAGAAATTTTCTCTATTTTATGAGTATTCGTATATATATTTTGATACAAATTTACATTATTGATGTGTATTTTGCATATCTATTTCAATACAGATTTACCTTATTGTATGTGTATTTTGTATATTTATTTTAATACAAATAAATTTTTTTATGTATATTTTTTTATAAATATATTTCTATAAAAAAAATGCGTTATTTTATGGGTATTTTGCATCTTTATTTTCATACAAATTTACATTATTTTATTAATATTCTGTGTATTTATTTTGATACGATTTTACATTATTCTATTTGTGTTTTGTATATATTTTTTTATTCAAATTTACGTTATTTTAAGTGTATTTGTTTATGTATTTTCATTCAAATTTACATTATTTTATGTGTATTTTGTATATGTATTTCAATACAAATTTACCTAATTTTATGTGTATTTTGTATATATTTTTTCATACAAATATAATTTGTTTTGTGTATTTTTGTATATAGTTTTATACAAATTTATGTTATCTTATGTGTATTTTGTATATATATTTTCATACAAATACACATTCTTTTATTGATATTTTGTTTATTTATTTTGACACGAGTTTACATTATTTAATGTGAATTTTGTATATATATATATATATATATATATATATATATATATATATATATATATATATATATATATATATATATATATATATATATATATATATATATATATATATATATATATATATATATATATATATATATATATATTTTCATATGTATTTTGTATATTTTTAAAAATGCGTTATTTTATGGGTATTTTGCATCTTTATTTTCATACAAATTTACATTATTTTATTTACATTCTATGTATTTATTATGATACGATTTTACATTATTCTATTTGTGTTTTGTATATATATTTTTTATACATATTTACAAAACACAAATAGAATAATGTAAATATTAATAAAATAATGTAAATTTGTATGAAAATTAAGTTGCAAAATACCCATAAAATAACGCATTTTTTATAAAAATATATATACGAAAACACATAAAATATCTGATTTTGTATTAAAATAAGTATACAAAATGCACATACAATAAGGTAAATTTGTATTGAAATAGATACGCAAAATACATATAAAACAATGTAAATTTGTTTCAAAATATATAAAGGAATACACCTAAAATAACGTAGATTTCTATAAAAATATATATACAAAATACACATTAAATAATGTAAATACGTATAAAAAAATGTACAAAATACACAAACAATCATGTAATTCGTATCAAAATAAATAGACAAAATACCAATAAAATAATGTAAATTTCTATGAGAAAACATATACAAAATACACATAAATAACGCAAATGTCAATAAAAATATATATAATATAATATATTTTTATACATATTTAAAATATTTAATGTATATTTTGTATATATATATTTTATCCAAATTTACGTTATTTTATGTGTATTTGTATATATATTTTTATACAAATTTACATTATTTTATGTGAGTTTTGTATATGTATTTCAATACAAATATGCCTAACTTTATGTGTATTTTGTATATATATTTCATTTCAAATTTGACTTATTTTATGTTTATTTTTATATCTATTTCCATTCAAATTTAAATTATTTTATGTGTATATATTTATTTGTATATACGTTCTTTTATGTGTATTTTCTATATATATTTTCATTCAAAATTACATTATTTTATCGGTATTTTGTTCATTTTTTTCGATACGAATTTAGATTATTTCATGTGTATTTTCTATACATATACATATAGAGTAAATTTCTATGAAAATATATATTGAAAATACATATAAAATTATGTAAATAAGTATAAAAATATATATATCAAATACACCTAAAAAAATGAAAATTCAATATAAATTTACCTTATTGTATGTGCATTTTGTATATTTATTTCAATACAAATTTAAATATTTTATATGTATTTTGGTATATATATTTTTATAAGAAATGCGCTATTTTATGGGAATTTTGCATCTTTATTTTCATACAAACTTACATTATTTTATTTTCATAGAAATTTACTCTATTTTATGAGTATTCGTATATATATTTTGATACAAATTTACATTATTGATGTGTATTTTGCATATCTATTTCAATACAGATTTACCTTATTGTATGTGTATTTTGTATATTTATTTTAATACAAATTAATTTTTTATGTATATTTTTGTATAAATATATTTCTATAAAAAAATGCGTTATTTTATGGGTATTTTGCATCTTTATTTTCATACAAATTTACATTATTTTATTAATATTCTGTGTATTTATTTTGATACGATTTTACATTATTCTATTTGTGTTTTGTATATATTTTTTTATTCAAATTTACGTTATTTTAAGTGTATTTGTTTATGTATTTTCATTCAAATTTACATTATTTTATGTGTATTTTGTATATGTATTTCAATACAAATTTACCTAATTTTATGTGTATTTTGTATATTTATTTTCATACAAATATAAATTATTTTTGTGTATTTTTGTATATAGTTTTATACAAATTTATGTTATCTTATGTGTATTTTGTATATATATTTTCATACAAATACACATTCTTTTTTTGATATTTTGTTTATTTATTTTGACACGAGTTTACATTATTTAATGTGAGTTTTCTATATATATATATTTATACGTATTTACATCCTTTCATGTGTATTTTGTATATTTATAAAAAATGCGTTATTTTATGGGTATTTTGCATCTTTATTTTCATACAAATTTACATTATTTTATTTACATTCTATGTATTTATTATGATACGATTTTACATTATTCTATTTGTGTTTTGTATATATATTTTTTATACATATTTACAAAACACAAATAGAATAATGTAAATATTAATAAAATAATGTAAATTTGTATGAAAATTAAGTTGCAAAATACCCATAAAATAACGCATTTTTTATAAAAATATATATACGAAAACACATAAAATATCTGATTTTGTATTA